>NC_089506.1:118079180-118396201 GCF_036850995.1 Saccopteryx leptura
GCATCGCCCCCTGGTGGGCAGAGCGTCGCCCCATGGTGGGCATGCCGGGTGGATCCAGGTCGGGTGCATGCGGGAGTCTGTCTGACTGTCTCTCCCTGTTTCCAGCTTCAGAAAATGCAAAAAAAAAAAAAAATGGTGTTGGGAAAATTGGACAGATACATACAAAAAATGAAACTAGACTGCCAACTTACACTGTACACAAGAATAAACTCAAAATGAATCAAATACATAAATGTAAGTCATGAAACCATAAAAATCCTAAAAGGAAACATAGACAGTAAAATCTCAGACATCTCTTGTAGCAATATTTTTGCTGATATATCTCCTTGGACAAGGGAAAAATAAACAAATGGAACTACATCAAACTAAAAAGTTTTTGCACAGCAAAAGAAACCATCAATAAAATAAAAGGGCAGCCTACTGTGGAGGAGAACGTGTTCACCAATAATACATCAGCTAAGGGGTTACTTTCCAAAGTACATAAGGAACTTACATGACTCATCACTAAGAAGACAAACAACCTGATTTTAAAATGGACAAAGGACCTGAAAAGTCAGTTCTCCAAAGAGGACATACAGATGGCCAAGTGACATATGAAAGGATGCTCAACATCACTAACCACCAGAGAAACACAAATTAAAACCTCAATGAAATATCACTCATGCCTGTCAAAATGGCTATCACCAATAAATCAAAAGGGAGTATTTGAGGTCTTCTTCTCAGTGTCTCATCAGATATCTCAAACTCAGATTATTTCTTAGGAAAACTAAAAATAAATAAATCAACAACAAGTGCTGGCAAGGATGTGTAGAAAAGAGAACCCCTGTGCACTGCATGTGGGAATGCAGATTGGTGCAGCCACTGTGGAAAACAGTATGGAGTTTTCCCAAAAAATTAAAAGTGGAACTGCCTTATGACCCAGCAGTTCCACTTCTGGGATCATATCCAAAGAAACACAAAACACTAATTCAAAAGAATATATGCACCCTTACATTTATTGCAGCATTATTTACAATAGCCAAGATCTGGAAACAGCCCAAGTGCCCGTCAGAAGAAGAGTGGATAAAAAAGCTGTGATACATACACACAATGGAATACTACTCAGCTATAAAAAAGAAGGAAACATTACCATTTGCAACAGCATGGATGGACCTGGATTGCGTTATGCTATGGGAAATAAGCCAGGCAGAGAAATATAAGTACCATATGATCTCACTCATATGTGGAATCTAATCAACAAAATAATTTAACAAACAAGATAAAAACAGAAGCATAGATACACAGAACAGACAGACAACTTTCAGAGGGTAGGGGTTGGTGGGCTGGATGAAAAAAGGTGATGGGATTAAGCCATACACACACACACACACACTGCTCACAAATTGGGGGATTTTTATATAGCTTCATATTAATTTTTAAATATCCCCTAGTTTTTGTGAGCAATATATATATGTATATATATAGACAAAATATCTATATATCCACATATAACACAGACACCAACAACAGTGCGGTGATATCCAGAGAGAAAGGTGGGCAGAGGGAGGTAAGTGGGCAAAGGGGGGGTCAGTGGGGAGTGAATGAAACTTGACTATGGGGATGAGTGCATGATGCATTATGGAGATAATATTTTATTGAGTTGTACACTGAAAACCTGTATGGTTTCATTAACCAATGTCACCCAATAAATTTAAAAAATAACTCAAGGAAGAGATTGGTCTCTCAGAATGCAAAATACCCAAATTTTATTACTAGATTAGAGAAAGCACTCTATGTGATTGCTTCTTTTGCAAGTTGTATCCTATAGCAAGACCCAAGGGATGGTCAGTCGTTTGTTTGTTTGTTTGGTTAAATAAATGGAGTCATGTTTTGGGATTTAATAATCAAATGTTCCCTAAGCCAAAAATTCCCTTTCTCTGATTGGTATGTAGGTACCTCTTCCCAATTGAAGAGATAAGAGACAGTGTTTTATCCCTTTCACCTTCAAGCTACTTCTGCCAGGGACGTAGACATAGTAGTCACCAACACTCTCTCACTTCTTGTTCTTCTTTCCAAGACACTGGAGTGTGAAACAAAATAGAGAGGCATATAACTCACCATGGTCAGGTGTGTGCTCTTGCCTGCCCAGGTGGTTCAGCCGTGTTGGGGCACTCTGGGAGAAAGGACGGCCTCTTCTAGGGAGATTCCAAGACACTGGAGAGGTAATGGTCGTCTGCCTCCAAAACTGGGAGAGAGGAAAGAGAGAGTAAATGAAGAAAAGAGAAGACATGTCATTGCCACATTTTTCTAACTGTTCAGGACTTTTGTTTTGAGCAAAGCACACGGCCAGAATGGAAACAGTTCAGGAAGATGGCCGTTCACGTCAATATTCATGGCAGGAAAAGAAAAGCTGTTCCTAAATTTGGTGCTTACAACCTGTATGGCCATATGTGGCAACCATGGCACAACAGGTGGTCATTCAACAATGTGAAATGAGGGCTGTTGGGAAGGTTCCAAATCTTTAAATCTACCCCAGCTGGGAACTCACACAGCCTGCAAAACTGTTCATTTTAGCTGAGGCATATTCTTTTAGGGGAACTTAATTGGGATACAACTCACAAAGTCTGACACCTCATAATTATGAGGCAGACCTTACCCTTCAGACAGTAAGGACCAGTGTTGCATGGGGTCTTCGGAAGGCAAGGGATATTACTTTTTTTTTTCACCCCAAAGTCCATAGATAAAATTGGTGCCTCCCAGTTTTGTCTCCTTTAAGAAGTTACTGTATTAACTTTATGTCCCCCTTCCTTTTCTTTTGTGTCTCTTACACAATTAACCAAAGAGTGCTTAGAGAATTCTTTTAGTGATTTCTGGAAACATAAACACACAAGTATTAAGAAGGAGTATGACACTCCATCCCATCTCTTCCCTTTGAATGAAACTAAAAATTGGACATACATATAGATCAGTTATCCGAGGACTCTGAAAGTAAATGGTGGCAGGTAGATTGGGGAAGGACACCAGAATTTTAAGTGACACTCATCCTGTGTTGAGTTTTCTTTCTTTTTTCACGCGCATGTGCACGCGTGAAAGGAGGGGGATAGACAGGGACAGACAGACAAGGCAGAGAGGTGAGAAGCATCAATTTGTAGTTGCAGTACTTGAGTTTTCATTGATTGCTTTCTCATATTTGCCTTGACCAGGGGCTGTGGCCGAGCCAGTGCCCCCCTGCTCAAGCCAATGACCTTGGGTTCAAGCCAGTGACCTTGGGCTCAAGCCAGCAACCTTGGGCTTCAAGCCAGTGACCTTTCGGCTCAAGCCAGTGATCATGGGGTCACTTCTATGATTCCACACTCAAGCCGGTGACCCTGATCTCAAGCCGACGAGCTCGTGCTCAAGCCGGCAACCTCGGGGTTGTGAACCTGGATCCTCAGTATGGTGCAGAACAATATCAACAAATAATTTCTGGAAAGATCCCAATTATGCTGAAAAACATTAACTTACAGACATGAGAAGGTCATTAAACTTCAGACAAGAAAACCCAAGGAAATCAGTGCCTAACACATCATAACAAAACCACTGAAAACTAAAGAGAATAAAAAAAAATCTTGAAAGCAGCCAGAAATTAACAATATACTATGTGTAGGGGAATAGTCATTCAAAGGACTGCAGATTTTTCATGAAGTCCAGAAAGAAAGGGACAGTGGTTTTAAAATGCTGAGCCAACTGTCAACCCAGAATTCCATATCCAGCAAAAAAATACTTTAGGTAAAGAAGGTGAAATAAATACAATCTCACATGAAGAAAAATGAGAGAATTCATAGCGAGCAGACCTGCTGTAAAGAAATTTACAGGAAGATCTTCATACAAAAGCGAAATGATACCAGTGGGAAACTTTAAACTTCAGGTATTGAAGTAAGAGCAACAGAAGGAGTAAATATGTGGTCAAATATAACAGATTATTTTTCTCCTCTCAGTTCTTTAAAATATGTTTGATAGTTAAAAGTAAAAATTATAATATTGTCTGATGAGGTTTTGATATATGTAGATGACCTAGGACAACTACAGCATGAAGGGGGAGATTGAAGATATCTATTATATATGGTGGATAAAGCATCAGCCCGGAATGCAGAGGTCGCCAGTTTGAAACTATAAGGTCGCTGGCTCTGAGACCAGGCTTGTCAGCACAGGGTCACTGGCTTGAGTGGGGGGAGGGGGGGATCCTCCACATGACCCTAAAGGTCACCAGTTTGAGCCCAAAGGTTGCTGGCATGGAAAGCCCAAGGTCACTGGCTTGAGTAAGGAGATGGGGCTTGGCCCTGGTCGAGGCACATACGAGCAGCAATCAGTGTGCAACTGAAGTGGAAGCAACTACTAGTTGATGCTTCTCCCCTCCCTTCCTGCTCTCTCCCTCTCCTTCTCTTTTCCTCTCTCTTCAAAAACAAAATGGATAAATGAGAGAAAGAAACTTCACTATATGCTGTTACAAGAAAACCACTTTCAAAGTAATGATAAAAGTAGGTAAAACATAAATGGATGGAAAAATATATGCCACATAAACTCTAATTAAAAAAAAACTTGAATAGTTATACTGACATCAAACAAAATACATAGATTTCAGATGAAATAGGTAAGAGGAAGCATTAGTGCATTGAGAAGGAACTTGTCTACTTTGGCATGTCCTTATTTTTCATTTGACATTAGGTCCTTTCCAAAATGAATGTGAGGAATTGATTTCACTTCAAGACTTTCCTCCTTTTCAGTAAAACGAGGAGGTGTGATGGGGGATGGGACGGGGAGAAAATCCTGGAACTTTTTATTTGGCTCATGCCATGTTATGATCATATGTCTTCTGAATAAGAGGAAATAATATCTTTAAATCTAGTGTCTAGCCAAGAGTTTAGTTAATGAAGAAATAAACTGCACTGTTGATTGGTGCCTTATGTAAATACAGCTTAACATTTGGGTTGAGATGGGCCTTAACAAGGAAAGTTTGTTGTAGGAAAGCAATTTAGTACATGAGTGTAAGCATGCCTACTGCATTGTCTCTGCAGATTCTATTTTGTTTACAATATTAAAATGTATGTTAGCAAAAGTGGGTGGATTTTCAAATAAAATGCAGCTTACACACACATACACACAAGTATCAAGGAAAACTACCAAGATACCAAAGGGTATTATATAATAAGAGGGTAAATTCAGCAGGAAGACACAATAATCCTAAATGTGTATGCACCTAACCATAGACCTTCAAAATATATGAAGCAAAAACTGATAAAATTTAAAAGAAAAATGAAGAATCCACAGTTACGGTTGGATACTTTAACACTTTTATCTCAATAATCAATAGAACAAATAAACAGAATAGCAAAGGAAGAGATGAAGCGAACAACATCATCAACCAACTGGATTTAATGGACATTTGTGGAATAGTCCACCCAACAGCAGAACACATATTGTTTTCAAGTGCATGGGTACTTTTCACCAAAACAAACCATATCCTTGGTGGTAATGATAAAATCAATAACAATAACAACTTAAATTTAAAAGGATTGAAGTTGTACAAAGTATCCTTCTCTGATCATAAATTAAACTAGAAATCAGTAATAGAAAGGTAATGGGAAATTTCTACCTACTTAGAAATTAAACAACAGAATAACCATGTAGTCCAACGACTACACTTTGAGAATGGTGATCTAGTGTTCTGATTCGTTACAACATATGCTTTATTATTCTTGCTATTCTGATTCTTTCAAGCCTCATTGTATTCTTCTTTGCTTCTTTTCATACTGTTTTGCTAGTTGTATTTATCTTTTTGTATTCACTACTAGAAAAGCTAGACCATTATTGGACTCAACTAGTATACAATTTCCATTTCTTATTAATAATCAGAATTCTCTCTTATGCCAAACCTTATACAATTGTAGGACCTTAGACTTGGAACTCACATGAAATTTACTTTAATCCTGGTTAAAGTGGAACGGGACATTGGTACACATATTCATGAAGGCCAGATTACATCTGAGAGAGGAATAAAATGTGCACAGGTTTCTAAGCACCTAGTTCTTTCTCCATTCATCTTACCCACAAACAGTTCTTTCTCATTTTGCCCTCTTGATCTCGATCTCCTCCCTAAAACCCCTTAGCTGGAATGCAGATGCCGGAGCCTGCTTCCCCAGGCAGTGTAGGGTTTTTCCCCTTAAACCTGACATTGAAATGAAATCTTCGTATCTAACAGCACCTTTCACACCCAAGGGCTACCGCCGTCCTACAACCACACACTTATGCTTCGGTCTCTCAGGTGTGAGATGACATTGTGGCCTGACCTGTGGTGGCGCAGTGGATAAAGCATAGACCTGGAACACTGAGGTTGCTGGGTTCAAAACCCTGCACTTGTCAGGTCAAGGCACATATGGGAGTTGATGCTTCCTGCTCCTCCCCCCTTCTTTCTCTCTCTCTCTCTCTCTATCTCTCTCCTCTCTAAAATGAATTAAAAAATTAAGTAATTAATTAAAAAAAAAAGAGATGATGTTCTGGAGGGCTAAATGACACGGCAGTATGTGAGTGAGGGAATTCTCCCATGTCACTGAAACGCTGGGCTGGCCTTGGGAGGGCCACATGTACCAGCTCTTCATCATTCAAGCTTTGGCTCTAACGTTAGACTCCAAACTTCCATCCTAAGGGAGTATCACCCTCCTTGCCCTTAATTCTCTATACCCTTAACCTTTTCAGTTTCTTAATTACATTTCCAACATTTTCTAGTCTTCAGTGTTTGAAATAATCATGTTTTTTTAAGACTTTATTTATTTATTTTAGAGGAGAGAGACAGAAAGGGGGGGGGGGAAGCATCAACTCCCATATGTGCCTTGACCAGGCAAGCCCAGGGTTTTGAACCGGCGACCTCAGCATTCCAGGTTGACACTTTATCCACTGCACCACCATACATCAGGCCTGAAATAATCTTATTTGCTCGATTATTGATTAAATCCTGCTACCTTTGCTCCCTGCTTCCTGCTCTGAGGACAGAGGTCTTTATGTGTTATTCATTACTGTATCCACAGCACCTAAAGTACAGCCTGGCCCCATAGAGGGCACTCAATAAATATTTATCAGGTTGAAGAAGAACAAAATGAGAGGGTTTGATCAACTGGACAGCAGCACTTCCTATATTCCTGTATACAACTAGTCATGAGGACACTGAATCAACATAGACCAACAGACCAAACACCAGGGTTAGGCATCTCAGAGACCTAAATATGAAAAACCAGACCATGAAAACTTAAAACAAAAAAAGTTAACTTAGGGGGTTCTATTCATGACCTTGGAGTAGAGAAAAAAATGGATTAACTTGACAACATTAAAATTAACTTGGGCCCTGGAGGGGTGGATAGACCATCATCCCAGAGCGCCAAGGTCATGGGTTCAATCCCTGGTCAGGGCACATACAAGAAGCAACCAATGAGTGCATAAATAAGGGGAATAACAAATTGATATCTTTCTCTCTCCCTCTCCTGGAAATTTTTTTTTAAAAATTAAGAACTAGTGTTCATCAAAAGGTACCATTGAAGGAAACAGATAAGCCATAGAATGGGAAATCTTATTTGTGACACATTAACTGATTGTATCCAGAACATAGACAAATTGGTTAAAAAAAAAAAAAAAAGACAACATCATAAACAAATGGACGAGAGCTTAGGTCAGACATGTCCCCAGAGATGATAGCCACATTGTCAATAAGCAGGTTAAGGGTGCTCAGCCTCTTTAAAAGTTGGGAAATGGCCTGACCTGTGGTGGCGCAGTGGATAAAGCGTCGACCTGGAAATGCTGAGGTCACCGGTTCGAAACCCTGGGCTTGCCTGGTCAAGACACATATGGGAGTTGATGCTTCCAGCTCCTCCCCCCTTCTCTCTCTCTGTCTCTCTCTCCTCTCTCTCCCTCTCTGTCTTTCTCTCTCCCTCTCTCTCTCCTCTCTAAAAATGAATAAAAAAATAAAAATAAGTTGGGAAATGCACATTAAGACAACAATGAGATACCTCTACCCACCTAGCAGAAGGGGTACATTTAAAAAGCCTGACAACACTAACCAAATGTTAATGAGAATACAGAGCAAAGGAAATGCTTAAGGAATGAATGTAAACTGGCACAATCACTTTGGCAAAATATCAGGCACTGTCTAGCCGAGCTGAAGATACGCATCCCCGAGAGGCCCAGCCTACAGAAGTGCAAGTGCGAGTGCTGGAGGCGCCTGGGCACAGATGGTCCGAGCAGCCTGAACTGGAGAGAGCCCCACATCCAGCAGCAGCTGCCCAATAAACACTGTGGAATGCTCACTCAGAGTAGTTTTGTACAACAACGAAAAGGAGAGAAGGTTAGATACTCAGCACAGGGATGAGTCTTAATGTAATTATAGCAAAAGAAGGCAGACAATAGACTGGAAGCTTAAAGGAATATATAAGGTTTTACTTACATAAAGCTAAAAATAGGCCCACAGAAACCACACTGTAGGTGCAAAATTAAGTAGTAAAATTACAATGAAAGTCAAGGAAGTGACTACCATAAACTTTTGCACAGTGGTAAGGGCCAGAGAGAAGGAAGGGTGCTCTGAACAGGAAGGGTTAGGGGCAGGGGATGGTGCGGTGCTTCCCGACAAGTGGAGATTGTTGTGTGTTTGTTTTACAACAATATACCATATTTGTACATTATGCTTTTCTGTATGCCATCTATTTTTCTCAAAAAAGAGCTTTAAAGAAAAACTGTAGGATGCAACATCACAGAAAATTATAGCCTCTATTAGATGGTGTGAAAAAGTATCTAAAAGTTGTCTATAGAAAAAAGCTGGAGGGAAATTTAACAAAATGTTAAAAATGGTTGTTTTAGAGCAGTGGTTCTCAAAGTGTGCGCTGTGGCAGTGGTCCCCAACCTTTTTTGGGCCATGGACTGGTTTAATGTCAGAAAATATTTTCACAGACCGGCCTTTTGGGTGATGGATAAATGCATCACGTGACCGAGACAAGCATCAAGAGTGAGTCTTAGACAGATGTAACAGAGGGAATCTGGTCATTTTTTAAAAATAAAACACCGTTCAGACTTAAATATAAATAAAACGGAAATAATGTAAGTTATTTATTCTTTCTCTGCAGACCGGTACCAAATGGGCCACGGACCAGTACCAGTCCACAGCCCGGGGGTTGGGGACCACTGCTCTATGGTATTCCAGAGAAATATGTGCCTGTTGGAGACCAGAAAACCAACAGGGTTTTTGGAGTTTAGATTTTTGGGGGACAGAGGTGTGGGGAATTGGCTGTAAGCTGACAGTCTGCCCAACCCCCCTCCTCACTTGCCTGATTAGGTTGCAAAAGGCTGTTAAGCTGTGGTGCTGGATTGTTTACACTACCCCCCATGTTCCCCAGAAAGACTGAAGACACGTGTTTTCTATCTTTGTTTGGTATAAAGTTAAGATGATATGTATGGTGGGGGTTTTCTTCACTTGGTAAAATTCTTGGGTTGCCTTGGAACCATGATCAAAGATCTCATTGATTTGCTAATGGCCCACTTTGCCCTATAAATAAAGCAAGATGCAGTTTTTGGGAGCGCTTTGTTCTTGCCAGCAGTGATTACAGGGCCCTTCCAACCCCATATTTTCTTAATTCCACGTATTTTCTTAATTCCACACCGTTCCCACTCGGGACTTGGAATTACTAGCTGCACTGGTTCACGGCATGTGCCCAGATATAAAAATAAATATAGTTCCTCTATTATACCATTTCCTTACAGAATATACTGCTCTTTTTGTTAACACATCATTATTATATTAATTATTAACACATCATTATATTATTTTTAGATAAATACACCCAAATAAAATAGATTTCTCAAAAAGAAGAGTGATATTGAAGAATTCGATTTTGGAAGTGAGCAAAAGTTAAGTGTAAATAAAATAGGACTTGAAGGCTGACGGGCAGAATTTAAATCACTTAACACTGAACAATACGATTGGACTAGAAACCCATTCATGGAAGCTTCAAGTGATTTTGGTTTAACATTAACAGAAGAAGAAGAACTGGCAGCTATATCCACTGATTGTAGATTGATGATTAAACATAAGGAATTGTCTCTTGAAGCCTTTCGGATTTCTATAAAAGAAGAATATGTGGCAATATCTAAAAAAGCCTTGAACATTTTACTACAATTTTCAACATCGTATTTATGTGAATTAGGATTTTCTACCCTCAACACAATTAAGATTAAAAAGAGGAATTCTTCAATGTATTGATGAGGAAATGAGTTTTCCTTTCAAATATATGCCCAAACATTGCAGAAACCGCTAGGACACATCAGGCTCATGTTTTTCATAAACACAAGAATGAAGAAACTTAAAACATTCGCACCGGGACCTGCCGAATTTACTAAGTCTTACTAAGTATGTATCGATATAAATAAAAAGATAACTTTTTTGTTGTTTTTAAACACCTCTTTTTTACAAATTCTAAAAAGCATAACTAAAAAAAATGTAACATAAAAATGGTTTTAAATATCAGAATAAATTTAATTTTGTCGTACTTATTTCATTTAATTACCATAGAAGCACGCTTGGACTTTATTTTTTTTCTTTACTATTTGACTTAATTATAGCATATTTCTCAGAAATTTGTATATAGTGCGCCTACAATTATTTGTAGGATTTTAAATGCGCCCTGGCTTCAAAAGTTTGAGAACCACTGTTTTAGAGTATTGGAGTAAAACAACTCTTGCTCCTTAAAAGCGCTGTGGAAGGAAGAAACAGGAATGACAACTGAATTCTTAGCAAATACCCTGACAATCGTAGCCTGCTTTCTCAGGAGCAGCCACACGATGGAGCCTTCGAATCACCAAGTCGAGGTTCCTGTTTTGTTGCTGCCCAGGGCTTCCGCTGGAGAGAACCAACTTCGGAGCTTCTCGCACCTCGCATTCTGCCGTGTGCCTGCATCAGCTATTCGTGCATTTGCCGCTCTCTAGTCTTTCTACATGTTGTGATGTGCAAGAGTGCTAGACCTTTCCTCTCCCCCATTGGATTTTAAAAAGAAAGAGAAATAGGAATGAACATGTATTGAGCACCCACTTCTTGTCTGGCCCTTTTGCCAGTCACTTTATAAACATCTCACTTACTGCTTGTTAAAACCCAGGCAGACTGTAGGTGTTGCCTGAGGCTCACCCACCTGAGCACAGGGACAAGCTCAGGGAATGTGTATTTTCCATTGTGTGTGAGTGTGTGCGTGCGCACACACATACATGTATACACCTAGACATATATATACTGCTCACAAAAATTAGGGGATATTTCAAAATAAATATGAAGCAGTAAAATATCCCCCAATATTTGTAAGCAGTATATTTATAGCACTAGTAAATCAGTCATGTTGATATTAATTAGAGACTAATAACCCCTTTTTTTTTACTACTTGCTTTTACTGAGTTAGCTAGCATTATAAAATCTGTGTTTTTAAATCAAGTTGTTGGTATTAAAGATAAAAAAATTAAAAGGAGCAATAAGCATCTAAGTGGGAGAAAGGTCAAGAAACCGGCACTCTCATACACTGCTACCACATGTGTTAATTTCTTTTTTAAGACTTTATTCCATTTTCAGAGAGGGGAGAGAGAGAGAAGGGGGAGGAGCAGGAAGCATCAACTCCCATATGTGCCTTGACCAGGCAAGCCCAGGGTTTCGAACCAGTGACCTCAGTGTTCTAGGTCGATGCTTTATCCCACTGTGCCACGACAGGTCAGGCACCACGTGTGTTAATTGCCACAGTTACTTCAGAAAGTAATCTGAGATCTTGTTAAAATGGAAAACACACAGGCCCTGACCAGGTGGCTAAGTAGATAGAGGATCCTCCCAGTGCACTGAGGTCGCAGGTCGATCCCTGGTCATAGGAGAAGCAATCAATGAGTGCACAACTAAATGGAACAATTAAGTGGATTAACAAGTTGATGCTTCTCTCTCTCCTCCTTCCTTCCTCCCTTCCTCTCTCTTGCTCTCAAATCAATGGGAAAAACTTGTTTAAACACATGTATCCTTTGATTGTGCAATCCCTTTTATATCCTACAGAAATAAAAACATCAATACCGAAGGATGTGTGTTCAAGGGTGCTATTGCAGCATTACTTATGATTCCCGCAAACCAAATACCATCTCAATAGCAATCAGTGGGGTAATAGTTAAGTAAAAGAAAGTGTAGCCATACTATGAAATAGTATGTGACTTGTTTTGTTTCTGTTTTTAGCAAGAGATAGGGACAGACAGACAGGAAGAGAGAGAGATGAGAGGCATCAACTCATAACTGCAGCACCTTAGTTGTTCACTGATTCCTTTCTGATATGTGCCTTGACCGGGGGGCTACAGCGGAGCAAGTGGCCCCTTGCTCAAGCCAGCAACCTTGGGGCTCAAGCCAGCAACAATGGGGTCATGTCTATGATCCCACATTCAAGCTGTCGACCCTGCACTCAAGCTGGTAAGCCCACGCTCAAGCCAGCAACCTCGGGGTTTCAAATCTGGATCCTCAGTGTTCCCAGCCAATGCTCTGTCCACTTGTCCACTGTGTCACCTCCTGGTCAGGCAGTATGTGACTTTTAAATAGAGAACAATGTACATAAAACCACTGAAGGACTACACATGCTGTATTATTAAGAGAATAAAAAAGTTGCCAAGTAATATATGTGTATGACCCCACTGCATAACTCCAATGGGGAACAGGGTTGAAGGGTTTGGGAGGAAGACTGTCACCTTTTCCCTTCTACATCTATATTTACTTTTTCCCCCTTTAGTAATGTTTTTTAAAATTAGCATAAGAGGAAAAAGTTGAAAGTTAATGTTTAGCTTCTTAGTAGTGAGAAAATATGTCGAGTAAAGGATCATATTGTCAGCTGAGAGTAATTGCACTTGAATGTACAATGTCTAATTCCAGCATGGCGAGAATACACCGCTATGAAAACCTCTTCCCCAGCGCCCTTTCCTGTGAAGCAGCCCCCGTGGGGGCCTGGAAACTCGGTGAGCACACCGTATCTGTTGGTCAGAGCCCAGAGGGCCTTCCATTTGTCCCTGTGCTCTGGTGGGTACTTTGTATGAGGAGCAGGAGGCATGTGCCTCGGACAAACACCTAAGAATTAGAATTATAATGAAATGCCAATTCTGACTTGTTAATTTGCAAATTCCAAGAAGTTGGTTGCACATTGTTGATGAAGGTAGGGGTCACTCTGGGAGTGTAACTGGGCATTTCCTGGGGAAGACAGACTGGCCTTCCTATTTCACCTCTGCATCACTTAGGAAAACATCTGTGTGGTTCTCTCTTGTTTTGCCTTAAGAGTAAGGAAAGAGATAGGTGGGTTGGTTAAAGCATCATCCGGAAGCCAGTTCGATCCCTGGTCAGGGCACATTCAAGACAGGAACATTCATGTTCCTGTCTTTCTCTCCCTTCCTCTTTTGCTAAAAAAGGGGGGAGTGAGTGTTGGGGAAGCCACAGATAACTTGTTAACTCACCTCACTCCCAGGAAGGTCCCTGAGCGAGGATGGAGTGCTCAGACTACGGGAATGCTGGCCTCTTTGCCAGCTCTCCTTCTGGTCATCCTGGTCCAGCGTCTGCAGCGAAAGTAGGAGTCTTGTCCTGGCCCTGTGGGCCCTGGACCTTTCAGGGACCTCTGGGCTGCTATCCTCATTGTTGTAGCTTCTAAGAAAAACCATGGAGATGGCACTGCCCATGCCAGGGTGGCGAAAATCTGCCTGCTGGGCACCAGGTCTGGAGCTCTGGGGCTTGGGGCTTAAGGGTCTGCAGGGCATGCCTTGGTTTCCATAGGCCAAGCAACAGGCCGAGCTGTAGGGGACAGAGTAGCTGATCCCAGGCTGCTGGGCACAAGGGCTAGTGTGTGACATCAGCCTGGACTTTTCAGAAAAGATACCTGAGTGTAGGTACCTACCACTCTCCTGGGGGCTTGTACATTGGATGGTTGGCTCACTTCTTCTCCTGCTATCTGGAGAGACTAAAATTCTGGATGCCCAAGGGGTGGGGGAAGGTGGGAGTGCCCAGCGATCTCTAAAAACACAACTCTCCTTGTCCTCTGCCTGCTCCTTGCAGTGGCTTTTCGTTTCTCGTGAAGGGTTGAGGGGGCTCTGGCCATCTGGGCCAGGACCCAGACTCACTAAGGAGGGCCTTTTTGGACCTTCTGAAGCTTTGCTTCTAAGAAACACATGCCAGGAACTCCGAAGCAGCCTGCCCTTTTCACTCTGGCCCTTGAGAGAACCTGGAGCACGTTCAGTGGTGTTCTCTTTGCCTAAAACTTTGGACTCAAAAAAATTTGCAAAGGTCTTGTGAGCAATGGCCAGCCTCCCCTTGAGCCTCTTCTCCGGAGTCTGGAGTCTCCTGGCATCATCGCAGCTTTCTGAGGACAGTCTGCTGCTGCCAAGGCCCTCTGGTGTGTCCGTGTCCCCACACCGGGTGGGGGCGGCAGCCCCCTTGCCCGGGCCATGGAGGACGGCGTCAGGGGCAGAGGCAGGGCTCCCTCCCAGGTTTGGGGCGACCAAAGGCTGGCTTTTCCCGAAGGAGGGCACCTTGGGAAGAGGCACCAGCTGCTCCCTGGGCTCCTGTGAAGCCTGGCCGAGCTGGCGGAGCAGTGGGGCACAGGCAGTGGACAGAGCAACACCATCTTCGGGGGCCCCGCATGGGTCCTCAGGCCTGGGGCCTGGCACCCTGACAGCATCCTCCGCATCCAGCCCAGGCCCTGCGCGCCAGCCGGTCCCAGGTGGTATCTCTTCTGCAGATTCTTCTGCACTCAGCATGTCCCCTGCAGGCTCCTGGGAACACGGTTCTTCTCCCCAAGCTGCTTGGGGGACCAGGACTGCCCCGGGCCCTGAAGCTTGGGGCAGCCGCTGAAGAGTCCCATCATTGCCTCCCAGTCTGTGGGCTGATGGCAGTTCACACTCCTTGCCACAGGTCTGTGGTATCCCACTCATGGGACATTCATTGGGAGTCGCTCCATCACTTCGGGGAGATCCTGGTCTTCCCTCCAGAAACTCACAGAACTGCATTTCTGGGAGAGGACTCCCTCTCCTTGTGGTGGCCTGAAGACCTTTCTGCTCAACAGCTATAATGATGAGCGTGCACCTGCCCCGAAAAGATGTGTCTGCTTTGGGCTCCAGCGGCAGGGCCCTGGCTGAAAGTGTGGCAGCACCCTCTGGGTCCTGGTCACACTCCTCATCATATCTATAGCTGCAGTGAGACATGGTTGCTGAAGTTCTTTCTGAAAAATCCTGCAAGGCATTGTCTGTGCGGTTGGGGTATGGAACGATCATGTCTTCTATCTCCTTTGAAGTGTCCGCTGTACTTGATGTCAGGGTGGTCTCTGGAGTGTCTAAGTCATCACTTGCTCTGGAGCAACTGGTCCAGTCTCTCTTCCACATCTGTGACTCGCTATTACCAGAATGATGTGAGAACTTGGCCCTAGCAGGTGGCTTTCTTTTCTCAGTGAGAACATACTTTGATGTGTAATTACTGGTTTGGTTTTCTGCCTCAACAGAAAAGTCCGGAAGGTGATTCTGTTCATCAGCAGCCTCTGGTTCAGGGCCAGTGGCTTGGGGCTCCTCTGGTCTGCTTTCTGGACTGTGTTTCGACTTGCACTTTGCAGGCACTAGCACTTCCTCTGAACTGAGGCTCACCACCTCTGCAGTATGGCACGAAAGGGCTGGGCAGGACCTAGAATCCTGTCCTAACTGGTTATCCAGACAGAGATGTTTAGATAGTATTTCCTGAGAGGCCCTCCTGCAGCTAAAAGCACTGGGTTTGTACTGATCCTGCAAATGGGGAGCAGGAAGCACACAGGACGCTCGGATTGGGAAAGGGGACAGGGGGTTTTGTGTGCTTGTATCTCGTTCTGCTTCTGTTCTCTCCTTCAGTTGGGTCCCAAACATCACAAAGTTCCGCCCTGGAAGATTCTTGGAATTTTTTAAGGAAAACCCTGCAATGGAATGGGCCCTGGACAATGTCCTTGTGTGCAGAGAGAAGTGCCCACAGGATGCCCTGCTCTTATTACTAATATTTTCTGGAGCACTGTGGTAAAGCTTGGCATGTCGGAGGCAAGATGTCCCTAAAGGAAGCTGACAGGGGGCATCAAAGCAGGAGTGGGAGCAAGATGCATCTGAGTTCACTGTGGGGTCTGGGACATACCCCATTTTCTTCCTGGCTCCTAGGGGTGCTGTGCTGTCCAGAGGGCCTCTGAGAGGCAGCCCGGGTCCCTTGGCCCTATTGCAGATATGTGGCCAGCTCTGGCCCAATTCACAGCACCGAAGAAGGAAGGGCCAGACCGCTGGAACAGCCAGAGAACTCTCAGACCTGGATTTCTGAAGAGAAATGACAGAGAGCCTTCTGACATCCTGCATGGTTATCATC
This sequence comes from Saccopteryx leptura, assembly GCF_036850995.1. Lineage (NCBI taxonomy): Eukaryota > Metazoa > Chordata > Mammalia > Chiroptera > Emballonuridae > Saccopteryx > Saccopteryx leptura. Next base: position 118,095,571 of record NC_089506.1, read on the forward strand.
TCTGCTGGCTGGAGACTGCAGCTACCTGCGGCCCCCTGTGAGCAGCCCTCTGCATGGTGAGCCTCTGCCAGCAAAGGCTGTCGCTCCAGGCTGGCCATGCAGTCCTGGGCGTTTTCCACCTTCTCTTCTCCAGTGCGGGCAGCAAAGGCTCGGAAACCACTGTCATAAGACTGTTCCCTGAAGTCAAGGGACAAATCTCGTTCTTCCTTTGGGTCAAGGCCAGGAACACCAATCCAGTACTGCTGCTGAGATGGTGCAGTGTCTGGGCCATCAGGGCATTCCGAACATGCTATTCCATCCATAGAGGTGCCACTCAGAGGGGGGCAGGTTCCCCTCGTTAAGTCACCAGTCAGAGACTCTGTGTCGGAAGCACTTCCAAAGTGGTCAGTGTCTGTGTCCCATTGACTTCCACTCTGGTGGGACAATGTCTCAGGGTCATCGTGGTCTGTTTCTGGGTTCCATCCCTGTTTCTCTGATTCTGCAGGAGAAGAGGGGAGCTGCTTATCTTCAATCTTACCTTCACCTGGCAGGTGTGCACCTGGCTCTGGAGTCTGGAAGGGCAAAAAGAGGGGAGTCAGAGATGAGGCCCGAGGACATCTGTACATATCTACACTGGGTCTGCCTGTTTTGGAAGGAGGAAGATTCAGAAACGCCTCATTAGCTCCCCATGTGCCCCTAGGAAAAGACAGGTAAGTATGAAGAGCTATGCTTTATTAACAAAGAAAACAAGTGATAAAGCCAAACCCAACAGTAAGGGGGAAACAGAGCACATAGTTAAAGCAGCCCTATTGAAGTCAGATGAGGCTGCATGAGCATTTGCAGTTTAAGTAAGTATAAATACATGTATGAGTCATGACAAGAAGCATACATCTACCTACTGTTTTTAGCGAGAAAGAACAAATTCATATGTGTTTGCTTTGTGTTCTGTTTGTTCTTATGCAACCAACTGGACTAATGTCAAGACTCTTGCACTTAGAAGTCTTTTCTGAATTAGGTTTGCTGAAGCCAAAAAAAACAAAAACAAAAAATCCATAAAACAAAATCAAGAACTATGGAAATTGCAAACACATGTGCCTGTGTTAGATAGCTTTGAGAACAGGAAGAGAAACAGAGAATGTGCAAGTAGTTGAAGATTTTCCTTCTCTAATTTCTTCATCAACCTATTGAGATACAAATTTATATGCATCCATTTAAAGTGTACAGATCTGTGCATTTGACAGATGTGCATACCCATGCAACTACCATCAGGCAATCTGCAGTTCGTTCTTCCTTCCTTCTCACACTGCCCCCCAAACCAGTGGATGGTCACCGGCACCAGTTCAACACTAACAGGACTCCCCAAGTTGGGGAGCGGTGAAGAAGGAAACTTTCTTCAGTGCAAACTGTTCAACTGTGATACAGCGGGGCTGTGAGTCTGTGAGAGTAGGTTAATGGTGTTACAGCTCAATTATGAAGCAGCAAGGCTGTGAAAGAGCATGGCTGTTAGGAAGCCCTGGAGTGAGGTGGCCAGATCCCACTCCAGCAAGACAGCTCTCCTCTGTGCTAACGTGCCCTGCTATGCTCCAGCAAGACATCTTCTGTTTCAGCTCCAGGTGGGGAAAGGTAGTCTTCAGTCTGCACTCATTGGTGGAAAGGGAAAGTGTGCTTCTAGAGCCAGAGGGGAGCTGACTTATATAGCGATAAGTGCTTGCCCCTGGTCCCTGATTGGTCCGTCCTCATACAAATGAGGACTCCAATCCTTGCGGTTTGATTGGTCCAAAAGGCACTGTCTTGATTGGTCAGAATGGAGCCTCTCTGATTGATTGGTAAAGATACTTCAATTGGATGGGGAAAACCTTAGTTCTATTGGACTCCAGGAACTCCTCTATAAAGGCTGACTCAGAGGGCAGGAACACAGTGCAGCAGGCAGTTCACTGTTGGAGGCAAGGAGTTCAGTGAGGGCTTCTTCCTGAAGTGGGATTTGCATGAGAGACCCCTGCTCAGAAACAGCTACTAGGCTCCCCGCCCTGTTTTTTTTTCTTTCTTTCTTTCTTTTTAATATGAACCCAGTTAGCTAGCAGGACTCCTTCTTAGTAGGTATCTTCTTTTTCATGGTTCATGCCCCCAACAATCTGCTTTCTGTCAGACAGTCTGGATTTTTTTATTTCTAGCATTTCAGACGACAGAACATGCAGTATGTACTCTTTGCAGTCTGGCTTCTTTCTCTCAGCATAATATTTTGGAGACTCATCCAATATATTGGATTGTGCATGTATTTTACATACAGTACCCTGAACTTTGTGATAATGCTATACTGAATACTCAGTTATCAAACTCCCAGAAGATTCTCCAGGCCAGGGGTGAAGCAACCAGTCAGCCCACTTATAACTAAGGCTTCTTCACACAAACTTTTATACAGAAGTAGTTCACTGAACTAGCCCTTCCCGAGCACGATTTCTCAGGATATGTTGTAAGAGATTTCTCAAGTAAAAATTGCTTTTGAGAGTTTCCTCCAAGCGCCCCAGAAGTGGGCGCCCGCCTGTGTTACCAGACAGAGTGGCAGAGCCAGAGGTCTTTGAGTGGGCAGAAACCCCGCCTAATTATGCTAGCAGCTCTGACTGACTGAGCCTTACCCAGAGCCCTGTGCTGAGTGGAAATAGAGTGGGGAGTTGCCAGCTCTTTGAGTCTCTTACTATCCAGGCAGAGGCAGCAGCAACCCCATAGCTGGATTATCAGGCTACTAATTGAGGAAGGAAAGACTAGGAGAAAGGCTCCAGGAACACGGACTCTCTCACTGTTGGAGCCTATAAATGCTAATGAGCCTTGACTGCCAACGAGACTAAAGCACAATACATGACATCGCCATAGAGACTTATCAACTGCAAACCTCTACCTGAGCGTGCCAAAGGGGCAGAACCTGGGGTACAGTGTCACCGACCAGGAAGAGGGAGAGAAAAGAAAAAGCAAGAAGATAACCTCTCAAAATCAAGAATAATCTGCAGACTTTATAACCTATCCCATTTTATTATATTTGTTCGTTTGTTTCTCTTATCTTCATTCTTGATATTTTTTTTCCTCCTCCAATTTGGCCAATAAACTCTCTGCCTGTCTTACTCTCTCCTCTCCTTGAACTACACTACCCATAAGTGTTACATCTCCCATTATCTTTTCTCTCCTCTTCATTTCTCTCTATGAGGGTTGCACTCCAAAACCCTTAACACTCTCTCTCTCTCTCTCTCTCTATCCTCTTTTTTTTTCTTCTTTTAGTGGTTCCCTCTTTTTTTCTCTCTCTCTTTCTTTTCTCCCTCTATATTAGTTTCTTCCTTTCTCCTTTACATCTTCTCTCATTCAAACCTCAATAACAAACAAATTATCTTATCTGGGACTCAAACTTATGTTTGTGGCATTTTGGAGGGTTTTTACTTCACCTTTTTAACTCACTAGCAGTGCTCCCATCCCTGGCTCTCCATTTTATCTAGTTCTTGTTCCACTAAATACAATAGTAATTTTTTAATTTGTCCCCCCTTTTTTCTGTTTTCCTCTTATTCCTCTCATCATAACTCTTAGTCAACCAACACCTAAAAGCAAATCATTTTATTCTTGACCCAAATTTTTTCCTTATTTGCTTTTTGTGGGTCCATACCCCCTTCTTTTTTCTTTTTCTTTTTCTTTTTCTTTTTTTTTTTTTTTTGCTCCATTATTACTTTTCCCCAATTCAGGCCCTCCATTACAGGCATTTTTTGTTTTAATTCACAGTTCACCACAAGATTTTCTCAAGAAAGAGGGGAGAGGAGAGGAGAGGAAAAAAGGAGGGGGGGAATAATTTCCTTTTTTAAAAATTTTTATTTTATTTTATTTTTCTTTATTTCATTATTAATTTTTTTAAAAAAAACAACTTTTTGATTTTTTATTTTTTTAACTTTTTATTCTTTATTAAATCTCATTAACACTATCAACAAAACCACCCTCAGATGCCATTAAGGAAGAGAAAATCGAATATCATGGATACAAAAGAAAGAGAGGTAACACAGCTAGATGAGGAAAAATCTATGGAGAAAAAATTTAATATATTGGAAACCTTGGAGCTAAATGACAGAGAATTCAAGATAGAAATCCTAAAAATCCTCCGAGATATACAAGAAAACACAGAAAGGCAATTTAGGGAGCTCAGAAAACAACTCAATGAACACAAAGAATATATGTCCAAGGAAATTGAAACTATAAAAACAAATCAAACAGAGATGAAAAACTCAATTCACGAGCTGAAAAACGAAGTAACAAGCTTAGCTAATAGAACAGGTCAGATAGAAGAGAGGATTAGTGAAATAGAAGACAAGCAACTTGAGGCACAACAGAGAGAAGAAGAAAGAGACTCAAAAATTAAAAAAACAATGAGATAGCCCTACAAGAATTATCTGACTCCATCAAAAAGAATAACATAAGAATAATAGGTATATCAGAGGGAGAAGAGAGAGAAAATGGAATGGAGAACATACTCAAACAAATAATAGATGAGAACTTCCCAAGCCTGTGGAAAGAACTAAAGCTTCAAGTTCAAGAAGCAAACAGAACTCCGAGTTTTCTTAACCGCAACAAACCTACTCCAAGGCATATCATAATGAAATTGACACAAACCAACAGCAAAGAAAAAATTCTCAAGGCAGCCAGGGAAAAGAAGAATACAACATATAAAGGAAGGCCCATTAGATTATCATCAGATTTCTCAGCAGAAACTCTACAAGCTAGAAGAGAGTGGACCCCAATATTTAAAGTCCTGAAAGAGAGGAACTTTCAGCCATGAATACTATACCCATCAAAGCTATCCTTCAAATATGAAGGAGAAATAAAAACATTCACAGATACAGAAAAGATGAGGGAATTTATCATCAGAAAACCCCCACTCCAGGAATTACTAAAGGGGGTTCTCCAATCAGATACAAAGAACAAAAAAACACAAAGCCACAAGTAAAAGCTCCAAGAAGAACACAATAAAACCAAATTTAAACTGTGACAACAACAAAAAGAAAGGGGGTGGGGGGAGAAGATGGAGATTAACAGTAGCAAAGGACGATGGAGTGCAAAAGTACTCACAAAATAGTTCGTTACAATGAACAGGGTAGGGACCCTTTTCATTACTCAAAGGTAACCACCATTGAAAAAACCACCACAGAAGCACATGAAATAAAAAAGATAGCAACAGAGGAAAGATGTATGGAATACAACCAAATAAAAACAAAAGATAGAAAAACGAAAGAGAAGGATAAAACAAGACACAAAACTAACAGAAAGCAAGATATAAAATGGCAATAGGGAACTCACAAGTGTCAATAATTACACTAAATGTAAACGGATTAAACTCACCAATAAAAAGGCACAGAGTAGCAGAATGGATTAAAAAAGAAAATCCAACTGTATGCTGCCTACAGGAAACTCATCTAAGGAACAAGGATAAAAACAAATTCAAAGTGAAAGGCTGGAAAACAATACTCCAAGCAAATAACATAAAAAAAAAAGCAGGTGTAGCAATACTCATATCAGATAATGCTGACTACAAGACAGGAAAAGTACTCAGAGATAAAAATGGCCATTTCATAATGGCTAAGGGGACACTGAATCAAGAAGACATAACAATTCTTAATATATATGCACCAAACCAAGGAGCACCAAAATATATAAGATAGCTACTTATTGATCTTAAAACAAAAACTGACAAAAAATACAATCATACTTGGAGACTTCAATACACCGCTGACGGCTCTAGATCGGTCATCCAAACAGAGAATCAACAAAGACATAGTGGCCTTAAACAAAACACTAGAGCACCTGGATATGATAGACATCTACAGGACATTTCATCCCAAAGTGACTGAGTATACATTTTTCTCCAGTGTACATGGATCATTCTCAAGAATTGACCATATGTTGGGCCACAAAAACAACATCAGCAAATTCAGAAAAATCAAAGTTGTACCAAGCATATTTTCTGATCATAAAGCCTTGAAACTAGAATTCAACTGCAAAAAAGAGGAAAAAAATCCCACAAAAATGTGGAAACTAAACAACATACTTTTAAAAAATGAATGGGTCAAAGAAGAAATAAGTGCAGAGATCAAAAGATATATACAGACTAATGAAAATGACAATACGACATATCAGAATCTATGGGATGCAGCAAAAGCAGTGATAAGAGGGAAGTTCATATCACTTCAGGCATATATGAACAAACAAGAGAGAGCCCAAGTGAACCACTTAACTTCCCACCTTAAGGAACTAGAAAAAGAAGAACAAAGACAACCCAAAACCAGCCGAAGAAAGGAGATAATAAAAATCAGAGCAGAAATAAATGAATTAGAGAACAGAAAAACTATAGAAAAAATTAATAGAACAAGGAGCTGGTTCTTTGAAAAGATCAACAAAATTGACAAACCCTTGGCAAGACTTACCAAGGAAAAAACAGAAAGAACTCATATAAACAAAATCCAAAATGAAAGAGGAGAAATCACCACGGACACCGTAGATATACAAAGAATTATTGTAGAATACTATGAAAAACTTTATGCCACTAAATTCAACAACCTAGAAGAAATGGATAAATTCCTAGAACAATACAACCTTCCTAGACTGAGTCAAGAAGAAGCAGAAAGCCTAAACAGACCTATTAGTAGAGAAGAAATAGAAAAAACCATTAAAAACCTCCCCAAAAATAAAAGTCCAGGCCCTGACGGCTATACCAGTGAATTTTATCAAACATTCAAAGAAGACTTGGTTCCTATTCTACTCAAAGTCTTCCAAAAAATTGAAGAAGAAGCAATACTTCCAAACACATTTTATGAGGCCAACATAACCCTCATACCAAAACCAGGCAAGGATGGCACAAAAAAAGAAAACTACAGACCAATATCTCTAATGAACACAGATGCTAAAATACTAAAAAAAATACTAGCAAATCGAATACAACAACATATTAAAAAAATAATACATCATGATCAAGTGGGATTCATCCCAGAATCTCAAGGATGGTTCAACATACGTAAAACGGTTAACGTAATACACCATATCAACACAACAAAAAACAAAAACCACATGATCTTATCAATAGACGCAGAAAAGGCTTTTGATAAAATACAACACAATTTTATGTTTAAGACTCTCAACAAAATGGGTATAGAAGGAAAATATCTCAACATGATAAAGGCCATATATGATAAACCAACAGCTAACATCATATTAAATGGCACTAAACTGAAGGCTTTCCCCCTTAAATCAGGAACAAGACAGGGTTGTCCACTCTCTCCACTCTTATTTAATGTGGTACTAGAGGTTCTAGCCAGAGCAATCAGACAAGACAAAGAAATAAAAGGCATCCATATCAGAAAAGAAGAAGTAAAGGTATCACTTTTTGCAGATGATATGATCCTATACATCGAAAACCCCAAAGAATCCATAAAAAGACTACTAGAAACAATAAGCCAATACAGTAAGGTCGCAGGATACAAAATTAACATACAGAAGTCAATAGCCTTTCTATATGCCAACAATGAAACAATTGAGAACGAACTCAAAATAATCCCCTTCACGATTGCAACAACAACAAAAAAATACTTAGGAATAAACATAACAAAAAAATGTAAAGGACTTATATAATGAAAACTATAAACTATTGTTAAGGAAAATCGAAAAAGATATAATGAGATGGAAGAATATACCTTGTTCTTGGCTAGGAATAATAAATATAATCAAGATGGCTATATTACCCAAAGCAATATACAAATTTAATGCAATTCCCATCAAACTTCCAATGACATTTTTTAAAGAAATAGAGCAAAAAATCATCAGATTTATATGAAACTATAAAAAACCCTGAATAGCCAAAGCAATCCTAAGGAAAAAAAATGAAGCTGGGGGCATTACAAAACCTGACTTCAAACTCTATTATAGGGCCACGACAATCAAAACAGCATGGTATTGGCAGAAAAATAGACACTCAGACCAATGGAACAGAATAGAAAGTCCAGAAATAAAACCACATATATATAGTCAAATAATTTTTGATAAAGGGGCCAACAACACACAATGGAGAAAAGAAAGCCTCTTCAACAAATGGTGCTGGGAAAACTGGAAAGCCACATGCAAAAGAATGAAACTGGACTACACTTTGTCCCCCTGTACTAAAATTAACTCAAAATGGATCAAAGATCTAATCATAAGACCTGAAACAATTAAGTACATAGAAGAAGACATAGGTACTCAACTCATGGACCTGGGTTTTAAAGAGCATTTTATGAATTTGACTCCACAGGCAAGAGAAGTGAAGGCAAAGATAAATGAATGGGACTACATCAGACTAAGAAGTTTTTGCTCAGCAAGAGAAACTGATAACAAAATAAACAGAAAGCCAACTAAATGGGAAATGATATTTTCAAACAACAGCTCAGATAAGGGCCTAATATCCAAAATATACAAAGAACTCATAAAACTCAACAACAAACAAACAAACAATCCAATAAAAAAATGGGAAGAGGATATGAACAGACACTTCTCCCAGGAAGAAATACAAATGGCCAACAGATATATGAAAAGATGCTCATCTTCTTTAGCTATTAGAGAAATGCAAATCAAAACGGCAATGAGATACCACCTCACACATGTTCGATTAGCTATTATTAGCAAGACAGGTAATAGCAAATGTTGGAGAGGCTGTGGAGAAAAAGGAACCCTCATTCACTGTTGGTGGGAATGTAAAGTAGTACAACCATTATGGAAGAAAGTATGGTGGTTCCTCAAAAAACTGAAAATAGAACTACCTTATGACCCAGCAATCCCTCTACTGGGTATATACCCCCAAATCTCAGAAACATTGATACGTAAAGACACATGCAGCCCCATGTTTATTGCAGCATTGTTCACAGTGGCCAGGACATGGAAACAACCAAAAAGCCCATCAATAGATGACTGGATAAAGAAGATGTGGCACATATACACTATGGAATACTACTCAGCCATAAGAAATGATGACATCGGAACATTTACAGCAAAATGGTGGGATCTTGATAACATGATACGAAGCGAAATGAGTAAATCAGAAAAAACCAGGAACTGCATTATTCCATACGTAGTTGGGACATAAAAGTGAAACTAAGAGACATTGATAAGAGTGTGGTGGTTAGGGGGGGAGGGAGGAATGGGAGAGGGAAAGGGGGAGGGGGCGGGGCACAAAGAAAACAAGATAGAAGGTGACAGAGGACAATCTGACTTTGGGTGATGGGTATGCAACATAATTGAACGACAAGATAACCTGGACTTGTTATCTTTGAATATATGTATCCTGATTTATTGATGTCACCCCATTAAAAAAATAAAATTATTATTAAAAAAAATTGCTTTTACTCCTACTTAACCAAGATAAGGAAACAAAACCCAAAGCATGTGATATGTGAGACTTTTAGGTTGCAAGGTGGATTCAGAAACTCAAGAATAATATGATACTATAGCTTCAAATACATTGCAAAGCAGGAAGGCGTTGGGAATAGAAAAAGAAACATTAAAAATATATTTGGAAAGGAGAGCTGTGTTATGTGATGTCCAAGGGGAGAAAGAGTTAAGGAAGGCACAGTCTCTCACATCCACTGCATGAACTTTCTCTAATCACCTGACTCTAAGGTGCCAGGCACCTCAACACTAAAATAATAGCTGTTGGTCTACAGTCTCCCCTAGTTTGATGGGGACGAGCAAGACACAAATGTGAACGTCTTGGCAAGCAGAGAGGACTGTGCAATGGCAAGTTCCTGTTGTCATGGACCAGTGAATGGAGAATCCCTGTAGTGCACTCCTACTCAGTATCTCCTGCCTTCAAGAGCACCTCCATCCCCTCTTCTCACCAACCATCTTGGTAAACCGAGAAATGACCTCTTGACTGTGGAGCATTTGAGCAGTCCTTTCCACATTGTCATAGCTTGGTGTCACTTTACAGACTCATACTGACATCAGTATTCTGCCTGACCTGTGGTGGCACAGTAGATAAAGTGTTGACCTGGAATGCTGAGGTTGTTGATTTGAAACCCCAGGCTTGCCTGGTCAAGGCATATATGAGAAGCAACTATGAGTTGATGCTTGCCACTTCTCTGACATCAGTACTCACATGCTTCAGGTCCAGAGGATCTCACTGTCCCAAGGTCCGAATGACCAATGATCTAAACATGACTATGCCAAAACGCTACATGTCTCATTCCTGTCCCCTGCCCCTGCTCAGTTCAGTATTGTGACCCAGGATACGGCCAGGAAGGGGAAGGGCTGCAGCCAAGGACTGGACCCCTCACTGGTACTTCTGAGGGTCAAGCCTTTCTTCAAGTTCCAAGAATTTTGGCAAGAGTTCTTGCTCTGTCTCAATGAAAATAAAGGCCTTTGCAAAAATATGTCTAAAATAATTCTCCCAGATTACAAAATTACTGTAGTCTACACAAGAGCATTGCAACAGCAGGTTTAATATTACTTAAATGGTACAGATGTTGAAATATGGATAAGAATTCTTTTTTAATCATTTGATTTGATTGAATATCAGATTCTAAATCCTACAAAGAAAGAACATTTTATTCCTGAGTTGATTCAGTAGTAATCTTTAAATAATTTCTCAGTATAATTCCAGGGTCGTCCCTGAGGGATGGCCTCAAGGGCTGAATCTAGAGAGACAAAAAGTATCCTTTTCACTGAAGCTCGGAGTTATTATTATTAATTTATTTATTTGGAGGGTGGGTGGTGGATCAAATTTTAATGTTTTTAAGCAGAAAAGCTTTTGTCAGCTTTGGCACTTCCTACATTTTGTTTTATTTCTGTAAGTATGTGAGGCTTTCAACACTAGGGACGGTGTTTGGACTTTCTCCTGTAAGTAGCACAGCTGCAGCGGGGTTTTCTACACAGAGGGGTGAGCCCGTGACAACAGTCCCTGAGGGAGATGAGAATAGTATTGACAAGCAGGCTCCAGCATCCCAACCCCCACCCTCTTGACTGTCGCTTCTTCCCTCACCTGCTGTCTCTGCCTATAAGCCTCCTTCCCACAGAATACCCACACCCATCTTCTTCCCTTCTCAAATCCTCAACAACACAGCTTATGTTTTATCAACACACCTCTTCCTCTCCCATTTACTTTTTAAAAAACATTACTATTTGAGGATAACACATCCCTTTCTAAATTCAACTTCAGTTCCATGCCCTTAGTTGTAATAGGTGGTATTTGTATTATCTTGCAATTCTAATTTTTTTCTAATTTCCATTGTGATTTAGTATTTGAGCCATAGTTTATTTAAAAGTATGTTTTAGTGGCCCTGGCTGGTGGCTCAGTGGATAGAGCGACAGTCCAGTGTATGGACGTCCTGGGTTCGATTCCCAGGCAGGGCACACAGGAGAAACAACCATCTGCTTTCCCCTTCTCTCCCTTTTCCCCTTCTCCTTCTCCTCTATTGGTTCTAGCATGGTCCCAGGCACTGAGGAGAGCGCCATTGGAACGTATCAGCCTCAGGAGCTAAAAATAGCTTGGTACTTGAGCATCAACCCTAGATGGGGTTGCCGGGTGGATCCCAGTCAGGCACATGAGGGAGTCTGCCTCACTATCTCCCCTCCTCTCACCTAATAATAAATAAGTAAGTAAGTAAATAAATAAATAAATAAAGTATGTTTTAGTTATCTTTTAGTTTTTTGTTTGTGATTAATTAAATTATAATCAGCATATGTGATCTGTATGATATTGAGTCTTTGAAATGAGCTGAAACCGGCTTTATGGCATTCTACAAGGTCCTGTTTTATAAAATGCCACATGAGTGTTTGAAAAGAATGTGTACTTTCTAAGAGTTCTTGCTGGTTAAGTAAGTGCCCATTAGATCAAGGTTGTTAACTGGATTTAACTCCTCAATAATTTGACTAGTTTTTTGTCTCTTATTAAGAGAAGCATGTTGAATCAACCATGGTAGTGGTGCATTTGTTTACAGAATTTCCACTTTAATTCTGTAAACTTTTGATTTATGTATTTAAATTTTATGTTAGTAGATGCCTAAACAAGTTTAGAATTATTACATCTTCCTTGGGGTAGGCTCTTTGTATTATTCAGAGTAACCTTCTTTATCATTAATAAAGGGTTTTTATTTGTTTGTTTATTTTACTTTAAAGGCTATCTTCTCTAATATTAATATGCCCACATGAACTTTCTTTGGGTATTTGCCTAGTACATGTTTTCTCATTCTTTTATTTTCAATTTTTCTATGGGCCTTAGGTGTGTTTCTCATAACCAACATTTAGCTGAGTTTCCAAAATCCAAGTCAATCCTTTTAGGTGGAGAGTTTAACCAGCATGCATTTGTTGTGATCACTGACTTATCTGGATTTCTGTCACTCTATTTTGTTCTTTTTGAGTCCCCCCCCCTTTTTTTAGGTGAGAGGAGGGGAGATAGTGAGGCAGATTCCCACACGTACCCCAATTAGGTTTCACCTGGCAACCCCATCTGGGGCCGATGCTCAAGTACCAAGCTATTTTTAGCACCGAGGCCGATGCACTCCAATGGAGCTATCCTCAGTACCCAGGGCCACACTGGAACCAATCAGGCCACTGGCTGTGGGAAGAGAAGAGGAATAGAAGAGGGAGGAATAGCAGATGGTTGCTTCTCCTGTGTGCCCTGACTGGGAATCAAACTCAGGACATCTATATGCTGGGCTGATGCGCTAGCCACTGAGCCACCGGCCAGGGCCAAGATACTACTTTACACCCACTAAGATGGTTCAAATATCAAAGCAAGTGAGGTGAAGATATGGAGCAACTGGAGTTGCCAGTGAGTGCTGGTGGGAATGTAAAAAGACACAACCATTGGAAAACGTTTTGTCTTTTTCTTATAAAATTACCATGTATTAATTACCTTGTGACCCAGCAACTCTACTCCTAAGATCTTATAAAAACAAAGAAAACACATGTCCACACAAAGATCTGTAAGCACATATTCATAACATATTTCATAATACCCAAACTGGTAACAGTCCAAATGTGCACCACCTGGTGCCTGGTTAACATACATCAGTCATGACAGAGCATGGACTTCTCACACTCACAATGACACAGCTGAGTCTCAGAAGCAGTCTGCTGGGTTGAAGAAGCCAGCAGCAAAGGCTCCACACTCCACACTTCATTTACGTGAAACTCTTGGATAAAGGGAAGTGGAGAATGAACAGAGGCTCAGTTGTTGGGACCAGGGGAAGGGGATTCACCAGGTAGAGGCAGAAGGGGACATTTTTAGGGACTAGAACAGTTCTGCATAATAACTGTAGTGGTAGTTATACAACTACACAATACACCTCTCTTAAAACTCATGAAACTGTACACTTGAAAGTAGTGAACCCTATTATCTGTGAATTATACTTGAATAAAGCTAATTTTAAAGACCCATGCTATAATCTCTAGGGCGACCAGGAAGAGACTCATGGAAGAAGCTAATGGAGGGGACAGAGTATCCTGAGCAATTGCACACACAGGGGAGGGGAGGCCATGCAGGGAACTACAGAATGGGGACCTGGGGAAAAGAAGCAAAACCTGGACTGCATACTATTGTCAAAACTCTCACCAGTTCTTCCCTTCAGAAAATATTACTTTTTCTAAAACTCAGAAAGGCAATAGATGCTTCATTATGCAAACAAGGCAAAGAATGTAGAAGGATACTAAATAACAGTAAAATCCCCTCCTCATCCCACACCTCCCCTACACCCCACTTTCAGAGGTGGCCTTTGTGGGCAAGGCCACACCCTCACCAACACTGACCCCCTTGTTTTCTTTTTATTATTATTATTAAATGAGAGAAGGGGAGGCAGAGAGACAGACTCCCACGTGCGCCAGACTGGGATCCACCCTGTAAGCCCCGTACCAGGGTGATGCTCTGCCCACTTTAGGCCGTTGCTCAGCAACTGAGCTATTTTTAGTGCCTGAGGTGTTGGCCAAGGAGCCATCTTCAGTACCCAGGGCCAACTCGCTTGGACCAATTGAGATATGGCTGTGGGAAGGGGAGAGAGAGAGAAGGGGAGGGAGGGTAGAGAAGCGGATGGTCACTTCCATCACACATCACAGGAGTGTGCCCTGACCAGGAATTGAACCCAGGACATCCACACACCACTGTGCAAACCGGCCAGGGCCAACCCCTTTTTCTTTCCAAGTGTCTCAGGGCTTCATTCATGAAGAAAGACTGAGAGCAACTACTGGATTAAGTTTGTGATTCAGAGGCTCAGAATTCATTAAACAGTCCTTTGTCTTTATAAAACCTCATATCAAATGTTCCCCAGGAATTACGCCTGGAGTGATTAAGCCCTCCCTGACTGCTGTAGTTGTAGAAATCTAGCAATAGCTTTGGGTGGGCAGAGGGGAAACACACGGGCAGGAACAAGCATGTAAGTAAACATCGTTTCTGTAAGTTCTGTATTTCTGTTTAACTAAGTTAAAGTTTAATTTAGCTCAATAAGTATCTTATACAGAAAACATCACACCCATAGCAAATTGACATGCATGTCCATAGTTTGTAACACACAGACCCAGATTCAAAATCCTGAAACTATACCTGGAGGTCAGATGTTTATAGAGGGGATTGTCCATGTCCTGCTATGACCCCAGAGGTCTGTAGTTGGCCCCCACCTTCAACCCAGGCAAGGCAGGCTGAGTTCTGAAAACAGTAAAAGGTCCATCTAGATCCCATCCAAAGTCCCTTCTCAGAGAGAAGATAAGTCTCCCCTCTTAAACACTTGTAGCCCTCTTACCTGCTAGGTCCAGCTGTCAGGGACACAAGAAAACCGAGGTGTCTACCAAGTGCCTTCTCCACGGAACTGAGGAACATGCCTGGACTAGGTAGGAAGGTAAGCCCTGCAAAGTCTGGAAAGAGGTTCCAGGCATTTGCAACACCAATATGTGCTTTCTTAGGCCCATTCTGCCTAGGCTGATTCACCAGGTGGGGCTACACACCTGCTGGAACAAAGCAGAAGCACAGGCCCTCCTTCCCCAGCTCCACCCTATGCTCCCTGGGACCGAGCGCCGGAAGCACAGCAGGAAGGAAACTGTGCCTCCCCACCCCGCTCAGAAGACAATGGCACATGCAGCAGAAGGGGCAGCTCAGCACAGTCCAACACGCCAGTTCCCATGGCTGTCACCTGTTCCCCGCACGGTGCCAGGCAGGTAAGAGCAGCCAGAACAGAGCAGGAAAGGGTTAAGGATGGCACAAGACAAATTATTAGACAATAGTGCAAGAAAGTTTAATCAGGTTGAATTTATTCATCCTCGATAATTCAGTAACTTATGCAAACATTTATTTATTGGATACCTGCTGTGCCAAGCTCTATGTTAGGTAATGAAGATATATATATACATACATACAGATAGATAAGATAGATAGATAGGTAGATATAGATATAGATATAGATAGATATAGATATAAATATAAGAAGGTACAGATAAGAAAAAAGAAAATTAAAAGGCCAGATGATGAATCCCAGGATAGCCAAATGTTCGTGTTCAGCAGGACTTCCCAGGCAGCCTCAGGCAGACAGAAAAGGCTTTCTGGAAGACGAGGTGTGTGAGCTCAACTTTGAGATGAGTCAAGTCCACCAGGAGGAAGGCATGACAGGGCGGATATTTGGTGTTCAGGGATGTACTTGCAAGCCTGACCTGTGGAGGCGCAGTGGATAAAGCGTCGACCTGGAAATGCTGAGGTCTCCAGTTCAAAACCCCGGGCTTGCCTGGTCAAGGTATATACAGGAAGCAACTACTATGAGTTGATACTTCCTGCTTCTCCCCCCTTTTTCTCTCTCTCTCTCCTCTCCTTCTCAAAAAAAAATGAAGAATGTACTTTCAAGATAAAACATAGCATGAAAATGAGTAATTTACCACAGTTGAAACACTGGTGATGACTACAAAAAAAGTAGTAACAAAGCTCCACAGGTGAGTGGAAACCAGAATCCAGAGGGTCATATAGCCATGCTCAGGGCTCTGGCCTTCGCCTGCAGGGCACTGACTAGGAAGCCACCACCTTTAAACAGGAAAGTAATGAAACACGTTTCCAAGTGAGAAAATCTACTCTGGCAACAGTGTAGGAAACGAACGTTTAGAGGGATGGTTGTGCCGGTGCACGAACCTCAGAGGCAGGGCCTCTTGGCGGAGGAAAACTTTCAGGAGGAGGTGGCGGCCAGGCCATGAATGCAGGCAAACTCTGTGCAGGCCACGAGGAAGAGAGGAGGCTCGCAGTCCAGGAGAGGGGGGCCTGCTCTGTCGTGTGGGAGATGGCCGTCTGTGTGCTGCTCGTGGTGGGTGACGAGGAGGGTCCTGGCTGCTATGGGGGGCCACATTTTGTCAGCATGCAACAGGGGAAGCCAATGTTTTGTTTTTCTTAATCAGATCTGTGTTCCCATCACTTAGAATTCTTGTCTTACACACAGGAACTGCTCAATAAATATCTAAATGAATTAATACATACATGAACAGCAGGATACAGTTTGCTTCACTTACACGCATCACACCAAATGCCATTTAAATTAACATTTTGTAGCTCATTCTACAGGAAGTAGAAGATTATCAGGGCAATAAAAAAAATTTGTTAAGCACCTATTTACTACTATCTGTCACCACATTAGGCGTTTTTAATGAGCGAGGCTTCTCAGCAGCCTTCAAGGAAGGCTAAGAAGGTCAGAACACCCAGCCAGTCAGCGGGGGTGGGGAGGGGAATCTGGCCCTGGCTATGTGCCAAGTGCTGTAACCTTCCTGCTGAGTCTCTAGAGTAAGTGCCCCAAAGAAATATTGCAAATAAGTTTTGCCAAATATACAAATTAATCTCTTTCAATATCTAGATGAGTGGGAGTCAGCCACTATAGTCCATGAACCAAATCCAGCCTGTCACTGTTTCACCAGAATGTACCTTTGCCCATCCATTTACACATCGTCTATAGCTACTTCCATCTCTGTGATGGACTGAGTTGCATCCCCCTGTCAAATTTATAGGCTGAGCTCTAACTCACAATGAAATTGTATGTGGAGATAAGAATTTTAAGGAGTTACTAGGGTTAAATGAGGTCATAAAAACTGGGGTGGGGGGTCTAATCTAATAGAACTGATGTCCTTATAAGAAGAAGATACAGTGGTACCTTGAGATATGAATGGACTAACATACGAATTTTTTAAGATACGAGCTGCGACTCGATCTGTATTTTTTTTTCGAGATCCGAGAGAAATTCCGAGATACGAATTGTGATTTGAGAAGCTGCCTCTAGTTGGCATGTTGGCGCATGGGTCCAGTATCAGCAGTTTGATATGCTAGTTGAATGACTTATGAGCTCGGTTACAGAACGAATTAAATTTGTATCTCAAGGTACCACTGTATCTGCCCTGGCTGGTTGGCTCAGCGGTAGAGCATCGGCCCGGCCTGTGGAAGTCTCAGGTTTGATTCCCGGCCAGGGCACACAGGAGAAGCGCCCATCTGCTTCTCCACCCTTCCCCCTCTCCTTTCTCTCTATCTCTCTCTTCCCCTACCACAGCCAAGGCTCCATTGGAGCAAAGTTGGCCCAGACGCTGAGGATGGTTCCATGGCCACTGCTTCAGGTGCTAGAATGGCTCTGGTTGTAGCTGAGCAAGGGCAGAGCGTCGCCCCCTGGTGGGCATGGTGGGTGGATCCTAGTTGGGCACATGCCAGAGTCTGTCTGTCTGCCACCTCCTCTTCTCACTTCGGAAAAATACAAAAAAAAAAGGAAGATATCTATCTATCTACCTACCTATCTATCTAGTCTAACTCTTTCCATCTCTGCACACACACATACACACACAGAAAATATCTTGTGAGGACACACAGCAAGAAGTGGCCTTCTGAAATATAGGAAGAGAGCTCTATCCAGAAACCAACCTGGATGACACCTAGACCTTGGACTTCTAAATCCACACCCATGAGAAAATAAACTTCTGTTCTTTAGGCCACCCAGTCTGAGGTGTTCTGTTGTTATGGCATCCCTAGCTGACTAATGAAGGCTATAAGGGTAGAGTTGAGTAGTTGTAAAATAGATCATATGGTCAGCAAAATCTAAGATATTTATTATCTGGACCCTCAAAGAAAAAGTTTGCCAACCCCCAACCTAGATGTTGTTCATAGCTAGATATTGACAAACACTCAATAAATACTACTCAAATTTTTTTGTCTGTTTGTTTTAAATGTGTTTCTATTTTAGTCATTTATTAATTCATTCCTAAAAGTACATTGCAACCCAGCTATGTACCCAGAAAACTGGATCATTTAATTGCACATATTTACTGAGTTTTTTCCAAAGCACTATAGTCACAGGGATATACCCAGACACAGTCCCTGACCTCAGGGAGCTCACAGTGAATCAGAGACATAAATCTTATCTCTAATAAACTCTCATCCATGCTCAATGACTACCTCTTTTCTACAGGTTGCAGGGAGGCTCTTTCAGGCAGAGTTAATCTCTCTGTAAATCGCTGCAGGGATCAAATTCAAAACTTATTTCTTGACTCAGAGGTCTCAATTTCCCAAAGCTTCAGCTTGTAGCCACAGCAGGCAGTAGAAAGTGAACTAAGAGACCTTGAGACAAGTGTCTCAGTGTTCTTATCTCAATGCTAGACATAAGAGTACTTAATAGGATGGCCCCAAGGACAAAAAGAGACAACAAATGCAAAATACTTGAAGTTTAAAAAAATTATGTTTAGTATGTTTAAAGAAACATACTTAGATACACTTAAGTGTAAATACACTTAAGTATCTACAAGAAACTAAAAATTACCTCCCAGAAATTAACTCTTTGAAATCAAAACTATAATAAAAGAATTAAAAATTCAACAGATAGCTTTACAGCAAATGAAACACAGCTAAAGAGAAAATTAGAGAGTCAGCAACAAGTCAAAAGCATTTCACAAAATATAACATGGAGAGATAAAATGTGGAAATTATGGAATAGTGGTTAAGAGACATAAAGGAGAAGACCTAACATAAGTTTAAACTGGAATTCAAAAAAAAGAAAGAGAGAGAGAGGGAGAGAAGATGGCAAAGATACAATATTCAAAGAATTAATGACTGGGAATTTTGTAGACCTGTTAAAATCACCCATCCATACATCTAAGAATCAAACAACCCTCAAGCTGA
Organism: Saccopteryx leptura; assembly: GCF_036850995.1. NCBI lineage: Eukaryota > Metazoa > Chordata > Mammalia > Chiroptera > Emballonuridae > Saccopteryx > Saccopteryx leptura. The sequence goes on from NC_089506.1 coordinate 118,114,694, forward strand.
ACAAATGATAAAAAATATTTACCTCTATACAAATCAGGAAAAAACTAAAAAAAAAAAAAAAAAAAAAAAAAGTAAGAAAAGTGGAAGTATCTTAAAAGCAGCCAGAGGGGAAAAAAAGCAACTTAATTGCAAAGAGTATGACTGATAAACAGCAACAACAGAAGACATACCCTAAAAGAAAACAGCTACCAAACCAAAAAGACACATTTCCTTTTGATAGTAAGTACAATTTAAGAATAGAGTTACCATATGACCTAGCAATCCCTCTTCTGGGTAACTAACCAAAAAATGGTAAAACATTTATTCACAAAGTTATATACACCCCTATGTTCATTGCCGCATTACTCGTGGTGGCCAAGACGTGGAAGCAACCAGAGTGTCCTTTGATAGATGACTGGATAAAGAGGATGCAGTACGTATATACAACGGAATACTACTTGGCCATAAGAAAATAGGAAATACGGCCATTTGCAACAACCTGGATGGATCTTGAGACCATCATGCTAAACAAAGTAAGTCGGACAGAAAAAAATTGATAACCAAATGATTTCACTCATATGTGGAATATAACATTGAAAGAAACAAATGAACAAGCAAAACAAACAGACACTCATAGACACAACCAGTGCGGTGGTTACCAGAGATAAAGGCGGTAGGAAATATAGGTAGACGGGACCGAGTGTGTGGTACTGGAAGGAAAGCTGACGTTGAATGGTGGGCACACAGTGCAATATACAGATGATGTATCACAGAACTGTACGCTTGAAATCTCTGTAATTTCATTAACTAATGTCACCCCAGTAAATGGAATAAAAAAATCAGGAGAGTTAATTTCAAAATAGTCCCCTGCTTTCATCTCTCAAGGAAAGCTCCACACAGCATTACCACCAGGGAGATAGGTGTCATTTCCCTCACAAAGCGCCCTGATCAATTCGGGTTGTCCTGAGAGCTTGGGAGCATCTTATGAAAATTCAAGCTGTGTCACCTGAGCCAACCTCCACCCCCCACAGCACACATACTCCCCAGTGTGAGTGTGGATGGCTTCTGATAGCCTACCACCTGGGACGTGTTCCCTTGATCTGACAGGCAGACGGTATACTAAAAAGAGGACCAAAACTGAAATTAGACGTATGTCCCAGTTGGTTCTGCATTCACAGCTAAGTAAAAAAGGACCAGTGTCAACCTCTGAGGCTAAATTTTCTTTCATAAACTGGGAATAGTGAGCGTGATATTTATTTAACCCTTAGCACATGACATAGGCACTACATTCCCGTTTTACCCATAATGAAATGGGGCACAGAGAAATCAAATAACTTGGTCACAGTTGCATCAGGTAGAAAACAAATGAGTCAGATTTAAACACAGGCAGTTTGGCTCAAAACCTGTATGTGCCCATTCCTCTGAAGTGAAGCACAGCCACAAAAGAACATTAGTGCCCACAGTCACCTCTACATCAGTGGTCCGACTTGGAGCTCTCCAGCTTATGAAAAGTGTGCTCTACAAATTGACACTGAGTGTGCACCTGTGCCCAGAATGAACATGCAGATGTGGTGCAGGTGACAGTTGCTGGCCTGCTGTAGGCCAGGAGGTGCCCCCTGGTCAGCCTGACAGAAACAGCACTCTCCGCACAGGGGGCTCCCTCAGAGGCCCACACTGTCCTACCTAACAACGTGCACCGCAGCCCTCCTGCTTCACACACACACACACACACACACACACACACACACACACACACACACACACATGGCATCAATGTCCTGGCCCACTCTTTCATCTCTTCTCCTTTGTATCCCCATGCAACCCATAATCCCCAAACAACAAAGGAATTCTTCCCTCTCACAAGGAGCTGGCAGGGAGACAGTGCCCCTTCTCAGTGACCCCATTAGAGACCTCATTAAGAACACTGCAGATATTGCATAAAAGAACCTGTCCACAGTAAGATCTGCAATTATACTCAGTGGCCACAGGGAAGGGACACACAATTGGTGTGATTCAGCTCAAAGCAGGCCACTTGGAGGAGAGCTGGAAATAGGAGGAGCCCAGCCCTGGAGTATAGCTGCTGGCAAGAGGCCTGCACCGGACTGACGCCAGGGCCCTGCTATGGGACTGAGGGGTCTGCCATGCGGAAGGCAACAGTGCCAGGTCCTCCAAGGCAATCTCAATTTCAGAATTTCATCTACTGTCAACCACACACCCCTAATTTTAATACAAAATTTATGGTTCTCTTCTGGGGAGGGGGTCTAGATCTGAGAAGTGTCTGAAAACCCGGCTTGCATCCTGGGACGTGCACAAACCCCCTCTTCCAGCTTCTCCCTGAAGCTTGAGCCTTGTGTTTTGATAACCAGTGGAGGAAGAGCTAAGCCCCTAGGCCAACAAAGTGAACAATTTGAATTAGCATGTAGCTAATGTCTAAGAAACAACTCAATCCTGGAACCTCCAGTCCCCAAGGTTAATGGTACAAACCCTCATGAGGAATACTTCCTAACTCCCCCTATGAGGCCAGCATTATCTGAATACCAAAACCAGAAAATATACTACAAGAAAGGAAAACTACGGATTGATATCTCTCCTGAATATAGATGCAAAAGTCTTCAACAAAACATTAGTAGGTTGAACCTAACAATGTGTGAACAAGAATTATATACACCATGACCAAATAGAGATTTATTACAGGTATGCAAGGCTGGTTCAACATTTGAAAATCAATTAATGTAATACATCCATAAACAAAATAAACAAGAAAAAAATCACATAATCCTATGCAGAAAAAGCATTGGACAAAATCCAACACCCAATCATGATAAAAAAAACCTCTCAGCAAACTAAGATAAAGGAAAATTTCCTCCCTTGATAAAGAACACCTATAGGAAACTTACAGCTCACATCATACTTAATGGCAAGAAGCTAAATGCTTTCCCCCTAAAACTGGGAACAAATTAAGAATGTTGAATTAAATGCAAGGCGTCAGCTGGGCTGCATGTCTTCTGCAGGCTCCACGGGACCCTCTGAGATTCTGTTGCCTTCCTTTTTCTGGTTCCTAGAGGCCTCCTGCATTTTTTGGTTGGTGGCCCCTTCCTCCATTTCAAAGCCAGTGCATACAGGTGGTGTCTCTCTTACCTTACACCAAGGTGAGCTTGCTTCTATTGTCACATCTCCTTCTCAGACTCTGACTGTTCTGTCTCTATTTATAAGTACCCTTGTGATCACAGTGGGTCCACCTTCATCTCCACATTTTAAATGTAACTGCCCCATTTTAAAGTCAGCTAATTAGCTGAGTTAATTTTATTTGCAAAGTTCCTTTCATCTCATAACATATCATGGGAGTTATGCATCAGGGAACAAACATCACAGAAACCACAAATCCTGCCTGCCACAGCACCTTTTAATAAAGTAACTGTATGACCTCCACAATCATGGATTTTGCCTAGAGAAATAAAAAACTAAGGTGTTCATACAAAAACCTACAGTTTCACAACTTCAGTCTGTCTTCTATGTGTGGCTCTCCTTCCCTGCCTCCTTAGGGTTCAACTGCCTACCTACTTTCTCTTGTGCCCACCTCTCCATGAGCATATTGGTTTATTCAGCAGAGAGTCACCCTGTAGTCACTGCACTTCAGTGTTCATGAGTAAACAGGACTTTCTCTGGTAAAGAGGGTTGGGGATTGCATTTTCCAGGGTAGCTCTGATTGGGAAATGCAAGCTTTTGCATTCTGAAATAAAAGTATCAAACAGCAGAATAATGGGGTTGTTTGGGGAGAAATTTTAGGAGGCACTAGGCCCGTTTTATTTTGTACCATGTAAGTGGCCACCTTTTACTTTATTTGTAAAGCTGGTCTTAGGGGAAGTGAGGCCATCCTGCTGTTTGCTCTTCGTAGGTCTGAACCTCATCGGCCTGACCCGGCAGCAGACCTAGTGTTTTTACTCAGCTTTAAAAATGCTCCCCTGTTCAGCTCACTGACCTAGCTTGGCAGGGATTTGAATCCACAATGGAATGTGGCTGCCAAAGAACTAATGCCACTTTAGGATGCATCAAGTGACACACTGTACAGAAAAAAATGGGGTCAAGTTCAGCACTCCCTGGGTCTTGACAAGACCACGCTGACTTTAGTGCAGTTCTGAGGCCCACACTTCAAGTCAAAGACTGAAAGATTTTGAGGCAGCATAGCTAGATTAAGGTACCAGGCCCTTCCTCTCTCCCTCTCGTAGGAAGGCTTGTAAGCTTGCTAGGGAAAATGACGGAGACAAACAAGGACCAGTCCTATCGAGCTGAGCCAGTTGCCCTGACCATAGAGCAGGGGTTCTCAACCTGTGGGTCGCGACCCCAGCGGGGGTCAAACAACCAAAACACAGGGGTCGCCTAAAGCCATCGGAAAATACAGAGGGTCAGGGACCTATAGCCAATGATAATGCCATTAAATATCATTAGCATTGCAGACAGACCAGTACCCATGACAGCTGGGAGGGATGACAAATAAGGTCAAAAACTCCCCCTCCCGTTGGGAAGGGGGTGCCTTGCCTGCTCCATTGCAGCCTCATCCAAAACCCACCCATTACCAGTCCCTTCCTTTGGCCCAAAATATCAGTATATAAACCCAACCGGGCAACCCTTTGGGGAGGGAGACTCACTTCTCAAGTCTGCCCACACTCCCTGTCTCAGTTTATACTTTCACTTCAATAAAAACCTCTGGGCTTTGATGACTCTCTGTCACATTCTTAAATTCTTTCTTGTGTAGTGACAAGAACCTGGGCACTGACACTGAGTCGAGGCCCTCTGGGCTTGCTTGTGAGTCTCTGACATCATTTTAATCACAGATTGGTAATCCAGAAAAGGAGAGAATTGCACAATCATGCTGTAGGAAGAATGACTAAGCAGCTGAGCTTGTTTAACCCCAAGGAAAAAAGATGATGCAAGGCAGAAAAGGATAGCGATCTTTGGTTTTATGAACTATCACAAGGGAGAAAAGTTAGATGTATGAATTACACGCGAGAGAAAAAGATCAACTGGTGGCAGCCTTTCAGGTGGTCCCAAGTATGTGATTTGGGACTGGGACTATGGGCAGATCACTTAATACCAAAGGCCTGGATTTTTTCCACCTGGAAAGTAGTGATGATGATGAGAAGGGAAATGACATTCCCTATTATCTCACGTGGGAAGAGTTACTTGAAACCTTATGTGAGATTCAGCACAGTTCTGACAATAGTAACTGCATTCAAAATGGTAAGATATTATCAACAGGAGGAAGATTTCCATTTAAGACTAGGAATGATGTTCCAGCAATTAGAGCTGCCCAAAATCCACCTGGCTGCCTCAAAAGGCACTTGAGGAGGCTGTACAGGGAAGGAACACCTGAGAAACAGAGGCCCTAGTCCAGAGGTCAGGAACCTTTTTGGCTGAGAGAGCCATGAACGCCACATATTTTAAAATGTAATTCCATGAAAGCCATACAATGACCCGTGTACGTTACACATTATCCAATAAAAATTTGGTGTTGTCCCGGAGGACAGCTGTGATTGGCTCCAGCCACCCGCAACCATGAACATGAGTGGTAGGAAATGAATGGATTGTAATACATGAGAATGTTTTATATTTTTAACGTTATTATTATTTTTTATTAAAGATTTGTCTGCGAGCCAGATGCAGCCATCAAAAGAGCCACATCTGGCTCGCGAGCCATAGGTTCCCGACCCCTGCCCTAGTCCTTCAGATGCCCACTGTTTTCTAAATCTCCATCTACTCAAAGCCCATCTGGCTTTAAAGGCCCTGCAAATGCTTCCCTCTTCTGGGATGCCTGTTGTGACTACATCAACCTTCCCTGAATTCTTTAAAACCTTCAATGGTGGTTGTAACCCTCACAATCCAATCCTTGCTTAAATAACAAGCTCTCCCCCGCCCCCTGAGGGCAAGGAATAACACTTTTGTCACTTCCACATCTTACAGTTATAGTATGAGCTTTACATGTGACAGAGATGTTTGAAAAACACTGTTGACTGGTTCTACTCCTAGAACACAAACCACTATGTGTGTCTGCCATCAAAGGGGTAAGTATTTAATCCAGCTGCAACCCCCCTACACACACCTTTTAAAGATTTATTGAGGTATAATTTACATACCATACAAATTACCTATCGAAAGTAGACAATTTAACACTTTTAAATAAATTGAGAGTTGTGCAACTATCACCACAACCTACTTTAAGAATGTTTTGTTCTTTCCCCAATAGAAATCCCGTACCTATTAGCGTTCACCCCTCATTCTCCATCCCAATACACTCCCCTCCTCACCACAGGCAATCACTAATCTACTTTCTGTCTCCATAGAGTTACCTAATCTGGAGATTTCCTATAAATGGAATCATATGTGACGTCTTTTTGTGAATGGCTCCTGTCAACAGGCATATTTATTTTAAGATTCATCTGTATTGTATGTGCCAATAACTCATCCTTTTGCTGCTAAGCAGTACTGCACTGCATACATATGCCACAATTTGTTTATTTTCTCAATCACTGATGGACATTTGCGTTGTCCACAACTTTGGATTATTATAAATAAAGTCACATTCAGTATTCATGGCCGCCTTTGTGTAAATGTATTCTTCCATTTTCCTTAAATAAATACATAGGAACACAATTTCTGGGATATGTGGTAATGTATGTTGCGCTTGTTGAGTAATTGCCAGACTGTTTTCTAAAATGGTTGCATTATTTTACAATCTTGGTAGGAATGTACGAGGTTCCAACTTCTCCATATCCTCCTCAAACTTGCCTATGCCTGTACCTCTCACTACAGCCATGCTAGTGGGTGTGAAGTGGTAGTGCATTTGTGATTCTGATATGCATTTTCTTAATGACTAGTGACACTGAACGTATTTTGATGTGTTTATTAGCTACTTGTATAAGATCTTTGGAGAAATGTCTTTTCAATCTTTTGCCTACTTTTAAATCGGGGTTATTTGTATTTTTATTAATGAGTTGTAAGAATGATTGACCTATATTCTGAATACAATTATCTTATTTTATACATGATTTGTAAATATTTTCTACCATTTTGTGGACTGTCTTTTAGCTTTCTTGATGACATTTTTGGTTTTCAACACAAAGTTCTTGATATGGATGAAGTTTCAAATTTATGTTTCTCTTGTTTTGACTGCTTTGGATATTATATCTAAGAAACCATAGCTTAGCCCAAGTTACTTCTATATTTTCTTTCTTTTCTTTTTTTTAAACAACAAAAATTTATTTTCTCACAGTTCTGGAGGCTGGAAGCCCAAGATCAAGGTGTGGGAAGTGTTGGTTCCCTCTGAGACAACTGTCCTTGGCTTGTAGACGAATGTTTTCTCCTAAGTGGTCTTCCCTCTTTGTGTGTCTGGGTCCTAATCTGCTCTTCTTCTTTTTTTTTCCAATTTATTGTGTTTACATAGATTCTAGTGTTGCCCCAAATGCACCCCCAGTCCCCCATATTCCCCTCAACATCTCCCTAGCCTCCCTCCCTATAGCACCCTCCCCCTTCAGCTTTCCACTGGTCCCTTTGATCCCTCCTCTGTCTCAATTCTGTTCCTCAGTTCACATTGTTCCTTGGATTCCTCAAATAAGTGAGGTCATATGATATTTTTCTTTCTCTATCTGGCTTATTTCACTCAACATAATAGTTTCCAGGTCCATCCATGTTGTCGCAAAAGGTAAGATTTCCTTCTTTTTCATGGCCCCATACTATTCCATTGTATATATGTACCAAGGCTTTTTAATCCACTTGTCCACTGACAGACACTTGGGCTGTTTCCAGATCTTCACTATTGTGAACAATGCTGCCATATACATGGGGGGTACATTTCTCCTTTTGAACAGTGCTATAGTGTTCTTGGGGTATATTCCTAAAAGTGAGATAGCTGGGTCAAAAAGCAGTTTGATTTTTAATTTTTTGAGGAATCTCCATACTGTTTTCCACAGTGGCTGCACCAGTCTGCATTCCCACCAGCAGTGCAGGAGGGTTCCTTTTTCTCCACATCCTCGCCAAAACTTATTCTGTGATGTTTTGTTGATGAGCACCATTCTGACTGGTATGAGGTGATATCTCATTGTGGTTTTAATTTGATGATCTAATGATTAGTGATGTTGAGCATTTTTTCATATGCCTATTGGCCATCTGTATGTCCTCTTTGGAGAAGTGTCTATTCATTTCTTTTGCCCATTTTCGATTGGATTGTTTATCTTCTTGGTGTTGAGTTTAACAAGTTCTTTATAAATTTTAGTTATTAATCCCTTATCAGATGTATTGTCAAATATGTTCTCCCATTGTATAGTTTGTCTTTTTATTCTGTTCTTATTGTCTTTAGCTGTGCAAAAGCTTTTTAGTTTGATATAGTCCCATTTGTTTATCCTGTCTTTTATTTCACTTGCCTGTGGAGATAAATCAGCAAATATATTGCTGTGAGAGATGTCGGAGAGCTTACTGCCTATGTTTTCTTCTAAGATGCTATGGTTTCACGATTTACATTTAAGTCTTTTATCCATTTTGAGTTTATTTTTGTGAATGGTGTAAGTTGGTGATCTAGTTTCATTTTTTTGCAGGTAGCTGACCAATTTTCCCAACACCATTTGTTGAAGAGGCTGTCTTTACTCCATTGTATGCTCTTAACTCCTTTGTCAAATATCAATTGTCCATAAAGGTGTGCGTTTATTTCTGGGTTCTCTGTTCTGTTCCATTGATCTATAAGCCTGTTCATATGCCAATACCAAGCTGTTTTGAGTACAATGGCCTTGTAGTAAAACTTGATATCAGGAAGTGTGATACCTCCCACTTTATTCTTCTTTTTCAAGATTGCTGAGGCTATTCGTGTTCTTTTTTGGTTCCATATAAATTTTTGGAATATGTGTTCTATATCTTTGAAGTATGTCATTGGTATTTTAATTGGCATTGCATTGAATTTATAAATTGCTTTGAGTAATATAGACATCTTAATGATGTTTATTCTTCCTAACCATGAGCACGGTATATGCTTCCACTTGATTGTATCCTCCTTGATTTCTTTTATCAATGTTTTATAATTTTCCGAGTACAAGTCTTTAACCTCAGTTAAATTTACTCCTAGATACTTATTTGTTTTGTTGCAATAGTGAAAGAGATTGTTTCCTTAATTTCTCTTTCTGACAGTTCATTGTTGGTGTATAAAAATGCCTCTGATTTCTGAGTATTGATTTTATATCCTGCCACTTTGCTGAATTCATTTATCAGGTCCAGTAGTTTTTTGACTGAGACTTTAGGGTTTTCTACATACAATATCATATCATCTGCAAATAATGATAGTTTTACTTCTTCTTTTCCAACTTGAATACCTTTTATTTCTTCTTCTTGTCTGATTGCTGTGGCTAGGACCTCCAGGACTATGTTAAGTAAGAGTGGTGAGAGGGGGCACCCCTGCCTTGTTCCTGATCTTAAGGGGATTGCTTTTAATTTTTGCACATTGAGTATAATGTTGGCTGTGGGTTTCTCATAGATGGCTTTTATCATGTTGAGGTATGTTCCCTGTATTCCCACTTTGCTGAGAGTTTTGATCATGAATGGGTGCTGGATTTTATCAAATGCTTTTTCTGCATCTATTGAAATTATCATATGGTTTTTCTCCTTTTTGTTTATGTGATGAATCACATCGATTAATTTACGAATATTGTACCAGCCTTGCCTCCCAAAAATAAATCCCACTTGATCATGGTGTATGATTTTTTCCATATATTGTTGGATCCGGATTGCTAATATTTTGTTGAGGATTTTAGCATCTATATTCATCAGAGATATTGACCTATAATTTTCTTTCTTTGTGTTGTCTTTGCCTGGTTTTGGAATCAGAATTATGCTCGCCTCATAAAAGGAGCTTGGAAGTCTTCCTTCCTCTTGAATTTTTTGAAATAGTTTGAGAAGGATGGGAGTTAGTTCTTCTTTGAATATTTGGTAGAATTCAGTTGTGAAGCCATCAGGCCCCGGACTTTTCTTTGTTGGGAGTTTTTTGATAACTGTTTCGATCTCATTTGTTGTAATCGGTCTGTTTAGGTTTTCTGATTCTTCCAGATTGATTTTTGGAAGATTGTATGTATCAAGGAATTTGTCCGTTTCGTCTAGGTTGTCTAGTTTTTTGGCATACAGTTCTTCATAGTATTTTCTTACAATATTTTGTATTTCTGTTGTGTAAGTTGTTATTTCTCCATTCTCATTTCTAATTTTATTTATTTGAGTCCTCTCTCTCTTTTTCTTGGTGAGTCTAGTTAGAGGTTCATCAATCTTGTTTACCTTTTCAAAGAACCAGCTCCTAGTTACATTGATCCTCTGTATTGTTTCTTTAGCCTCTATGTCACTTATTTCTGCTCTGATCTTTATTATTTCCTTCCTTCTACTACATTTGGCCTTTACTTGCTGTTCTTTTTCTAGTTCTTTTAGATGCAGGGTTAAGTTGTTTATTTGAGCTTTTTCTAGCTTCTTAAAGTGTGCCTGTAGTGCTATGAACTTCCCTCTCAGTACTGCTTTTGCTGTGTTCCATAAATTTTGAGTTGTTTTATGCTCATTGTCATTCGTTTCTAGGAATTTTTTTATTTCTTCTTTGATCTCATTCTTAATCCATTCGTTATTTAACAACCTGCTATTTAGTTTCTATGTGTTTGAGAATTTTTGAGTTTTTCTGTTTTGGTTCATTTCTAGTTTCATGCCGTTGTGATCAGAGAAAGTGCTTGATGTGATTTAAATCTTCTTAAACTTGTTGAGACCGCTTTTGTGCCCTAACATGTGGTCTAGAGAATGTACCATGAGCACTTGAAAAGAATGTATATTCTGCTGCTTTAGGGTGAAAGGTTCTGAAGATATCTATTAAATCGAGTTGATCTAGTGAGTCCAATAAGTCTGCTGTTTGTTAATTTTCTTCTTGAGGATCTATCTAGTGATGTTAGTAGGGTATTGAAATCCCCTACTATTATACTATTGGTGTTGATCTTGCCCTTTACATCCATCAAAATCTGCTTTATATATTTAGGTGCTCCTATATTAGGTGCATAGATATTTATAATAGTTATATCTTCCTGTTGGATTACTCCCTTTATCATTATGTAGTGGCCTTCTTTATCTCTTACTATATTCTTTGTTTTAAAGTCCAATTTGTCTGATATAAGTATTGCTAACCCAGCTTTTTTTCATTTATATTTGCATGAAATGTTTTTTTCCCTCCTTTTACCTTCAATCTTTGTGTATCTTTTGTTCTAAGGTGTGTCTCTTGTAGACAGCCTATGTAAGAGTCCTGTTTTCTTATCCACGCAGCTACCCTATGTCTTTTGATTGGATCATTTAATCCATTTACATTTATAATTATTATTGATATGTAGTTGTTTATTGCCATTTTATTCTTTAAAGCTGTATTACTCTTTTGCTATATTCTTTTCCCACTTTGATCTGTTTACAACAGGCCCTTTAACATTTCCTGCAACATTGCTTTGGTTGTAATGAATTCCTTGAGTTGTTTTTTGTCTGGGAAGCTTTTTATTTCTCCTTTGATTTTAAACGATAGCCTTGCTGGATAAAGTAGTCTTGGTTTTAGGCTCTTGTTCTGCATTACTTTGAATATTTCTTGCCATTCCCTTCTGGCCTCAAGTGTTTCTGTTGAGAAGTCAGATGTCATCCTTATGGGGGCTCCTTTGTAGGTGATAGCTTTTTTTTCTCTTGTAGCTTTTAATATTTTCTCTTTATTGCTTAGCTTTGGTATTTTAATTATGATGTGTCTTGGTGTAGGTTTCTTTGGGTTTCTCTTTAATGGAGTCCTCTGTGCTTCTTGAACTTGTGAGAGTTTCTCCTGCATTAATTTAGAGAAGTTTTCAGCTATGATATGATTGAACAAAGTCTCTATCCCTTGTTCTTTCTCTTCTTCTTCAGGAACCCCTATGATGCGGATGTTATTTCTCTTCATGTTGTCACAGAACTCTCTAAAAGTTTCCTCAGTCTTTTTGAGTCTCCTCTCTTTTTTCTTCTCTGCTTTCATGCCTTCATTCCAGTTGTCCTCCAACTTGCTGATTCAATCCTCAGCTCTATCTATCCTGTTTTTAATTCCTTCCATTGTGGTCTTTATTTCTGATATTGTATTTGTCATCTCCGACTGATTCTTTTTTATACTTGCTATTTCTTTATTTAGGTGTTCATAATGACCATCCATTGTTGTTCTAAGATCCCTAAGCATCCTTACAATCATTATTTAGAACTCCGCATCTGGAAGTTTGATTATTTCCATATCACTCAGTTCATCTCCTGAAGGGTTCTCTTGTGGTTTCATTTGGATTGCACTTTTTTGTCTTCTCATTGTCTGTGTTTGGGTGTTTTGTTTGTAGAGTTGGTTGAGTCTAGGCTTGGTGTTGTCTGCCTCCAGTTTTCAGTTGTGTTATTTCTAGGTCTTCTTGGGTTGGTATCGGCTATTATTTGTAATCCACTTTCGAATTTAGGCAGCTTTGAAGTCTTGATTTGTTTGTTTTCTTAACAGGTGATAGTCTTGTGTACTGATCTCAGCAGGGGGCTTCCTTGAAACTGTATCCAGGAATGCGATGGGTGTAACCTGAGATCTGAAGGCCTCTTCCACCTACTAATCTCTCTGGGGGCAGGGTGTTTTCTCAGCTTCAGTAGGGGGAGGTGTATCTCAGATCTCCATGGAGACCTGAGTTACTGCCCCTCCTCCCCACTTCTTGTTTTCAGTTGTGTCTTGTTGTGCTGATTGGAGCTGGAGAGATGTCTGGAGATCTCTGATCCAGAAGCAATTCAGTACTGTTTTGTGGAAGGGTCAGTCCCTCCCCCAGCTATGGCCGCCTCCAGCACGGATGAGTCAGCTTTTTTAGGTCATCTCCTGCATTCCTTAGCCCCTCTCAGTCTGTCCCTCTCTCTCTCCTTTCCACTTGGGAGATAAGCTGGTCTTTTCAACACACCTTGCTCCCTGGTTGCCAGGCAAGTGGCTTTGAGCAGTATTTTCTGCTCTTTTTCCTGGAGTAAGATCCCCTCTGGGCTCTCAGCCTCCCCCTCCCCCCTCCGTTCCTGTAAGCAGGGGAGATTCAGGCACTCTCTACCAGGTTTGTTGTGGCTTCTTCTTTGCTCCTTGGTTTTTGAGAGCTGTTCTTGTAGTCCAGAGTTGGTTTTTCATGCTGATTTTTCCTAAATTGATTTGTATTCCAGTTTGGTGGTGAGAGCTGGGCGTCTGTGCATCCACCTACTCTGCTGCCATCTTCAGGTCTCCAATTTGAATGCCTTTTATTTCGTCTTCTGATCTGATTACTGTGGCTAGGACTTCCAGAACTACGTTGAATAAGAGTGGTGAAAGGGGGCACCTGTGCCTTGTTCCTGATCTTAGGGGGATTGCTTTTAATTTTTGCACATTGAGTATAATGTTGGCTATGGGTTTCTCATAGATGGCTTTTATCATGTTGAGGTATGTTCCCTGTATTCCCACCTTGCTAGGAGTTTTGATCATAAATGGCTGTTGGATTTTATCAAATGCTTTTTCTTCATCTATTGAAATGATCATGTGGTTTTTCTCCTTCCTTTTGTTCATGTGATGAATCACATTGATTGATTTGCGAATATTGTACCAGCCTTGCCTTCCCAGAATAAATAGATAAAAGGTTCATCGATCTTGTTTACTTTTCTTTTCTTTTTTGTATTTAATCATTAGTTCATTTTTCTATAAATAAATTTTTATTAATTTTAATGGGGTGACATCAATAAATCAGGGTACATGATCATGATGTATAATTTTTTTCATATATTGCTGGATCCAGTTGGCTAATATTTTGTTGAGGATTTTAGCATCTAGATTCATCAGTAATATTGGCCTATAATTTTCTTTTTTTGTGTTGTCTTTACCTGGTTTTGGAATCAGAATTATGCTCGCCTCATAAAAGGAGCTTGGAAAACTTCCTTCCTCTTGAATTTTTTGAAATAGCTTGAGAAGGATAGGAGTTAGTTCTTCTTTGAATATTTGGTAGAATTCACTTGTGAAGCCTTTGGGCCCTGGGCTTTTGTTTGTTGGGAGTTTTTTGATAACTGTTTCAATCTCATTTGTTGTAATCGGTCTGTTTTTCTGATTCTTCCCAATTGATTTTTAAAATATTATATGTTTCAAGGAATTTGTCCATTTTATCTAGGTTGTTTAATTTTTTGGCATACAGTTCTTCATAGTATTTTCTTACAATCCTTTGTATTTCTCTTATGTCTGAAATGGAGTTATTATTTCTCCATTCTCATTTCTAATTTTATTTATTTGAGTTCTCTCTCTTTTTTTCTTGGTGAGTCTGATTAAAAGTTCATCGATCTTATTTACTTTTCTTTTTTATTTGTATTTAATCATTAGTTCATTTTTTTATAAATAAATTTTTATTAATTTTAAAGGGGTGACACCAATAAATCAGGGTACATATATTCAAAGAAAACATATCCAGGTTATCTTGTCATTCAATTCTGTTGCATACCCATCACCCAGTCAGATTGTCCTCTGTCACCTTCTATCTAGTTTTCTTTGTACCCCTCCCCTTCCCCCTCCCCCTCTCCCTCCTTCCCTCCCCCCACCCCCCATAACCACCACTCTCTTGTCCATGTCTCTTAGTCTCATTTTTATGTCCCACCAATGTATGGAATCCTGCAGTTCTTGTTTTTTTCTCATTTACTTATTTCACTCCATATAATGTTATCAAGATCCCACCATTTTGTTGTAAGTGATCCAATGTCATCATTTCTTATGGCTGAATAGTATACCATGGTGTATATGTGCCACATCTTCTTTATCCAGGCTTTTTTTTTTTTACAGTGATTAAATCTTTTAAGCAAACTCTTGGCCAATACAGCAAGAATCCATAAAAGAGTAATGTCCTTAACATGTTCACCAAGTCCAAGTTGGCCCCAACACCATGCCAAATCCCTGAAAAATGCAACCCAACCCCAGTTCAGTCTGTTAGGAGCTGTCACAGGGAGCAGAAGTCCAGGAAAAGTCCACCTCCAGGAAAAGTCCGCATGGCACTGGAATTGTCACAATTCTATACTTTGCAGCTCACGTCCAAGTCCCAATGACCGTTGCTTCTAGCTGGTAATGATTCAGGTAGACTGGAAAAGCCTTCTGCAGCATGTGTGGAGATGGAGCTTCTGTTCTCCTCTGCCTGGAGAGATGAGACCAGGTTGCTTTTCCCTGGAGCTCTGTGACTGTGGCTTGGTAAAGAGAACCTTGGGATACACTAAGCTGGGTGGCAAAGGTAGATTCATAATAGAAGTTGGCAAAAGGGGGAAAGAGAGCTCTAAATTAGGAGTAGGTCCCAGCCTGAAATATGAGTGGGGCATTGAGGTAGGAGGAATAAAGGAAACACTATATATTAAACAAAGCAGCAGAAAACAGGACTATCAACACCCACAACAGAGATCTTCAAGGGAAGAATAAAAAACCTGACTATTCAGGCAAGACATGATTAAGTGGCCCTTGTGCAAATGAGATCAGTTTACCTGCTTCTTGGAAGAAATACCCTAGGCTCATCCACAGTGTCATAGATGGGGCCGACGGCCTTGGGCACCTTCAGCCTTCAGTGGCAAACCTCAGCATTCTAGGCAAGTTTAGGTCATAGGTGGCTGGAGCAGGGCTGGAAGAGACTGAACCCTCCCTTAAAGGAGCGAGGGGGAAGCCTACCTTCCAGTGTCCCTGTTTCCTCATAGCAGAGGCATGTAAGTCTGGCAGGCTCTTGTTTACTTTTCAAAGAACCAGCTCCTAGTTACATTGATCCTCTGTATTGTTTCTTTAGCCTCTATGTCACTTATTTCTGCTCTGATCTTTATTATTTCCTTCCTTCTACTACATTTGGCCTTTACTTGCTGTTCTTTTTCTAGTTCTTTTAGATGCAGGGTTAAGTTGTTTATTTGAGCTTTTTCTAGCTTCTTAAGGTATGCCTGTAATGCTATGAACTTCCCTCTCAGTACTGCTTTTGCTGTGTCCCATAAATTTTGAGTTGTTGTATACTCGTTATCATTCATTTCTAGGAATTTTTTTATTTCTTCTTTGATCTCATTGTTAACCCAATCATAATTTAATAACATACTATTTAGTTCCAAGAGTTTGAGTATTTTTCAGTTTTTTTTTTTTGTTTTTGTTTTTTTTTTTTTCATTTTTCTGAAGCTGGAAACAGGGAGAGACAGTCAGACAGACTCCCGCATGCGCCCAACCGGGATCCACCCGGCACGCCCACCAGGGGCGACGCTCTGCCCACCAGGGGGCGATGCTCTGCCCATCCTGGGCGTCGCCATGTTGCGACCAGAGCCACTCTAGCGCCTGGGGCAGAGGCCACAGAGCCATCCCCAGCGCCCGGGCCATCTTTGCTCCAATGGAGCCTTGGCTGCGGGAGGGGACGAGAGAGACAGAGAGGAAAGCGCGGCGGAGGGGTGGAGAAGCAAATGGGCGCTTCGCCTGTGTGCCCTGGCCGGGAATCGAACCCGGGTCCTCCGCACGCTAGGCCGACGCTCTACCGCTGAGCCAACCGGCCAGGGCGAGTATTTTTCAGTTTTTCTGTTGTGGTTGATTTCTAGTTTCATGCCATTGTGATCAGAGAAAATGCTTGATATGATTTAAATCTCCTTAAATTTGTTGAGACTGCTTTTGTGCCCCAACATGTGGTCTATCCTAAAGAATGTACCATGAGCACTTGAAAAGAATGTATATTCTGCTGCTTTAGGGTGAAAGCTTCTGAAAATATCTACTAAATCAAGTTGATCTAGTGAGTCCTTTAAGTCTACTGTTTCTTTGTTAATTTTCTTCTTGAGGATCTATCTAGTGATGTTAGTGGGTTATTGAAATCCCCGACTATTATAGTATTGCTGTTGATCTCACCCTTTATATCCATCAAAGTCTGCTTTATATATTTAGGTGCTTCTATGTTAGGTGCATAGATATTTATAATGGTCATATCTTCCTGTTGGATTGCTTCCTTTATCATTATGTAGTGACCATCTTTATCTCTTAAAAGTTTTAAAGTTCAGTTTGTCTGATACAAGTATTGCTACCCCAGCTTTTTTTTTTCCTTTCCATTTGCATGAAATATTTTTTCCATCCTTTTACCTTCAGTCTCTGTGCATCTTTTCTTTTAAGATGTGTCTCTTGTAAACAGCATATGTATGGGTCCTGTTTCCTTATCCATGCAGCTACCCTATGTCTTTTGATTGGATCATTTAATCCATTTACATTTAAGGTTATTATTGATATGTAGTTGTTCATTGCCATTTTATTCTTTAAAGCTGTATTCCTCTTTTGCTATATTCTTTTCCCCCTTTAATCTCTTTACAACTGGCCCCTTAACATTTCTTGCAGCATTGGTTTCGTTGTAATAAATTCCTTGTTGTATTTTTTTTTTTTTTTTTTTTGGTCTGGGAAGCTTTTTATTTCTCCTTCAATTTTAAACAATAGCCTTGCTGGATAAAATAGTCTTGGTTTTAGGCTCTTGTTCTGCATTACTTTAAATATTTCTTGCCATTCCCTTCTGGCCTTAAGTGTTTCTGTTGAAAAGTCAGATGTCATCCTTATGGAGGCTCCTTTGTAGGTGATAGCCTTTTCTCTCTATCAGCTTTTAATATTTTCTCTTTATCACTTAACTTTGGTATTTTAATTATGATGTGTCTTGGTGTAGATTCCTTTGGGTTTCTCTTGAATGGAGTTCTCTGTGCTTCTTGAACTTGTGTGACTTTTTCCTGCATCAATTTAGGGAAGTTTTCAGCTATGATTTGATTGAACAAAGTCTCTATCACTTGTTCTTTCTCTTCTACTTCAGGAACCCCTATGATGCGGATGTTATTTCTCTTCATGTTGTCACAGAGCTCTCTTGGAGTTTCCTCAGACTTTTTCAATCTCTTTTCTTTTTGCTGCTCTGCTTCCATGCCTTCATTTATCTTGTCCTCTAACTCGCTGATTCGATCCTCAGCTTCATCCATCCTGCTTTAAATTCCTTCCATTGTGTTCTTCATTTCTGATATTGTATTTGTCATTTTTGACTGATTCTTTTTTATTATTTCAATGTCTTTTTTATACTTGCTATCTCTTTATTTAGTTGTTCGTTTTGATAATCTATTGTTGTTCTAAGATCTTTGAGAATCCTAACAATCATTATTTTAAACTCTGCATCTGGTAATTTGGTTATATCTGATTCATTCAAGTCCTTTTCTGGGGATTGCTCTAGATTCAATTGGGTTGCATTTCTCTGCCTTCCCATTTTGTCTGTGTATAAGAAGGGTGTGGCCACTCTAGTCCAATGGTTGTGGCCTTTGTGTTCCCTAGGTGTGGTCTGTCTGCAGGCCCACCACCCCCTCTGCCGCTACCTCAGGCATTTGGGTATGGGCGTTGCCAGTGCCAGCCGGCTGTCACTGCAGTTTTGGCCTCTCCTCCATGGGAGGAGCTGTGTTCAGGTGCCTGGGTCTACAAGCCTCAGCCTTTGCCCCACCACTGCGGGTGGGGCTTCATGCCACGCCCAGAGCCGCAAGCCTTGGCACCGTGGGCAGGGGTGAGCACTTTTGCGCAGCCACGGGTCTCCAACTGTTCCCGGGCTTTCGCCTTACCCCCATGGGCAGAGTTGCACTCATGCATCAGGCCTCAAGCCCCAGCTCTGCAGGCCAGGCGGGGCTGCCTGCTGGCGCTCAGCTGCAGGTGTCTGAAGATCCTAGGCTTTCGTCTTTCTCCTGCAGGTGGGATTGCAGGAGGGCCCACAGCTGGCTGGACTGCTTTCATGCACCCCTTCCACCCCAGCCTGGTGAGACTGAGCTCACGCCAGGCCTCAATTGTGGCTAGCCTGGCTTCCGCCCCCGCCAACAAGACTGCGCTTTCGCGTCCTGCCCCCACCTGCCCTCCGGCGAGCCCTCAGCAGTGTGGTTGGGGGCACTGCACCTCAGACTCTAGCACTCAATACTATATTCCTTAAGGCTCCCTCCTTCTAAGCGACTCTGCTCTGAGTGCCACGGAAGAGCTTGTTTGGCTGGTGTCCTGCTTCCCTTTGCTGGTATTGCTGGTTCTAGGGGAAATATTCACTTCGGATTTGGGGAGTGACTCAGCCCAGGGGTTAGGGTGGCTTTCCCTCAAAGTGTTTCTGCCTGTGCCTCCTAGATTATACTCTCTTCCTGCTACTCCGGTCCTCTCCTCTCTCCCCATCCCCTGGAACCCCAAGTGAGTGGTTGTGAAAGAGGTTTTCTGCACTGTCCCTTGAAGAAGAACCCTGGGTCTGGAAATCTGTCTCTTTCTCACAAATAGTATCCTGTCTTGTTTCGCAGCTAAATACTGTCCATACACCTCTTCTAGGCTCTGGGGATGCAGGCTGGGGCTTTGATCCTGGGACTCAGGACCCTCCCCTCTCCCTTAAACTCACTTCCTGCCATGCAAGTCTCTCCGGGCTGCCCTTTGCTCCCAGGAGCTGGGAAGCCCTCTCTGCATTTCTGCTTTTCCTACCAGTCTCTGTGTGGCTTCTTTGGTGATCCTTGGTTAAAGAATACTCTTAGTTTAGTCCAAAGTTGGTTTTTCCAGATGATGGTTCTTAAAATTAAGTTGTAATCCACTTTGGTTCTGGGAGGTGGACGTTTGTATGTCCGCCTACTCCATCACCATTCTATGTTTTCTTCCTGAATTTGTTTTTTTCTCAAGATTGTTTTGACTCTTCAAAGTCACTTGAAATTCTACATGAATTTTAGAATGTTTTTCTATTCATGTATAAAAAAAGTCATTGGAATTTAATAGGGATTACATTGCATCTGTAGATTACTTTGAATAGTATTGTCATCTTAATAATAATGTCTCTCTGTCCGTAAACACAAGATGTCTGTCTATTTACTTTGGTCTTGTTTAATTTCTCTCAGCAACATTTTGTAATTTTAGTGTATAAATCTTTTGCCTCCTTAGTTAAGCTTCTTCCTAAGTATTTTAATTTTTAAATTTTTTTATTTTTAAGAGAAAAGTGGGGAGGCAGAGAGACAGACTCCCACATGTGCCTTGACTGGGATCCAACCAGCAAGCCCCCTATGTGGCAATGCTCTGCTCATCTGGGGTCATTGCTCCATTGCTTGGCAACTGAGTTACAAATATTGATCAACTTATGACCTATGCAACTTACGACCATTGGACTTTACGACCACAATCGCTAGCCACGACTGCTCCATGTCTGGCAGCGCAAAAGTTGCCCAGCTGGGCGTACAACAGTGTGGACCAGCTTCCGGCAGCACCACCATCTCCGTGTGCACCATTTCAACTGTTATCCCAGAATTGGTACAGCAATTTGTGTTTTGTGTCTTAGATATTTTTCATCAAACCCCTCCCAAGATGTCTACCAAGAGGAAATTGTCTTTGCAAATATTAAACCAGTTGTACTGATAATGCAGTGTTTTATTTAAACCTGACGAATGTAAAAATAAGAAACAAAATGGTGTAGAGATGATACAAATGGCATAAAATGAATAAAAATTTATGATATATAACAATAATGAAAGAAAATTATGATAAAATATGACTTAAAGATTTTTATAACATCATTTTACAGTACTATACATATAGCCAACTCAACTTACGACCAAATTGTGTTACGACCAGTCTGTTGGAACCAATTGTGGTCGTAAGTCGAGCACTAGCTGTATTTTAGTGTCTGAGGCAAGGCCATGGAGCCATCCTCAGTGCCCAGGACCAACTCGCTCCAACCAAGCCATGGCTGTGGAAGGAGAGGAGAGAGACAGAGGGAGAGAAGAGAGAGGAGAAGGGGTGGAGAAGCAGATGGTCACTTCTCCTGTGTGCCCTAACTAGGAATCGAACCTAGGATATCCACATGCCAGGATGATGCTCTACCGCTGAGCCAACCAGCCAGGGCCTATTTTATTCTTTCTTGATCCTATTATACATGGAATTCTTTTCTCATTTCCTTTATTGATTGTTCATTTTATCTTCTTTTTAACATACGCACTTATAGCTATAACTTTCTCTACTGCTATGCACTCCCTAACTTCCACTTAGTTCCATTTATTTATGCATTCACTGATTGCTTCTGGTATATGCACTGACTGGGGATCAAATCCACCATGTTAGCACTCCAGGAGGGTGCTCTATCTAGTAAGCAACCCAGCCAGGGCCCCTGTGTTTTTCTTGATGCATTGGTTATTTAGAAATATATTAATTTCTACATATTTGTAGAATTCCCCAAACATTCTTCAGTCACTGATTTCTAATTTAATTCCATTTTGGTTGTAAAACATATTTTGTATAATTTTAATCCTTTTACATGTTTGAGGCTTCTTTTGGGGCTAAAATAATGTTTCTTCTGGAGAACGTTCACATGTGCTTGAGAAAAATGTGTATTCTCCCTTTGTTTGGGGAAATATTCTAAACATGTCTATTAGATCTAATTGCTTTATGTCTCATGTGTCATGAAAGTCTCATGTATCCTTGTTGATCTTTTGCCTAGTCATTCTATCAATTAATTCAGGTACATTTAATATTAAAATATCCAACTATGACTGTTAAGGTATTTGTTTCTCCCTTAAATTCTGCCTATTTTTGCTTCACGTATTTTGGAATTCTGTTAGTAGCTACATATATGTTTATGATTGCCATATCCTCTGGATGGATCAACTCTTTTATCATTATAGAATGTCATCTCTGGATCTGTAGTAGTTTTTGTTTTAAAATCTATTTTGGCTGATATTTACATAGTCGTTCCAGTTCGTGTTGTTTTTGTGGTATATTTCCACACCCTTTCAGTGAATTTGTGTATTTCAATCTAAAATGTTTCCTATAAAGGGCGTATATACAGCTGGATCTTGTTTTTCTGTTTGTTTTGTTCTGTTCACCCATTTGACTATCTCCACTTCAGACTGAATTAATTTAATCCTTTCATGTTTAATATTATTACTGATATAGTTACATTTACATTTACTGCTTTGCTTTTATTTTTCTTTGTTTTGTTTTTTTTAATTAAAATGTGCATTCTTTATCCTGACATGTATATGTCTGTTGGGGGGGGGGGCAGTAACATAAGCAGCATTTCGACTGTGTTTGGCTTCAGGAAGAAGCAAAGGCACTTTCCAGATGGTTCACTGCACTTGATGTACAGTCATACCTGGTTCCCCACTCACATGTGCTTGGGAAAGGCCTATTCCAACTTTTCTCTCTGTATACAACTTACACAAGTACATTTCTAAGTGTTTTATACATATACGAAGGTAACAAGTAATTTGTGACAATGTTCAAAAAATTACTTTATATACCACTTTGAAAGTTTGTAAATCCAAAAAGTTTTCTGGCAATAATTTTTGATAGTTGCCTGACCAGGCAGTGGCACAGTGGAGAGAGCATCGGACTGGGATGTGGAGGACCCAGGTTCCAGACCCTGAGGTCGCCAGCTTGAGCACAGGCTCATCTAGTTTGAGCAAAGCTCACCAGCTTGAGCCCAAGGTCACTGGCTAGAGCAAGGGGTCACTCGCTCTGCTGTAGCCCTCTGGTCAAGGCACATATGAGAAAGCAATCAATGAACAACTAAGGAGCCACAACAAAAAATTGATGTTTCTCATCTCTCTCCCTTCCTGTCTGTCTGTCCCTATCTGTCCCTCTCTCTATCTCTGCCACAAAATAATAATAATGATGATGATAATTTTTGATAGTAAATAATATAATTTAGCATACACTCCATTCTACTAAAAATCACTTGCTGCAAATACTATAAGTAATTGTTATCAGGGAAGAAAGACAGACATCCTAAACAAGCAAATGACCTCCCCCCAAAATGGTAAAGAAGATTCTTGATTTGATAATGAGCAGTTTCATTTAAACCTATTATCTGCTTCTGGTGCATTACATAATTTACATACTTCCTGTTTATTGAGCATTTACTTAGAAAAGCTTATTAACCCACCTATTTTGTGTTCAGGTGCATATAATATGGCTTCACAGACAGCTGCTTCAACTGTGCCTCTAGGTGGCTCTGCCATATGTAAAGTGACACACTAGCATATGGATCTATTTTCATGCCACATTTTCCCTGAAAAATAAAATGCTTAACTACTAAATACATTCATTTCACCAGTTTCTTGACTGATAGCTTAACTTTCAATTGTTTTATCAAGTAGTAAAAAAATAAAGTGACTCTTAACATTTTATCGTTCTCAGAATGGGGTAGCTTTTTGTTTTATGTGTCATGTCTTTTTGTGTCTCTGTCCTTTATCATCTTCTTTTACATTTAGTTAGTGAATGTTTTCCAGTGTGACATTTTAATTCCTTTAAAGCCTTTTACTATGTTTGTCAGTTGTTTTCTTAGTGCTTCCTCTAGGGTTTTACAATATTCATCTTCGCGTGTTGGGATCTACTTCAGATTTATATTAACTCTAGTGAGATCTAAAAACTTGACTCCTCTGTAGCTCTACTCCCTTCTCCTTTTTATTTGGTGCTATTGTTGTATGCACTGTGTCTGTAACGGTTACAAATCCATCAACACATTGCTATAATTACTTCATACAATTTCATGTTTTCTAAAGAGAAGTGTATATTTATAGTGCTTGTTATATTAACTTTCTTATTTATCATTTCTGATTCTCTTCATTCCCTTCTATGGATCTGAGTGTTACCATCTGTTAAGCTCCAATACAGCTTTGTTCCCAAATGTCACAGGCCCACCTATGATGTACAGATTGTCTTCTGCAATTATTTTCTAAACAATTAAAGGAAGAAAAAAGAAGAAATATGCAATTAAATTCTCTTATAATTATTTCCATAATTACCTTTACTGGCATTCTGTTTATTTGTGTGGATTTGAATTACCGTATTTTTCACTCCATAAGATGCACTCCTCCCCCCCCCAAAAAAAAGTGGAGGGGAAAATGCCCGTGCATCTTATGGAGCAAAAATTACAGTATATTATTAAATATTTTAATACACCATTTGGTTCAGAATATTTTTTTTCTTATTTTCCTCCTTAAAACCCTAGGTGTGTCTTATGGTCAGGTGCGTCTTATGGAGCAAAAAATACGGTATCTTCTGGTGTCATCTGCTCTCGGCCTGAAGAATATCTTTTAGTATTTCCTATAAAGCAGATTGGCCAGGAACAATTTTTTTTTGGTTTTTGTGTATCTGGGAATGACTTCATTTTACCTTCTCCTTTCTTTCTGGTACTCGCACTATGCATATGTTGGTGTACTTAATCACTTCCACGTTTCTGTGTGGCTCTGTTCATTCTTCCCTTTGTCTTTCTCTCTCTTGCAGATTACCTAATCTCTCTCAAATCTATTTTCAAATCCATTAAATATTCTGCCAGTTCAAATTGACTGTTGAGCCAGTTGACTGAAATTTTCATTTTGGTTGTACTTTCCCACACTAGATTCTCCACTGGTTAATTTTTGTTTTCTCTATCTTTATCATCTATTTGATGAGGCAGTGTTCCCACACCTTTCTTAAATTCTTTATGCATGGCGTGACCAGGTGGTGGCACAGTGGATAGAGCATCAGACTGGGACGCAGAGGACCCAGGTTGGAAACCCCAAGTCTCCAGCTTGAGCACGGGCTCATCTGGTTTGAGCAAGGCTCACCAGCTTGAGCCCAGGGTCGCTGGCTT
The DNA here is from genome assembly GCF_036850995.1 of Saccopteryx leptura. Taxonomy (NCBI): domain Eukaryota; kingdom Metazoa; phylum Chordata; class Mammalia; order Chiroptera; family Emballonuridae; genus Saccopteryx; species Saccopteryx leptura. The sequence continues at coordinate 118,139,281 of NC_089506.1, forward strand.
GATAAAGGGGTCACTCGGTCTGCTGTAGCCCCCTAGTCAAGGCACATATGAGAAAGCAATCAATGAGCAACTAAGGAACTGCAATGAAGAATTGATGTTTCTCATCTCTCTCCCTTCCTGTCTATCTGTCCCTATCTGTCCCTCTCTCTGTCTCTCTCTGTCACCAAAAAAAAAAAAAAAAAAAAAAATCTTTATGCATGGTTTCCTTTAGGTTTTGGACAAATTTATCATAGCCACTTTAAAGTCCTTATCTGCCGAGGCCACCTATATCTCTTTAAATGTATTTCTATGGCTTACCTTCCCTCTGTGTATGGGTCACACTTTCTTTGTGTATCTTTTGTTCTTGTTGAACACTGGACATTTCAGATACTATACTGTAACAACTCCGGATACAAATATTCTTCTTGTGTGTTGCTGATGTTGTTGTTGCTTATTTGGTCAATGGCATTTTTGGTTTGACTGAACTAACTCTGCAAAATCCAGGTCCCCAACATGTGAAGCATCTCATGTCCCTGTTCAGGTTTTCTCCCCTTGTTTTCTTTCCCTGTTAATCAAGTGACCTAGGGGTTATCCCTTGCCTAGTCTGAGACACTTATGGCCAAGTGTTGTGCCTAAGTCTCCCTGACTGTTACATTTTCATCCTTTACCATTAGGTGTATGTGTGGCTTAGAAGCTACTGTCACAGTTCAGGGAGCTTACAGTTTTGTCCACCTTCAGTTAGGTAGGTACCTGAAGTTCCTTCTTTGAACATGCTTTGAGAGGATATAGCCTTGCTCATGTATTCAGAATTCCAAAGATGTGTGTGGTTTTATTTTAAAGCCTGGCTTCTAAGGAGTGGCCTCTGGTCAAGAACAACTTATTATATAGCCAGTGTTTGGTCACAGGTTCTGCTAACCCCCTGTACCTGGGAAGCTTCTGCCTTCTGTCGACAGGTCTGCACGTGGCATGGGGAATGTTCCTGCTCTGAAAGCTCCTGAACAGCTGCCACTTAAGCATATGCATACAGCCTTCCAACTCCCAGAGCTGACCTCATGTCAGGAGGGCTTTGCCTAGCTATCTATTTAATTTTCTTGTTTCTTGTTTTGAGCACTGAAGCGTTATCTCAGCAGACTTGAATTACCCAAACCATGCACATTCCAAAGAAAAGGCTGACCCTTCGCTGGATCCTGGGAAATCACCTCCTCGTTCTTGGGATATCTTGCCTGATAAGAGTGTTTTTGTATGCCAGCAGCCCTGGGCCATGCTCTATCAGTTTGACTTCTGAGGGACTGAAGCCTGAGCAGCCAAGAGTCACATGGGCACTCCATGACTGTGTGGACACCAGTAAAACTCATCAAGGCTTGGCTGAGCATTCTTGGTTGCCAACACTTCACATACATCACAATCTTCGCTGGAAGAATTAAGCACTGTGTATGTGATTCCAGAGCAAGAGGACACATGGAAGCTTGTACCTGGTCTCTCCTAGATTTCACCTTACGTGCCTTCTCTCTTCCTATTCAAAATCGACACCTTTTCTCCATAATAAACCATAACCATGAGTATAACAGCTTTTCTGATTTTTATGAGCCCTTCTAGTTAATTGTTGAGCCTGACTCATAAAGCTACCAGCTTCCTCTTAACTGCTCTCCACCAAGACCTCCACTGTTTTAACAATGCCTTTAGGCATGGAGTTCGTTCTCTGTTTCAAGTAAAGACTGTAATAAAATACAAAGGGGCACTACATAATGATAAAGATATAATACAAATATAAATATACCCAACATAAAAGCACCTGAATATATAAAGCAAATATGAACAGATGTAAAGGGAGAAATTTAGAGCAATACAATAATAGTAAGGGACTTTAATGCCTCAGATACATCAATAAATAGATCATCCAGGCAGAAAATCAGTAAGGAAACATTGGTCTTAAACAACATTTTAAAGCAGATCAACTTAACAGATATGTACAGAGCTTTCCATCCAAAAGCATCAGAATGCATTCTTCTCACATGCACATGAAACGCTCTCTGGGATAGAGCATAGCTGAGGCCACAAAGCGAATCTCAATAAACTCAAGGAGATTAAAATCATAGCAAACACCTTTGCCAACCATATGTTATAAAACTAGAAATCAATGACAAGAAAACCGGAAAAAGCTAAAAATACATGGAGATTAAAGAACATGTTACTGAGCAACTACAGGATCACAGGGGGGGGGGGGGGATCAAAGGAGAAATAAAAAAATATTTAGACACACAAAAAAGCAGCAAGTCCTATGGACTCAGCAAAAGCGTTCTAAGAAGGAAGTTTATAGCATTACAGGCCCACCTCAAGAAACAAGAGAAACCCCAATAAACAACTCAGCTTGACCTCTAAAAGAACTAGAAAAAGAATGAAGCCCAAAGTTAGTACAAAGATAGAAATAATAAAGATCAGAGAAGAAATAAATTAAATAAAGACTTAAAAATAAGAAATATTAACAAAACCAAGAGCTGGTTCTTTGGGGAAAAGAAAAAACAAAATTGACAAGCCTTTAGCCAGACTCATAAAGAAAAAACGATAACACAAATAAAATCTGAAATTTAAGAGAAGCTACAACTGATAATCATGAAATACAAAGGAGGGCTCACAATATTGCCCTGTGCACTTTATACATAACTTTCTGTTTTTTAGATTTTTTTACTTATTGATTTTTAGAAAGAGAAGGGGGAGAGAGAGAGAAAGAGAAGGGAGAAATGGGAAGCTCCAACTCATAGTAGTTGCATGTACCTTGACCGGGCAAGCTCAGGATTTTGAACCGGTGACCTCAGTGTTCCAGATCACTTTATCCACTGTGCCACCACAGGGCAGGCCATTTTGCACATAATTTAATTCTAAAATAAGGCAAGTGTGATTGTCTGTATTCTGAAGCTATCCGTACTGAAGCTCAGAACAGCAACTTGCCCTAGTTACCTGCACAAGCTACTAAGTGGTAGCCCTTGAATATGGACCAGGTCTCTCTGATCCATTCTCTGGGTTTACAAACATTAATTCATGATGTCTCACTTGAGCCTTTCAGAAGCCCGGGAGCAGCCCTTCACCCCCCCACCACATTTCCTGCTGGCTGTGTCCATGCAGGCCCTGAAAGGGTTAGAGATTTGATCTAGGTCACATACGAGCTGATGACAGCCATAGTGAGGAGGATTAAAGTATCTGTGTGCCTGTGTTGATGATGTCACTCTGCTTTTTCATGGGACCCTCAAAAGACTGGGATCTAACCTGCTGCTACTCAGGCACACTGGAGACCCACGGTGGCCCCTCTCCTTCCTCTTTGGCCACAGACGCCGTGTGGCTGCCCACCCAAGCCCACACAGCCGCTCCCATTCCTGGCAGAGTAGGTGGGAGCTGCCCATTTTAGTCATGAAAAGGGTTTTCCACAAGCTGGAGGAACTGCTCCCAGATTTTGGCTGGGGGCAAATTCTTGCCCAAATGTCCTAGGGGCCTATCTCATGGTGGGGGGAGTTGCCTTCCCTTTTTTGAAAAAGACATGGCAGCTCGAGAAACAACACTGCACGACTTACTAAATGCAAACCAGAGCTGTCCAAGAAGCCTGCCCTAGCTCTCTTCCCCAATAACTGAAATAAGGAGCTGACACTGGGCCCCACCCAGCCATGGCTGGCCGATGCGGCCTGTCATCTGCTACAGACGTGTTCTGATTTGTGTCATCTCTGCTCTGCATTCCCCAGGTCACGCCTTCCCCCCACCCAAGGCCATCAAGAAGAGGAAAGGCACACACTGGTCTATAGTCATGGAGAAAATGTCCCATCCAGGCTGCAGTCGGTGTCCTGCCCGTCTGCAGGGCTCTTGGCCTTTAGTGAGTGCCACCTGTGCTGCACAAAGCTGGAGAGGCTGCTCACATCCTACCTGCCCTTTCTGCAGCCTGGGGGGGGGGGGGGAGGGGGAGCGGGGGCGGGCGGGGCCCAGCACGTGGTGACTCCAGTGTTGCAGCAGAATACACCTACTCAGAGGCATGGAATGAACTGCCCATACTGGAAATGCAGGCATGGAAACCCTAGGCTGCACCCAGGCAGGGCCTGCCGCCAGACGTCTGAGGCCACTCTGCAAGCTTCATGGTGGGGCCGGGAAAACATCACCGGCCCAGGTGCAGGGTCTTCTCTCTCTGACACAGCCAGTGCCCCGCAGAAGCAACACACCTCTGTTAGATCTCCACCAGGCCTGTAGTCTGTCCTACTGCCCACCAGCCACATAGGCTTCACTGTGTGACCTGTTGTGTTAGGATACCTGCAAATAAGCCAGAGGGATTCGGTGTGTCCTCCTGGGAGAGAGGACCAGGTATCTCACAAAGGTGAGCATGTGAACTTCCAAAATTGTCTTACAGGGTAGTCTCCCGTCACACTTATTTCACTAGGCACACAGTCTGAGGGTTTGGAGGGTTAAGTTGCATCAGGCTTGCACACCAAAATCACAAGACCTGTTGTGCTGCTGAGTTTACCATGCAAGGAAACCTCCTGTCTCACAGCTCCCCCAACCCTGGTCCACAGCCTGCAGTGTTGGGCAGGACCAGATTCCTGAGCCGGGAGGGGAGAACCGGCTTTTTGAGAATGAAGTTGGCTGAGGGAGCAGGAAAAGGGGTGAGGGGCGGGGCTCAGGGCACCACCTTCACGGGATTTAGAATTTAGAAGTCAGGGAGAGACACAGGGCTCTCGGTCATGGTACACAGCAGAACCATCTCAGGGCTTTTCCCAAATTATCTGTTTGGGTTACCTCTGGAGAGTTGAGTCGCTAGGGCCAGAAGGGTCTGAGCATGTATTTGTGGATAAAGCTCTCAGGGGTTTGGGTATGCACCCTATTCATTTCCAAATGATCAAGAAAGACAAGAGCAGCCTGGACATGCAGGAGCCAGCGTGGCCTCACAGTGTGGCCCTGGTATCCTCCTGCGAAACATAAACAGTGTCAGAACATCTGTGAGGCAAGGCCACTCTGGGTCCATGATGGAACAAGACAAGCATAAGCCCCCTCCTGGTTCACAGCTGGGCCCAAACAGAACGTGCATGCTGTCCAGGCCACAAAGACCGAATGCCCCTATGCTGCCTCCTCTGAGAGATGGCTGCACTCCACCAATCCCAGAGTCGGCCTCCGACTACTTGTCCCTATGTTGTCAATCATAGAAACAGCCCTGCTTCCTGACAATATCATTGCTTCCTCAAATCTCTGCAAACCCACCTCACCAAGCCCAAATCCCACAGCAAGTCCTTCCTAACACCATCCCCCAGAGCTGCAGGAGTGTTTATACACTCCCAGGAGACTACAGCGGAGATGAGCTGACTCAGGTGTGGAGGCGGCCTCCAATGATTGAGCCACGGGACAGCACAGTCCCAGGCTGTACTCACCTCATGGCACCAGCCAGGAATGACACACCATCGATGACACACAGATATGCTTATCCTAAGGATGCTCATGCTGAGCACTCACCTAGGAAAGCCAGAGTCACCTCATGTCCATTTTAGATGGGACCCACTGTCTCACTGTCCATCTGCAGCCTTGTCACTATCCTAGTCTCTGTGGTCATGCCCAGGAAGCGGTAAGGATGGCAAGGGGCTTGTTCTCAGAGCCAGATGAGCACTGTGAGAGCCCTGGCTAACAGATTCCCTAGCATGTAATTGACATGCGATACACAACATAAATGGAAAGTATGACTTGATGGATTCTGACAGGTGAATATACCCTGAAACTAACAGCACAGTCAAGACAATGAACGTCTCCATCACCTCCTCCTCCTTTGTCATCCCACTCTCCTGCCCCCACCTACCCCTCAACCTGACCCTAGCACCACTGATGGGCTTTCTGTTACTATAAATTCATTAATAATAGCTAGAATTGTAGGTAGAAGCAATCATATAGCATGCTGGCCTCTCCCGTTTGACCGAATTCTCTGCTGATTCAACCAGGCTGCTGGGAACCCAGCACTTCCCTCCTCTCCGTGGCTGAGAATTAGTCCCAGGGTATGGATGTCCCACCATTGAGCTGTTTCCCACTTTTCTCACAAGCTTCAATCTTCATGCAGAGAAAAACTGCCCCCCCACAAGGGCATAGGTTTCTCCCATCAGTTGCATCAACTGTTCTGAGGCAAGTTTCTGACAGTCAGCACTCTCCTGCTGAAAATGCACTTTGTCCCACATCGGGGACCACAGCCAACAGCATCCATGTAAGAAGCACTCTCATTAGGCCCAGAATCAGGAGATGGGTTTCCATTCAACTCCACCGGTTACAAGAAAAAGTATGTATTTGAGGGGAGAGAAAAATAGAACTAACAGTCATTGAGCTCTAACTTTGGGTGATTTGCATGCTTTTATCCATGTTTTTATTATCCTGTTTAACTTACGCAACACTCAGAGAGTAGAGGGGTTCAGATGAAGGTGCCTGAGTGTGCTGAGCTCTGTGGGAGAGCTGGTCCACACTGGGAGTCCCAGGGCCCACCAGCAATGTAAAGGGACCCCAGGAAGGGCAGGCAGCACTGTGGGACAGCTTCCAGATCCCAGCCTTGCTCCAAGATCACTTCTGAAGTTCAGGAAATCTTTTCCTCCTGGGGAAAAAAGCTGTCAGAGAGAGACCAATCCACCTATTTGGTACAAACGTGGTTGGCATCCAAGGCATTTCGAGATGGCCTGGCTGGCCTGGAGACTACAGCAGTGTACCACCCTGCTCACCCACGGTCACGTCCAGTCAACAGGGCTGTGTGCACTGGGCAGAAAACACAGGCCTCACCCTGGTTTCATGGGGCAGTGTGACAAGTGGGGGCAGACACAGCAGGCAGCTCCAGGGATGACAGTGCACACTGGAGTCACCTGCGAGCCTAGACATCAGAGCCTGGGCCCTGCCCTAAATTCTGATGCACTTGGTCTGTGTGTAGCTGGGGATTCTGATTACGGGTGTGGCTGAGGAGCCCTGCAGCCTCAAGTAACCTGGGTGGGGGTCCTGCCCGCCCGGACCCAGGGCGCTGGAGGAATCAAGCAATCCCCCTTTCCTTGGGCTTCATCGTCATACTCTTGCCCTTCATTTACCAGATGTCACGGAGCCCTGCTCCACCCAGGACGTGGATGTCAGGACAAGTCAGCCACCTCCTACCTGCAAAGACACTGCCAGGCTCCTAGCCAGGGAAGAAGCAAATCAAATGACAGCTCCATGCTGGCTTCTGTCTCCTGAGGAATGATGAGGACTCAGCCGCTCCCTCCTCTCGCCCTGACCCCACACCGGCAGCACCTGAGAGCACGTGCACAACCACAAGAAAAGGGTTTCCCTGATTGTCCCTTACAGATGCAAAGACATGTTTATATATAAGTTATGGAATAGCAGCAAGATGAACACCTGTGAATATACCTCCCATATTAAGTTTGGCTGAGTTTTGAATTAATACGTTCATTCATTTTTAAGTACCATAGAAGCTGTGTTTTTCACTCTGGTGTGAGATTTTCACATGATGTACATAAGATATGAAATGCCTTGTTTGCACATTATGGATTGTAGCACATCGTATTTTACAGTACGATGGAAAGCTGAAAACTTGAGGAAAAAAATATTATGTGTAGTCCCAGTATCTCAGAACAGTAAGAAACAGAAATATCAGTAAGTAAACCATTAATAGAAGTATACTTATTCTTTTGTTTTGGAGATTACTTTTTTACATTCAATATTATTTTGTATTAGTTTCAGGTGTACAGCATAGTGGTTAGACAATAGTGTACTTTAGAAAGTGTCCTCCCAATATATCCAGGACCCACCTGGCACCATATACAGTTATTACAATATTACTGACTATATTCCCTATGCTGTATTTTACATCCCTGTGACTATTTTCTAAGTACTAATCATTTCACTTTTTCACCCCCTCCCTTCTGGCAACCATCAGTCTGTTTTCTGTATCTGTCAGTCTGTTTCTGTTTTGTTTGTTGTTTATATTGCTCTTTAGAAACCCCATATAAGTGAAATCATATGGTACTTATCTTTCTCTGACAGACTTAATTAATTTAGCACAATACTTTCCAGGTTCATCCAAGCTGCTGCAAATGGTAAGATTTCATTCTGTTTTACAGCTAAGTAGTATTCCATTGTGTAAATGTACCACAGCTTTTTTATCCACTCATCTACTGATGGCACTTGGGTTACTTCCATTTTTTGCTATTGTAAATAATGCTGCAATGAACATAGGGGTGCACATATTCTTTTTGAATCAGAGTTTTAGGTTTCTCTGGATAAATCCCCAGAAGTAAAATCTTTGGTCATAAGGCAGCTCCATTTTTAATTTTTGGAGGAAACTCCACACTGTTTTCCACAGTGGCTGCACCAATCTACATTCTGACCAATAGTGCATGAGAGTTCCCTTTTCTCCACACCCTTGCCAGCACTGTTTGTTTGTTGATTTATTGATGCTAGCCATTCTGCCCTGTGTGAGGTGTTAGCTCATTACGGTCTTAGTTTGCATTTTTCTGATGATTATTGCTGTTGAGTATTTTTTCTTGTGTCTGTTGGCCATTTGTACACCCTCTTTGGAGAAGTGTCTATTCAGGTCCTCAGCTCATTTTTTAAAAACTTAAATTGTCAAAAAAAAACCCAAAACTTAAATTGTCGCCTGACCAGATGGTGGACAGAGCATCAGACTGGGACACAGAGGACCCAGGTTTGAGACCCCGAAGTTGCCAGCTTGAGTGCGGGCTCATTGGTTTGAGCAAGGCTCACCATCTTGAGCCTAAGGTCGCTGGCTTGAGCAAGGGGTCACTCAGTCTGCTGTAGCCCCCCTCCCATGGTCAAGGCACATATGAGAAAGCAATCAATGAACAATTAAGGAGCCGCAACAAAGAATTGATGTTTCTCATCTCTCTTCCTTCCTGTCTGTCCCTATCTGTCCCTCTCTCTGTCTCTACCACAAAAAGAAAAGAAAAATAACTAAATTGTCTATTTTCTTGGTGTTGAGTTGTACAAGTTCTTTATAAATTTTGGATATTAACCCCTTATGAGATGTATCATTGGTAAATATCTTCTTCCATTCAGCAAGTTATCTTTTCATTTAGTTGATGGTTTCTTTTACTGTACAAAAGCTTTTTAGTTTGTTGTTTATTTTTTCTTTCTTTCCCTTGCCCAATGAGATAGATCAGAAAAAAATATTGCTAAGGAAAATGTCACAGACTTTACTGCTTATGATTTTTTTCTAGTTTTATGGTTTTGAGTTTTACAGTTAAGTCTTTATTCCACTTGGAGTTTATTTTTGTATATGGTATAAGAAGGTGGTCTAGTTTCATTTTATTGCATATATCTAATTTTCCCAGCACAATTTATTGAATAGACTGTTGTTACCTCATTGTATGTTCTTGCCTCCTTTGTCAAATATTAATTGACCAAATAGGCCTGAGTTTATTTTGGGGTTCTCTATTCTGACTTTTGACCTATATGTCTGTCTTTATGCCAGTACCATACTGTCTTGATTACTTTACTTTAGCCTTGTAGTATAGTTTCATATCATGAAGCATGATACTTCCCACTTTGTTCTTCTTTCACAAGATTGCTGTTGCTGTTCAGGGTCTTCTGTGGTTCCATATAAAATTTTAGATTGTTCTAGTTCTGTGAAATACACCATTGGCATTTTGATAGGAATTGCATTAAATGTATAGATTGCTTTGGATAGTATGAACATTTTAGTGATGTGAATTCTTCCTACTCATGACCATAGTGTATGGTTCCATTTATTTGTATCTTCTTTAACTTCTTTCTTCGGTTCCTTATCATTTTTCAAATCCAGTTTTTTTACCTCCTTGTTTAAATTTATTACTAGGTATTTAAATTTTTTGGTATTTAATTTATCAATTCTAGTAGTTCTTTTTTTTGTGGAGTGTTTAGGGTTCTCTACCTATAATATGTCATCTGCAAATAACGACAGTTTTACTTCTTTCTTTCCAATTTGGATGCTCTTTATTTCTTCTTCTTGTCTGATTGCTCTGATTAGAACTTCCAGAAATATGTTGAGTAAGAGTGGTGAAAGTGGACATCTCTGTCTTGTTCTGATATTAAGAGAAATGCTTTTAGTTTTTTCCCCATTGAATATTACATGGGCTGTGGGATTTGTCATCTATGGCCTTATTTTGTTGAGGTATGTTTCCTCTATTCCCACTTTGCTGAGTTTTATCATAAATGGATGCTGGGTTTATCCAAAAGCCTTTTTTTTTTTGCATCTACTGACATGATCATATGATTTTTAACCTTCATTTTGTTTATGTGGTGTATTGTATTAATTGAGTTCTGGGTATTGTACCAACCTTTCATCCCACAAATAAATCCACTTGCTTTATTTTGTTTGCTAATATTTTGTGGAGGTTTTTTGTGACTATATTAATCCGGTATATTGTCTTATAATTTTCTTTCTTTGTAGTGTCTTTATGTGCTTTTTTGGAATTAAGATAATGCTGACTTCAGAAAATAAGCTTGAATATTTTGGAATAATTTAAGAAGGACAGGTGTTAGTTCTTCTTTGAAGGTTTGGTAAAATTATCTATAAAGCCATCCAGTCCAGGACTTTTGTTTGCTGGGAATTTTTTAATTACTGCTTCAATTTCACTAGTTGTAATCAGGCTGTTCATATTTTTTTCTTCTTCTTTTTTTTATTTAGTGAGAGAAGAGGAGGCAGGGACAGACTCCCTCATGTGCCCTGACAGGGATCCACCTGGCAAGCCCACTAGGGGGCAATGCTCTGCCCATCTGGGGCCCTTGCTCCGTTGCAACTGGAGCCATTTTTTTAGTGACTGAGGCAGAGGCCTTGGAGCCATCCTCAGCGCCCAGGGCCAACTCACTCTAATGGAGCCTTGGCTGCAGGAAGGGAGGAGAAGAGAGAGAGAAAGAGAGAGAACCAAGAGGGGGAGGGGTGGAGAAGCAGATCAGTGCTTCTCCTGTGTGCCCTGACCAGGAATCAAACCTGGGACATCCACATGACAGGCCAACACTCTACCACTGAGCCAACCAGCCAGGGCCCAGATTTTTTTCTTGATTCGTTTTTGGAGGATTGTTTGATTTTAGGAATATTAATTTCTTCTAGATTGTCTAATTTTGGGGCATATATTTTTAATGATTTTTTTATAACCATTTGTATTTCTGTGATGTTAGCTGTTACTTTTACTCTTTTGTTTTTTATTTCATTTATGTAGGTCTTCTTTCTATTTTTCTTGGTGAGTTGAATCTGGTTAAAGATTTATCAATCTTGTCTTTTCAAAGAACCAGTTCTTGGTTTCATTGATCTTTTGTATTGTGTTTTTAGACCCTAATTTGCTTATTTCCACTCTGATCTTTATAATTTCCTTTCTTTACAACTTGGACACTCTGTAAATTCTGAAATAAGACTCAACAGAATTCTTGCCTGGGGTCTGGGGTTTGAGAAACCACTCTTGCTCTTAGGCCTTGGTGGAGACTATGTCTCTGCTACCAGAGTCTCACTGTAGGGCCACAATGATCTGAGTTTCCTAGAACAAAGCAGAGTTCATGACCCACCAAGCAATCAAGTCAAGCACACATCATCAAGTGGTCAGTCCAGTGCTCGAGTGGTCAGTCCAGTGCATCAGGTACTCAGGAGGATCAGAAGATGAATCCATCAAGTGGCTCCCTTCTCCTTCCACACCTACAACCTCTTAGGGCATTCTTTACAACCAGTGTCTGGGAAAGAACAAGTGTAAATTGTGTTCACAGGTGGCCCTGCAAGATATACCTGCACAGCCAGGTGGACTGCCATGGCATTCAGGGCTCTTCCCAGGGTGGCTCTGAAGGACAACAGAAAGGAAGATTCTCTGAGAGGAACATCTTATCATCACTGTGATGTGCAAGAAAAAGGTGGGAGTGTCTCGGGACCTCCAGGGCCCAGAGGCATCAGGTTCTGGGTACAAAAAGGAGTGGAAAGACCTCTTCGAACAAAACAGAATGTGAGGACAGTGAGATCCAAGATGATGGTGGAGTGGGCAGAAGTTACCTCCTCCCAGGACAAAATTGGAATTATAACTAAAATCAACCAACTGAAGATCATGGCCGATTAGCTCAGTCCATTAGAGCATCATCCCGAAATAACAGGATTGTGGGTTTGATCCCTGGTCAGGGCACACATGGGAAACAATCAATGAGTGCAACCCAAAACACTGAAGTTGCTGATTCAGAACCCCAGGCTTACCTAGTCAAGGCACAGACAAGAAGCAACTACCACACAGTTGATGCTTCCCACCCTTTTCTCCCCTCTTCTCTCATTCTCTCTCCCTCCTCCCTCTTAAATCAGTAATATAAAAAGTCTTTTAATGAATGAGTGCACAACTAAGTGGAACAACAAATGAATGCTTCTCTCTCTCTCTTCCTTCCTCTCGCTGTTTCTCTAAAATCAATCAATAAAACCAACCAACTGAAGACTAGCTGAACAGAAATCTTATAATCAAGGTCAAAAACACAAATAGGGCTGGCCTTGACCCCATGGGCAGTGACTGAGAATCCAGAGGAATATTTCAGTGCATAGGTTCCCCCTAAAAAGCGTAGGGTCTCAAACCCATACTGGGATCCCCAGTCCAGAGCACCAAAGCTGGGAAGAGGCACCCACATATCATCCGGCTGTGAAAATCAGTGGGGATTCTGGTCGCCAAAGAGAGACAAGAGTCTGCTAGAGACATAGGTGCCCCCTTACAGGATCAGTAAACAAAATATTGTCTGAAACTACTCACCCTGGACTCTGGCAGAGAGAAGGAGGAGCAGACTAGAGTCGTGTGAGGAGAGCCTAGTGTTTGTGGCGCCAGGAAGAAAGCTGAAGGGACAGGCGCTGAGTCCCTGTGCTGAGTCCATCTCCCACCGTCACCGCCATCTTGCTTGGGTGGCGCATCCCATGGCATCAACCTGGGAGGATGCAGTAGCTCTCCCTTTGGACTCTCTGTCACCCCACCCTGCCAAGCAGGTGCCCTATGGAGGACTCAGCTGCCTGGGCCTGGGGTGTAAAGGTCTAGGAAGACTCAGGGGCATCAGTGACTGAGTTGTGTGGTTTCGGCACAGGGTGCCATTCCCCTTACCTTCATACAAAAGTCTGATTGGCACCTACCCCTCAGAAGACAACACGAGCACAACCCTCCAGACTTCTGGCAGCCTGGCCCTGCCAAGCTCAAGCTTTCCAAGAGGTCCAGGCAGAATACCGAACAAACTGAGTTCTGTGACTCTAGAATAGAAGTCATTTTTGCCTTGCATGTCCAACCAGTGCAGAGCCCACCCTTCACAAGGCCAAACCTTGGTCTAATTGGGCCTGATAAACTCTGCTGGCCTCAGCCTGATGACCTGCTGAGAGCCACTCTACTACAAAGGTCTACAGGCACCCAGCAGGTGGCAGCTGGCGTTGGTGTACCCTGGGAGTTTTGCTGAGTGGCTTCAGAACCAGTGCTGGACTGAGTTTGAACCTGTATCAATCTGGTAAACGACAATCACCCCTACCTGGTTGCTTACTGAGTACCTACCTCACGCAACCTGAGTACCACCAGAAGCTCTTTCATCAATGGAGCCTAACAGGCAGACAGCAGGCAGAGGCACATGGAGGCAATCTCTGGGTGCCTATGGCCTTTTGCTGACCTGCCCCCAGACTTGGTGCTGGTGGAAGCTGGCCTTGGTGCACAGCTTGACCCTTCTCATGCACACTGAGGCTCTGCAGAGACAGCTACAAACTGTGGATCACTTTGTATCTCTGAACAGGTAGCCCAGGGCTAGTCACAGGCAGCATCTGACATTGACCTTTATCAGAGTCCCTCCCACATGGCCCCAGAACCAACACATCCAGTAGTGGGCTTCAGACAATATCATAGCAAGATCCAGTCAACTTCACAAGCAGCACATGCAAATTAGAGGTTTTGCCAGGAATCAGACCTTGGTGTGGCAGGGTAACATACAATGGGGTAAAGATAGTCTATTCAATAAATGGTGTTGGATAAATAGGGAAAAGAAATGCAAAAAATAAAACTAGACCACTTTTTTATACCATACACAATAATAAACTCAAAATGGATTAGAGACTTAAATGTTAGACTCAAACCCACAAAAATCTGGAAAGAGAACATAGGCAATAAAATCTCAGATATATCTCTTAGCAATATTTTTTTTCTGATATACCTCCTCACACAAGGAAAGCAAAAGAAAAAAATAAAATGGGACTACATTAAACTAAAAAATTTTGCACAGCAAAAGAAATCATCAACAATATGAAAAGACAACCCACTGAATGGGAGAACATCTTCTCCAATGATACATCTCATAAGGGGTTAATATCCCAAATTTATAAAGAGTGTATATAATTCAACACACAAATAACAAACAATCCAATTTAAAAATGGGCAAAGAACCTAAATAGACATTTCTCCAAAGAGGAAACACAGACGGCCAATAGACACATGAAAAGATACTCAATGTCACTAATCATCAGAGAGATGCAAATTAAAACCCCAATGAAGCCGTGGCTGGATGGATCAGTGGGTCGGGTGTCATCCCAGTGCACTGAGGTCCTAGGTTCCCCAGTCAGGGCACATAGGAGAAGCAATCAATGAGTATACAACTAAGTAGAACAACCAGTGATGCTTTTCTCTCTCTCTCCTTCTCTCCCCCTCCCTTCTCCCTCTCTCTCTCTCCCTCCCCAATCAATGGAAAAATTTCAACACACACACACACAACAACAACAACAACAACCTACAATGAGAGCTGTCAGAATGGCTATCATCAACCTAACTCCCACCCTCTTTCCCTCTGGCTATTATCATACTGTTGTCTGTTTCTATGTGTTATATGTTACATGTGTCTATGCAATATATACACACACACATATATACATATGTATATACAATTATATATATATGTGTGTGTGTGTTCATATATCCTTTCACCTTCTTTCATCAAGTCCCCCAACCCACTCCCCTGACAGCTGTCAGTCTGTTCCATGTATCTGTGCCTCTTTTTCTATTTTGCTCCTCAGTTTATTTTGTTAATTAGATTCCACTATAAGTGAGATCATATGGTATTTGTCTTTCTCTAATTGGCTTATTTTACTTAGCATAACAATCTTCAGCACGCTGTTACAAAATGTAAGATTTCTTTCCTTCCTTCTTTCCTTCCTCCCTTCCGCCCTCCCTCCCTTCCTTCCTGTGGAGCAGTACTCCATTGTGTAAATGTAACATAGCTTCTTTACACGTGGGGGTGGGGAGAGGTAGAATGGGGGCATAAAGAGACTTTGCTTGGGGCAATGGGCACATGATGCAGTGTGCAGATGATGTTTCATTGAGTTGTACCCTTAAAACCTGTATGGTTTTGCAAACCAATGTCACCCTAATCAACTTAATAAAAATAAATAAATATGTGATTGATAGCCACAGAAGGTGGGGGTGGGAAGGAATGGCTGTCATCAACAAATCAACAAACAACTGTTGGCAAGGATGTGGAGAAACGGGAACCTGGTGCACTGTTTGAGAGAATGCAGACTGATGCAGCCACTGTGGAAAACAGTTTGGAGTTATCTCAAAATATTTTATATGGAACTGCCTTATGGCCCCCCCATTCCCATTTCTGGGGATTTACTCAAAGAACCCCAAAATTCTTATTCAAAAGAATGTGTGTACCTCTGTGTTCATTGCATTATTATTTACAATAGTCAAAATATGGAAGTAACTCAAGTGTCCATCAATACAAGAGTGGATAAAAAAGCTGTGGTACAAACTCACAATGGAATATTACTCAGCCATAAAAAAGAACTAAATCTTACCATTTGGCACAGCATGCATGGACCTAGAGGGTGAAATAAGTGAGTCATAGAAAGACAAATCCCATATGATTTCACTTATATGGGGATTCCAAAGGACATATAAATCAACAAACAAAACAGAAACAGACTAATAGATACAGAGAACAGATTAGACTGATGGTTGACAGAGGGGAGGGCTGTTGGGGGACTGAGTGAAAAAACGGAAAGTACTGAAAAACACAGGTTGGTAGTTACAAAATAGTCATGAGGATGTATGGCATAGGGCATAGAGTCAACAGTATTGTAATAACTGTATATTGTGCCAGGTGGGTATTGGACATATTGGGGGAACACTTTGTAAAGTATATGATTGTCCAATTACTATGCTATATAACTGAAACTAAAACAAAATAGTATTAAATGTATTTTTAAATTTTTAAAATTAAAAAAATATATATATGAGAACAGTGTGTTTTGTGGGAATACTTTCCCAAAAGCCCCTTTCCAAGGAAGTTCCCAGTCAGTGGGCAGGCAAGGCGGCTGTCCTGGGATGTCCAGTGACTGCTTCCTCAGCCACATCTGCCTGCTCAGTAAACTCCTGAGGTCAAACGGGTGACTCAGATTCTGCCCAGTGAGCTTCCCCTTACCCAGGTGACTTGCTTCTACCACTGCCATGGATGGGGAAGGACCAATATCCCAGACTCACCACTTTCTAAACACACCTACATTTTGTAATAAGATCCTCACACCCACCTTGAAAGATGTGGAATTGTCCACATTTTCAAATGGGAAACCAAAGTAGTTAAGTGATAGTGCAAGATTGTATAGCTTGTTAGTGACAGAATCCGAGTTCAAAAGAGGGGAGGGTTGGTCCGTGTCCTCAGAGCTGCAGCTCCGGACAACCATCCAGGCACCCGTGCTCCTTAAAGGTATCTTCTTGACTCACTGGTGAAGTTTCTGCAAGGCTATATATCCCTCTCCCTCCTAATGTTTGTACATGCACAATTTTCCGGGGGATATGGGCTGATTCACAGGCTGCTTCCAGATCCCCTGAGGAACTGGCTGAGGGGCAGGGTTCCTGCAGGTCCAGCCCTGGATCATCTGGCTCCTTGCTGCTTTCCCCAGGACTCTCAGTGGCAGAGAGTTCTCTCCCCCCCACCTCCCCCACCCTTCAGTCTGCCCCTTTAGGAGGAGGTGGCCTCACACCTAGGACGGCCAGCTCACAGAAGCCAGCTGCCACTCCCCGGCCTGTTGCTCGGGCAGCACTTCCCTGCCTCTCTTTTAATGCAGTTGGTGCCTCAGTCACAGCACCCTGCCTCCCAGCCACCCTTCCGCATTGCTCACCAGGAGGGTAGAGGTGCCCCGGAGGAGTGGGTGCCCAAGGCCGCTTGTGGGCAGTTGGGGCATTAGGGCCTGGGGTGGGAGCACCTCGTGCATAAGTCTAACGCTCTCTCCAGTTCCTGTTGCCCTCCCCTGCTTAGACACCTCTCCTCAGAACGGTGCCCCAAGCCTGTCCCTTCTCCCCTTCGGTACCCACAGGTGCTCTCCAGCCCGGTAGTAACAGTATCAAGAGATTCCTGGGCACCGACTAGGACAGGCACAAGCCTTCCTTCCCCAGCCGGCGTCCTGCCCGAGCGAGCGCGCCACCCGCAGGGGGCGAGAAGGTGCCGGGGAGGCCGGCACCGGGCGGCCGCGCTCCCGAGCTGGCCCGGGACGGCAGTCCAGCCGCCTCCGACGCCGCAGCTCTCCTTTCCGTCTTCGGGTCTCCGGATCAGCAGGTGGGGATACCGGGGGCGGCAGGGAGCTCCAGTGGGGCCCACACCCGGGACCCCGCGTCCAGCGAAGCCCTCTCTCACCTGTAAGAAACCCCGGAGGAAGTGCAGGAAGCGGAGCATGGCGGCTGGCGGGCGCGGAGTGCGGCGCCCGAGCCGCCGTGGGACCGGGAGCTGCGCTGTGGCCACGCCCCGCCTCCCGCGCGCCGCTGCTCTGGGCACTTGCGAGTCTCCGAGACGTGCCAGCCTAGGGCTGGGTCCCCCACAGAACCAGAGACGCACAGACACGCAGGAGCCGTCCACGGCCCAGCGCCTCCCAGGACCCCGCTTCCCGCGTCCCGTGCCGCGCCCAGGGCAGCTCCGGGACCCGGAGCCTGGGAGTGTTGTCTAAGAGCGAACTCGTGCCTCGCGCACATGCACGTGCGCGACACTCGCATCGCCACCCTGTGGAGCACGGTCTGCCCGTCTCCAGAACCGGGCGGCCTCTCTTTCTGCCTCGCAAGCTTCGCTTTTCAAGCCTTGAGAAGTTCCGGTGTTTGCCCAGCACTCTCATTTACACGTTGAGGAAACAGAGACCCTGACAGGCTCAGCAACAAGTTTGTGCTCGTTCAGCTGGGGAGAGGACAGTGTGGACTAGCACCACTGGGACCCAGATGTTTGTCCAGAGCCTGACAGCGCCCCACCACTGTCCATTCCCTGGTATGTTCCTGCAGACAAGGATGTAAGCAGGCACCCAAGCGGAATAATAATAGTAATAATAATAAATAATAATAAATCCATCCTGGATTATATTCATCTTTATACAAACATCGTTGTAAAAATAATTTTAACTATATATAATTTTATGCTAGAAAGAACACCTGAAGGAAAAACACCCAGAGCCCAGAGCCCAGAGCCCAGGGCTGGTAACTCAATTAGATAGGTAGAGAACACTGTTTTCTGCTAAGAAATGTCAATGGAAGGTTGTTGCCACTAATCCGGTGGCAACAACCAGAAAGCCCCAACTTGGTGGGTAGTGAAGGGGAGAGGCTTTATTTAGTGAAAAGGACTCAACTGTGGAACAGCTTGGCTGTGAAACAGCTCAGCTAGGAAACAGCTCAGTCAAAGCAGCTCGCAAGACGATCTTGGAGGAAATGACTCCCACAGAGCTGTTCCAGCATTACAGTCACAAAATGGCTATGGCCCTGCAGAACCCAAAGTATCCCCCATTGAGGCAGAGGTGACACTGGTTTATATAGAGAACCCACCCCACCCCTGATTTCTCCATGTTATGCAAATGAGTATCCCAAACCCTCACAGTTTAGTTTTAAATAGCCACATCCTGATTGATTGCAATGGAGCCTTTCTGATTGGTCAGTAAAAATGGAAATGGGCAGGAAAAGTCTCAGTGCTAGTGGTTGAATTGTTTGTTGTTTTTAGCGAGAGGGACAGTCTTGAGTGGAAGAGCCTTCAACTGAGCCAGTGACCCCTTGCTCAAGCCAGTGACCTTTCACATTTCAAAATCAATAAATTGGCCCTAGCCCATTGACTCAGTGGTAGAATGTGGACACTGACCAGGGTGGGGCCTGATTATTTGCATTTTAACGAATTTCCAAGTGACAGTACTACTTGCTGCTGGTCCTGGGACCACATTTGGAGAATCCTTGTTCAAGTAGCAGAGCCAGGCCTAAAGGGCAAACCCCAGGTTAGAAAATAACCATCATAATGACTCCATCTACCAAGTAACTACTGTGTCCCAGCCCTGGACAAGCCTTGCCAAGTTTATGCCATTTAATCTCTCAGCAGTCTTAGGGGGTGATAACAACACTGAATGTTCCCCGGGGAAATAAGTCAGATCTACTCTTGTATCTGAGTTACCCTTCTGGAGAACACAATTTTGGGAGAACTTGGCTGTACTGTAGAGTTAAAGGTATGTTCTTTCTTTTGTTATGAAAAGATAAAAGGAAAAAGATCAGTGGTTGCTGGAGGTTAAGGATGAACAGATAGAGTACAGAGGATTTCTAGGACAATAAAAATACTCTGTATAATAAATACTTTTATGGTGGGTACAGGTCATTATTACGCATTAGTCAAAATCCATAGAATATACAACACCAAGATTGAACTCTCATGGATGTAAACTATGTACTTCAGGTGATAATGAGGCATCAAGGTTGGTTCATCAATTATAACAAAGGTAACACTCTGGTGGTGAATATTGATAATGGGAGAGGATATGCATGTGTGAGGGTAGGAGAATAAATGGGCAATCTCTGTACCTTCCTCTCAATTTTGTTGGAAACCTAAAACTTCTCTTAAAATAGCATATTGAAAAATAAAAGAGAAAAGGTGAGACTATTAGGTTTGCAGGAGGATTTATACAACAAGGTTTCTAATCAGCCAAGTTCACCGTTTTTAAATTCTATGATCACAATTTCAAGGCTCTTACCTATTGCAATTAAGCAGGTTCAGCGACTCAGGGGTGAGTGGTCAGAGAGAAAACCATTGCACAGATGCCAAAAGGCACTGTGGTGGCAGGAAGGGTGTGGGCTCAGGCAAACAGACAGGACTCACAGGGCCCAAGGCTGACCTCACTAGTGACCTTCCCTCACTGGCTTTACTTCCCTGTCCCAAGTCTCCAGGCACACATATGAATGGATCTATGCCAACAGCCAGGGTCTGGGTCACAAAGGACTGAAATGTCTCCCTCTGGCTAATTTAACAGAATGGAGGGAAGGGTGGTTTGGATAGATAGGGTATAGGTCAAATCCCTAGGGAGTGGAGGGATGCTGAAACTAGGAGACGCTGCAGAGGCAGCTGCAGCCAAGACTAGGCAAGAGAAAGAGCTCCTTTGAAGAGGCCAATGCAAATCAGAACTACAACGAGACACCACCTCATACCTGTTAGATTGGCTGTTATCAACATAGGTAATAACAAGTGTTGGAGAGGCTGTGGACAAAAAGGAACCCTCATTCACTGCTGGTGGGAATGTAAACTGGTACAGCCATTATGGAAGACAGCATGGGGGTTCCTCAAAAAATTAAGACTAGAACTACCATATGACCTAGCAATCCCTTTACTGGTTATCTACTCAAAAAAACTAAAAAACATTGGTACACAAAGACACATGCACTCTCATGTTCATTGCAGCATTATTCATGGTGCCCAAGACATGGAAACAACCAAAGTGTGTCTTGATTGAGGATTGGATAAAGAATAAGTGGTACATATAAGGTCTACCGGAAAGTTCTGTCTGTTTTTGGAATAAAACAAAATACAAATTTTTCTTACGGTCAATAAAATTTATTAAATAATATAATTGCCATTATTATTAATGATTTCTTGCCAGCGTGAGGGCAATTTGTATATCCCATTTTTGAAAAATGTTTTATCTTTTGATGTGAAAAATTAAACCAGTGCTTGTTGGATATCTTCTTCATTTTTGAATTTTTTGCCCTTCAAAAAATTTTGTAAGGACCAAAACAAGTGATAGTCGGAGGGTGCTAAGTCCAGGGAATATGGTGGATGTGACAGACATGCTTCTGTAGCATTTCTTCCTTGTTGAAATTTGTAAAAATTACAGTGGCGTAAATGAACTTTATCAGTAGCCATGGGTACACTATCGCTTCACACATAAGACTAACGTGAATCAACTTTGTTTTAGTTCATTTGCTACGTCAGTATGTATACATTAAGTGATAAAAATAGAGAGGCACACATGCGCCAAATAAACATGTGCTTACGTGTCGAAACTTGTTGTGATAGAAACGGACAGAACTTCCCGGTAGATCTTATATATACAATGGAATACTACTCGGCCATTAGAAGTGACATATAAGCATTTACAACAACATGGATGGACTTTGAGAACATTCTACTAAGTAATATAAGTAAATCAGAAAAAGCTAAGATCTATATGACTTTATAAAACTGAGACTCATGGACATAGAAAAGAGTGAAATGGTACCTGGGGGAGGGGGTTAGGAAAGCAAAGAGGGATAAATATACGGTGGGCACACAACACAATCAACAGTTCAAATGCTACAGAGATGTTCACCAGAAACCTATGTACTCTTATTGAGCAATGTCACCCCATTAAATTTAATTCCCAAAAGAAAAAGAAAGAAAAAGAGGCCGATGCAGTGCCTCTCCCTGAATGCACTGTGTAATGCTGGTTCCATACCAGTCTGAACTGAATCCTGCCCACTACTCCAGGTGTAATGCCAGTGGTCGAGGCCAGACAGGTTCGCATTGGATTTGGGCAGGAGGAGGAAGGAGTCATATCAAAGAAATGCTGGAGCTTATTCTCAATTTAGTCTGTTCTATGCAAATAGCTGCACAAGCCCCTCAATCCCATGCACGGATCACCTTGTCACACAGAGGCCTGGACCAGCTGCCCTGGACTCCAGGCAAGCCTCTGCATGGTCCCACCCAGCAGTGCTGTGTGCGGATCCTGTGGGACCATTGTACCAGTCATGCCCTGACCCCCTGATGGCTGGGGCTGTCCCTAAAGACTGATGTCAGATCTGGGGGTCTGTTCCTGCTCTTAGGGTCTCCCAGTCATAGGAGGAAGCAAGCCCTGTGTAGGGTGGGGGCCAGCTTCCTGGGGAGGGTGACATTCACCTACACAGACACACAACGGGAGACAGACAGGAACAGTTTGGACATGAGCAGAACACACACACCTTTCCTCAAGAGCCTGGCCTGAACATGCATCCCTTCCGGGTCTCCAGTAATCCTATTCGGATCTGAATGGAACCTCTGGGCCCCCCTGGTGGGTGAGCAGCCTGGAACTGCTGCCTCTGGGGCATCCTTTCCTGTTTCCTACCGGCAGTCAGCTCCTCTGCTGGGAAGGGCACCAGTGTTTCCAGTTCCCTTCTGCTGAGGGATTTTCTGTGCCTCCCTTCTTGGAAAGAAAGCCGCACTTGATGAAGGAGCAGGCTTAATCCCCAGGTCCAGCTCTCCAGTGGTGGCGCTGTAGGCTAGGGGCCCATGGGCAGGAGAGCATTTCAGTAAGGGCCATCAGTGGTAGCACATCCTACACCAATATGTCACTGGAAATACCTGAGCCCTACCTACAGAAGCCTGGGCCGCACTTCCCACACAGCTGGGACGTGGAGCTCCGGGGAGATGAACCTGGCACAGGGCACAGAGCACAGCCCTGGCCCCTTTGGCAGGATGTCCACTGCCTCTTCCTACCCGCTGGAGCCAGAAAAGCGCTGACCGTGATTTGGATGAAGTTGGGACATTTTGAGTCCAGAGAAGAGGAGGACTCAGCAATAAGGTGACCAGCTTAGTGCATTAACAAACAACCCTTTCCCATCTCTCTCCCCAAGCCTGAAAAAAATCAGGTCATGACCCTAAGGTCATGATTCATGAAGCATGCTCTGTACAGGGCAAAGAAAAGTGGCCACAGAGTCTCTGGCCAACACCATGGGTGGTTTATTACAGAGGGAAAGAAAAGAAGAAAGAACCAGTAGTCTTTATTTGGGAACAACAGGGATCTTTCTTTGCTGTTGGAACCCTCAAACCAAAAGCAGAGCAGGCATGTTCCAGAGAGCCCCAGGACCTCCTCCCACTCCAAGGGGTCAGGACCATGGAGGAACAGGCTGTGGGGGGATGGGTCCAGGCCCGGGCTGGGCAGGGGCCCAGAGGGCTGGGCAGTGCTGAGGAAAAGCTCCTGGGAGATGAGCTGGGAGCTGAAGGACTGATGTGCCTCCTCAGAGCATACCCCAGTGAAAGGGTAGGGATATGGGAGTCTGCTGAAACTCAGACATGCAGGAGCCTCAGAAGCAGGTGGGGGCCCTTACTCATAGCCCCTGTTCTCCGTGCCTCTCCCCCTGCACCTCCCTGTTCTCCAGTCCTGCACTTCAACTGCCCCCACGTGCTGGGATGCATTCTCCTGTCCATGTCTGGGATCTTCCCTCGGGCTCCCCTGAATTCCTGTGCGGCTGCTGCATGAACCTGGGCCCTCCTTTTCTCAGCTCAGGACACAGCAGGGACAGAGAACTACAACTCAGGTGAACAGAGCAAGAATGTGTGTACAGCCCTGGCCGGTTGGCTCAGCGGTAGAGCGTCGGCCTAGCGTGCGGAGGACCCGGGTTCGATTCCCGGCCAGGGCACATGGGAGAAGTGCCCATTTGCTTCTCCACCCCTCCGCCGCACTTTCCTCTCTGTCTCTCTCTTCCCCTCCCGCAGCCAAGGCTCCATTGGAGCAAAGATGGCCCGGGCGCTGGGGATGGCTCTGTGGCCTCTGCCTCAGGCGCTAGAGTGGCTCTGGTCGCAACATGGCGACGCCCAGGATGGGCAGAGCATCGCCCCCTGGTGGGCAGAGCGTCGCCCCTGGTGGGCGTGCCGGGTGGATCCCGGTCGGGCGCATGCGGGAGTCTGTCTGACTGTCTCTCCCTGTTTCTAGCTTCAGAAAAATGAAAAAAACAAAGAAAACAAAACAAAACAAAAAAAGAATGTGTGTACAAGAGAACCATCAGAGGGTATTTCTGAGGACTTGCCTTTGGGCCAAGGTCTGCCTGTGATAATAAGCCAGTGACTTCAGAATTCTGAGACAGACCCTGGTTGGGGATGTGAGTACGGAGTGGCCCTGGGCTCATTGTGGAGAAGAGCCAGAGCGAGGCTCAGAGGACTGGAGGTAAGGGCAAGACTAGGCCGGAGGAGAGTGCAGGGTGATGGCAGCAAAGGAAGAAGGCCCCAGTCTGGTGCTGACCAGGCCCCCGGAGAGCAGGTCAGAGTCCCCGTGTCTCAGGAGTCTGAGCTGTGCCAGCCTGGGCAGAGGGGGGAGGCTTAGCCCAGAGTCTCCGGGCGACGCTGAGGCTGGCTGTCTGGTCTCAGAGAGAGAGGCCAGAATGGGCTTTTGTCTGCAGCACATTGGGGGCTGGGGAGGTTGTTCCCAAGCCTGAGAAAAGGGTGAGGGAGAATATGACTGCAGGAAAGAAAAGGGACCATAAAAGATGATGAAGATGCCCACCTAGTTTTGTCGCTAGGCAACAAGTAGATTTTATTCCAGACTCAGAAGGGGGGAGGCTGCTGCTCTGAAGAGCGGCCTGCCCAGGGCTCTGGAGCCTGAGAGAAGCACCCCTTTCAGGGTCAAGAAGGCTTAGCTCGTTCACGTCTGGATGGAGCAGGCCAAGCAGCGCTGTTGCCACGGCAAGGCCTTCTTTCTCTTCCACGAGGCCAGAGGAATACCCGGGCTCATTTGGAGGAGGAATAAATCAGAGCCAGAAGATTAAGTTCTCTGACTGCAGCCTCCCTTTCCACAGTGGGTCTGTGGATCTGGGAATGGCAGATCTGTCTCAGGAGCAGGCCAGATCCCAAAGGAACATCAGCTGCCTGGGAGCATAGGACCCCTGCGCATGGCTCTGCTTCCACCCCTGTTCCAGGCCTCGCCTTGCCTGCGCTCCAGCTGGGAATGCCCATGTACTGTGGACCTTGCACCGCACAGCCCTGGTTTCTGATGAGAGGGACTCAGGAGCCTGGGGGGAGGGGA
The DNA here is from genome assembly GCF_036850995.1 of Saccopteryx leptura. Lineage (NCBI taxonomy): Eukaryota > Metazoa > Chordata > Mammalia > Chiroptera > Emballonuridae > Saccopteryx > Saccopteryx leptura. The sequence continues at coordinate 118,164,278 of NC_089506.1, forward strand.
CAGCTCAGAAAACTGTGATTTTATTTAGACCTGAGCGAAAGGCCTGTGTTCCACAGCACTCTGTGGCTGTCCCCAGTCCCGTCTCCCTCCTAGGCTGGGTCAGTAGCCTATGGCAGACTAAGCACTCCATGCAAAGAGCTGGCCCTTTCCTTAGGACCAGTGGTGGAGACCCACGGGCAGGTGCCAGAGCCAGGCTGACGCACAGCACTGCCTGGGCACCAGACTTTCACGATCCTGACTGCACCCCACCCCACTCTGTCCCCATGGCCCATGCCAATGGCAGGACAGCCATTGGATCGCTGTGCCTGGGAGCCAGCCAAAGCTGATCTCAGAGACGGGGCACTGGGAGAATCTGCTCCTACTTTAGACCACTGCAATCATGTGCTCATGTGGGACACCTTTGCAGAGGGGCCGTGTGTGTGTGTGTGTGTGTGTGTGTGTGTGTGTGTGTGTGTGTGTGTGAGAGAGAGAGAGAGAGAGAGAGAGAGAGAGAGAGAGGGAGAGATTCATGCTCACACACAAGACGGAGGAGCTGAGGCAGAAAGAATGAGCAGAGTTCGTCACCCTCCCTCACCATCCAAGGGCGCTTTAGAATCTTGGCGATTCATCCTCCCATGCAAAGCGACAAACAAGAAATACAGAAGTTTCACACTGTGTACATTTACATCTTTATGAATCAATTCTCTTACATAGAAAACAATCACAATTATTATAAAAAAGGAATTTAGTAGCGGTTCAGGCTGTATTCACAAGGACCTTTAGGTTTTGTATAATGAAATGATGCAGGCGGTCATGCTACAGGCTGCTCAGGATGTCCTGTCCCAGGGGTGTGCAGGCCCGAGCTTGTGGGCCTGGCTGGGTGTGGGGGGAGGCTGCACAGGGACTAGATGGCCTGTGGGCCTTCTAACAGACACTCTCCCCAGTGCCTGGACTCACACAGAGCAAGCACTTCAACTATAGTTACAGACCATTTCACAGAAGAGGAAACAAAGGCTGAGAAGTCATGATTTCCCAAAGTTACTCCTCTGGTGCGGGAGTAGCTGAGTCAAGATTCAATCCCATGTCTGACTGACGTTCTACTGCATGAAGAAAGGATGGTGGTGGGGGGGGGGGGGTAGAATGAATCCACTGGGTTCATGAGTGGGTCACTGGGGATGCAATCAAGTCACAGGGCCCTGGCAGGGCCTTGTTGGGTATGGGGGAGGGGTAGCAGAAGGGCTCAGTACCAGAAGACAGGCCATGGCTGGTCCCTTCCCCCTGCCTTGGGAAAGCCTATCAGATGGAGCAGGGAGGTGCTATAGGATGAGGCCAGTGTGCGCTTCTAACCCCGGGTCTCCTGTCTTGGGAAAGTTCCAGCCTCTGTGGCCATCAACTTTCTCACCTGGGACCTGGAGGCCACCAGCCCCTTACGTGGCTTTAGAAGGTCCCTCAGGGGACAGGGGTTTGAATGAATGCATAAAGGAATAAACATAAGACTGGGCACGTGGGCCGCTTGTCTCAGTCACTGCCCTAATAGCGTTCCCTGACAGTTGTAGAGGGGGGCTAGCTGGTCAGCTAGCAAAGGCCACATGGCCAGGATGCAGCAGAACCAGTGTGACCAAGGCCAGTTCGACCCCACAGACCGTCTATGGTGCCCAAGACCATGACAAGAAAGACCCAGCTCGAGCACTGGGGCGTCTCCAGCCCGAGGCAGCTGACGCAGTATGGCACCAAGATATGTGCAGTGGCTCTACCACAGACAGGGTCTCCTGGGAGTGAGGTGCCAGCAGGGGCTGCACCCTGGGGGGCGTGTCGGTCTGGCCGAGGCAGGTCACGAGAAGGCTCAGCGTGAGATGGCCAGAAAGGACTTCCTCTGGTCCCTCAGCTGCCATACCCCAAACTCTCCCAGGACAGGAAGGCCTCATTGGCCTGAACCCCAAAAGCTCCAGGCTAATTATCTCTGAATTCCTGCTAAAGTGTCAGCAGGTAACCTCAATTCCACCCTCAATTCCAAAATGTAAGGTAGTTTCATCTTCTTTACTTGCTACACGTAAATACAACTACCTTGCAACAACCACGTCTTGTTCTTGGATAAAACATCGCAAGTGCAAACCCCTTGAGTTTGGCAACAAATTTGGTGACTGAGAGGGAATTTTCTTTTTTTTTTTTTTTTTTTTTTACATTTTTCCGAAGTGAGAAGGAGAGTGGGGGCGGAGGAAGACAGACAGACTCCCACATGCACCCCACCAGGATCCACCCGGCATGCCCACCAGGAGGCGAAGCTCGGCCCCTTGGGGCATTGCTCTGCTGCAATCAGAACCATTCTAGCGCCTGAGGCAGAGGCCATGGAGCTATCCTCAGCACCCGGGCCAATCTTGCTCCAATGGAGCCTTGGCTGTGGGAGGGGAAGAACCCGGGACTTCCACACACTGGGCCGATGCTCTACTGCTGAGCCAACTGGCTGGGACTGAAGGAATTTTCTTAAAGGACTCCCTGTCAACCTGACTAGGCAGTAGTGCAGTGGATAGAGCATCAGACTGGGATGCAGAGGACTCAGGCTCGAGATCCCAAGGTGGCCAGCTTGAGCACAGGCTCATCCGGCTTGAGCGAGGACTCACCAGCTTGAGCAAGTGGTTGCAGGCTTGAGCATGGGATCATAGACATGACCCAATGGTCACTGGCTTGAGCCCAAAAGTTGCTGGTTTGAAGCCCAAGGTTGCTGGCTTGAGCAAGGGGTCACTTGCTCTGCTGTAGCCCCCCAGTCAAGGCACATATGAGAAAGCAATCACTGAACAACTAAGGAATTGCAATGAAGAATTGATGCTTCTCATCTCTCTCCCTTCCTGTCTGTCTGTCCTTATCTGTCCCTTTCTCTGTCCCTGTCAAAATAAAGGACTTTCTGCCAATCTGGTTTGGGTGCTCGGTGAATCAGTCAGTAGCCGCAGCTCCTCTGGGGCTTACTCACCTGTCTCTTCACTGGAGGGAGGACCGGCTCTGTGGGACTCTCTCACCTGGTGCTCACTGCTGAAGCAGCTGTCTGAACGGCTTCCACAGTAAAGCGGAGTGGCCACTTGAACCTGTTTTGTCCAGCGTTTCGGAAGGGAGGCAGGTAGTTCGGGCCCATTGCACTTTAATTAGTATTTCTATTCCTGTTCTGTGTATATGGTTGTCGGAAAGGTAGTTCATTTCCAGGATGCTTCTGGTTTCTGGTTGGTTGGGTAGGAGCTGTCTCTGGCAGGCTAGATTCAAGGCTCGATCTAGGTCTACCTCTAAAGGGTTGGGGAATGCATGTGAAGAAATAAGTCACCCCACCCTCACCCCATGACGATCTCCGGGTTAGCGTTTAACTCTGGATGACCGAGGAACACGAGCAAGGCAACCTGAGACATGCCCGGTAGTGACCTCTGGTTGTCTGTGGGTTTTGTATGTTTGCCTTGTTTGTCCTATATGTCAATGTGTCAGCCATGGGAACCTCAGATTCCATCGCTGAGTGCGGCCCCTTGGGATAGATTCTTCAGGATCGAATACAAAGAGCTTTATTTAGACTTAGAGAAATTAAGTGCTAATGAAAATTAAGAACTATAACAAATGGGTCAATGGTAGAAAACTGCCTGTCCTGTCCAAGGCAGCCTTGCTCAGGGCTGGGAGTTTACTTTCAATCTGGGAGGCACTGTTTTCTAAGTGTGGCCTCTTTCCTTCCTGGGGTTTCAGCATTTACCAGCCCCCCTTTCTGCAACCCCTACCCTGCTTCCATCCAAGACACGCACTTTCTGGAGCACCTACAGCCTGGGTGGAACTCAATGGAAAATGGGAAAGACACCCCAGTTGTCCCCTGAACAGTAAGGCTCCCATCTGACAGGCCACACCACCTTCACCAAGGAGGACAAGCAGTTGAGCTCACAGCTTCCAGTGGAGATGAGCTGGGATAAGCAGGACAGAGCAGCAAAGGTTTGGCTGTGGGACTTGGGGGCGACTCTATGGCTAACGGTGTAAAAATAGATGCTTGGGGCTGTAGGGGCAGAATTTCTGGTTTTACTCTGATCTGTATGAATAAGACTCCAACACTTCCCTTTCGCTGAAGGATAGGGAAAAACAACAAGCCACCACTCTGCAAAGACTCGTTAAGGAGATATTCTGTTAGCAGGGGCGATTTCAGAAATTTTGCCAGATAAGCAATAACACAGTCCAAATATCCTACGAGTATTTAAAGCTAGGATTAGTTGATTGGATTGGTGACAGAAAAAGAGAAAATGTCTGTTATCATTCAAAAATGTAGTTAGGAGTCAGTTCACTGGTACTTGCAAAAGGAAGCAGGTAGAATCCACTGTCAGAGTAGGCAGTTAGTTATTGATGAAGGAGAAGGAGGTTCTGGGTAAGCTTGATTAGATCAAAGGCGATTTCACAGTCACCTGGAGGGTAACCGGTGCAGTCCCCCCAGACTAACGGAGCAAGGGGACAGTCCGTCCACGAGTGCATGCTCAGTAGAGGTCAAGGTAGAGAGGGGACTAGCCTGGGACGACTGGGAGAAGGATTGTGTCAGGTCACGAGCCCCAGAAAATCCAGTAAAGAGATTGGATGGAGGAGGGCACAAGCACAAGCCTGGGAAAAGCCAGGCCAGTGATTGGATAGTTTGAAAGAAAGCCTGCCCTGTCCTCAACCCAAGGAAATATACGGAAGCGAGATGGCAAACCCAGCACACACACACCCCGAGGCATGCCAGTGCCCTTCCTTCTCTTGGGCACGTACTTTTTGCCTTCTTTTCTCCTAAACTCCATGAGTCGCCACGAGGCTTGCCTTCTTTTCTCCTAAACTCCATGGGTCGCCTCGAGGCTTGCCTTCTTTTCTCCTCAACTCCATGGGTCGCCACGAGGCGTGCAACCAGGGGAGCAAGCGGAGGCGGAGGACTCTCCTTTGGCCTCTGGTTCCTCTCCCGAGTCCTCCCGCTGCTTGCTCCCCTGGGCCCGCATGCTCACTCTCCCTACATCTCTCCGAGACTGCTCTGTCACTTGTCACTTTTCACTCTAATAAGTCCTGCCACTATCACTTAAAACTCCTCCCATGTAAGTGTCCCTGAAACACTTTCCCCACAACAGCACAGAAGAGTCCATTCCCAGACCGTCTGGGGCTGACCCACCTGGAGCCCAGTCTGTACTTTAAGGCAGTGGTCCCCAACCTTTTTTGAGCCACGGACCAGTTTAATGTCAGAAAATATTTCCACGGACCGGCCTTTAGGGTGGGACAGCTAAATGTATCACGTGACCGAGACAAAGGTCAAGAGTGAGTCTTAGATGGATGTAACAGAGGGAATCTGGTCATTTTTTAAAAAATAAAACATCGTTCAGACTTAAATATAAATAAAACAGAAATAATGTAAGTAAGTTATTTATTCTTTCTCTGCGGACCAGTACCAAATGGCCCACGGACCGATACTGGTCCAAGGCCCCGGGATTGGGGACCACTGCTTTAAGTGACAGAAGCCAAAAGATTGGGCTTCCTAGCCACATAGTACCAGAGGAAGGTGGAAACGACCCAGGGAAGTAAATTGCTTTTTGTAAGACAAAGTACTCTTAAGAAGTCACTTACCGCTTCTCTGTGCAGTTGCCTGAGAGGGTGGTCCGACTCTGCAGGCGGGCAGTCTGCACTCCCCCGTGTCAGAGAGTCGTGCACTCCCCTGTGTCAGAGAGTCGTGCACTCCCCTGTGTCAGAGAGTCGTGCACTCCCCTGTGTCAGAGAGTCGTGCACTCCCCTGTGTCAGAGCCCACCCAAGTTCAGAAGGCTCCTGAGGTCTCCTGATGCTTCAGCTTCTTTTCTGAGCAGCCCCGTAGCTTCCCCTCTTTAATCCAAAGCTGTGGGGTGGCTGGGGGTGGGGCAGGCGGAGGGGAGAGCTCCCTCTTTGTACTCACAGGAAGGAGGAGGTGCAGGGAAAAGGGCATTTAACCTGCATCCCCTCCTCGGGAAGTAAGTGTGCTGACTGACCTGGCACTGCCCTGCTGTGGAAGCAGTGAGGAGGGGCCGCTCAGTGGTTTGTCACTGCAGAGGCAGGCATGGAAGTTTAGGAACAGAACGCTGCATGGCTGAGGGCAAGCTGGTACGGAGACAGGTGCAGGGAGGCCACACCACCCAGAGCTGCCCTTAGCGCATTGGGTCTGAATTGTGGCAGGTGAGCTATGCTGCCAAACCAGGCAGCCTGGGCCTGTCCACTGCCTCGCACAGTCAGTCCTGGGTGGGGAGGGTGAAGCAAAGCCTTGGGGAGAACTTCTCAGCCCTTCTTCTCTAGAAGTCCAGAAGCCAGAGGGCTGGGAGAGCTGGAACCTGAGGCTGCAGGAGGAGATGACCGCCAGTGCGGACACCTGCAGCCGGAGAGCAGAGGACACCTGCAGCCGGAGAGCAGAGGGCTGGGAGAGCTGGGACCCGGGGCTGCAGGGGGAGATGACCGCCAGTGCGGACACCTGCAGCCGGAGAGCAGAGGGCTGGGAGAGCTGGGACCCGGGGCTGCAGTAGGAGATGACCCCAGTGCGGACACCTGCAGCCGGAGAGCAGAGGGCAGGCTGGCCAGTACCTGAGGTGAGCAGCCCCTCAGCATCACCAGCTCACCTCACTTTCCTCTCCTGTTTCATTACCACCTGTGCTCATAGTTAGTCCTGAGCTCCTGTTTCCAAACTGGGAACAAAGAGTAGAAGAGCCACAGCCTGAGAAAGATGGCCTCGGTGGGATATCTAAACTTCAGGTAAACTGCTCATCTCAAGGCTCATCCCAGCACCCACTGGGAAGCAGGTCTGGGGGATGAAGAGAATACAGGGGAATGGTGCTTTCTCCCTGTATCCTAATTTTCAGGAAGGCTTCAGTCTCCAAGCTGCAGCTAGGAAGGTGCAGCTGGCTAACTAGGGATGGTGCCTAACAGAATGCTGGACTCTAGAGGGCCTTGTACTATGTGAGCCTGAACAGCATGGCCACACGTTTGGCCTGCCTTCTTCCTGTGTGCCCACATGAGTGTGTGTTCCCTAAGAGCGCTTCCTGCCATCAGAGGGGGTGCTATCCCAAGGCAGCAAATGCAAGGGCCATGTCAAGACTTCCTCTCCAGCTGCCCTCCCTCCCCAGGCCACGGTGCCTCTGAGGTGCAGCTCTTCACTTACAGCATGGCACACCAAACTGTGCTTGAGAAGCCACAGGCCACTGACAGGATATTGTGTAGAACTGTCATAGCTGGTGTCCCTTCCCCTCTGGGATTGCTGTGCTTCATCTTTCTGCGTAGTCACCTCCTGCCCAGGTCCTAGCTGTGCTTCAAAACCCTATGCACTAGCAGCTCAATGAATGATTCCTGGATGACAACCTTGAGTCATATGGGAAGAAGATTAGAATATGACAGCACCCCTCCCCTTCTCTCCCTTACTGCCATCAATGTTGAGAGGCGGAGAGCTCTTCGTCCTCAGGGAGGCTGTCACTGGTCTACTTTGCTCATTAGATCCCCACTGGAGTGTGAGTTTCTGAGTAGCAGGATCTCCATCCCCTTGATGTTTCGCCTGCTTCTGTCTTGCCCCTTATAGTGCATGTAGGCTGCTAGAGTAGTGCTCTGTATTCACACCTGTTCTCAGGACTCCCAGAACCCAGGGGACCCCAAGACTTTCATAAGCCAGGCAGCCAAAGAATGTCACTCTTCTAAACTCGAAGACATGCTCCATCCATGTTCAGCAGGATGCAGTTATAGGAGTATGACCTTTGTCCCTGTTCCTTCAAAAATGAGGAGTGAACCTGATCAGGCGGTGGCGCAGTGGATAGAGCATCAGACTGGGACATGGAGGACCCAGGCTTGAAACCCAAGGTTGCTGGCTCGAGCAAGGGGTTACTCACTCTGCTGTAGCCCCCAGTCAAGGCACATATGAGAAAGCTATAAGTAAACAAGCAATCAATCAATGAACAACTAAGATACTGCAATGAAGAACTGATGCTTCTCCTCTCTCCTTCCTGTCTGTCTGTCCCTATCTGTCCCCCTTTCTGACTCTCTGTCTCTGTCCAAAAATAAATAAATAAATAAGGCATGAAAAAAATTTCAGGAGACCAGGGTCTCAAGGACTAGGCAGTTATTTCTAAATGTTATCTTGCTAAATGTTCATGTGTAGCACAGTGTTCTTGCAGGTGCAGCCATAAACAGGATGGGCTGGCAGAAACTCAACATTAGTGTCCCAACTGCAAAGAAGAGATTCATGTGTATCTGACCAAATAGAGTAGATAAGCAGTAGCTAAGCCTCCCTTTGGGTGACACGGCTTTGGATATGAATCTCCTGGTTTTTTACCTCCTGCAAGTAAATAAAACTGCCTGTGACAACCATGTCTTTTCCTTGAATAGAGCACCATAGCAGCAAGTCCCTTGAACTGAGGAACAGGGTCACCCTCAGAGCTTGTCCAGGACCCTCTGTGTAAACTGTTTTCCACCAGCGGGAGTCCTGAGTGCTGTGGTGGAAACGATAGCCACTGAGGGGCCCAGGCAGGGATAAATGTTTCTGCTGAAAGAAGCCCAGGTGGGGCCCTGGCTCATTGGATTAGATTAGCTCGTCAGAGTGTCATCCCGAAACACCAAGGTTGTGGGTTCAAATCCCTGATCAGAGGACATAGAGGAAGCAACCAATGGATGCACAACTAACTGGAACAACAAATGAAGCTTCTCTCTCTCTCTCTCTCTCCCCCCCCCCACTTCCTCTCTCAGTCTTTCTAAAATCAATCAATTAAAAAAAAAAAGTAAAAGGAACCCAGATGGGCATGCATAACATGTGTACCCAAGGCCAGGATGCTCTTGACAGTCAAAGGAGCACTGAGACCCAGACATCAATCAGATACGTGTTGGGAAACAAGGCACAGGGTCCACTAATTACAGACCCTCACTTGGCACGGATTAACTCAGCCAATGAATAATTTCAACAGTCACGCGTAGTGGTGGGTTTTCTAACAGCAGCAGAAGCCCTCCACCTCTCCACCCCTCTCTCCTCCTTGTTGCTCCTCCCTCCCACCTTCACTCTCTCTTCCTTTCCTCCTTACATCCTTTCCATCCCTCCTTTACTGCAGGCAGCTACAGGTTTTGGAGACCATCTGTGTGTGTGTGTGTGTGTGTGTGTGTGTGTGTGTGTGCGCGCACAGATATATTTTGAAAATGCGCAAACACGCTGTGCTGTCGATTTTTGTGTTCCTTGGTTTCCACATTCCGTGCTGTTTCGGGCCTCCTCTGTGGGGTGGGCATGTGTCTAGGGGTAGCAGTGGTGTGCTTTCCTTAACTGACACCCTCACAGCACAGAGCTCTCTGCGACACCAGCTGGGAGTCCCTCAGTGTAATTCAATTCTTACACTCCAACCTAAATGCCGGGCCCATTGTTTAAGGGCCGAGTCCCTGGAGACTGCTCCCATTTCCCTGTTTCAGGTGACAGCTCCAGCAGCGGGGCTTCCTAGTACTGCTGGCCCACTGGCAACAAATTGGGTTCCCATACTCTCTCCTCGGGTTGCATAATGTGCTCACAGAACCTAGGGAAGCACCATATTTACTGGTCTGCTCTACAGTAAGGGATCTGATAACGGATAAGTGAGCAGCTGGATGAAGTGGTATGTAGGCTGAGGTCTGGGGAGGGTGCGAAGCTCCCACACTCTCAGCACCTCCACCTGTTCACACCAGGAAGTTCTCTAAACCCCATGTTTCTGGAATTTTTGTGAAGCGTAACTGATGATTAACTCCATTTCTAGCCCCTCTCCCCACTCTGGAGAATGGGAGGTAGGAGCTGAAAGTTCCACCTTTCTCATCATGCCTTAGTTTTTCCAGCACCCATCAAAAAGCCCACCACGCACTATCTAATTAGAACAAAGACACTCCCACCCGCCAGGAGATTCCAAGGGATTTAGGAGCTCTGTGTCAGACTCTACCACTCAGGAAATTAGAAAGGTCTTATTAGGGCTCTGAGTCAGGAACCAGGGAGCAGAGACCTATATATATATCTTTTCTATTATGTTTTAAGTGTGCTCACATCTCCTCACCGTCACCGCAGCGCTGAGCATCAGGGAAACTGAGCTCAGCCCGCATGAACCAGGCTCACCCACGGACCCCTCACCCTGCCCTTTCTTCAGCCTATGCAGCCAGCAGCCAGTCCTCTTTTGCCACATGAATCAGGGTAAGGTGGACAAGGCTCTGCCAACTGCTCTCTGTCAGCTTTTCATCAGCCCCACGCAGCTGGTCTTAGCCCCAGGATGTCAGTGACCTCCTCAACAGGCCTTCAGCCCACAAGTGGAGTGCTGCTGCCCAGCCAGGTGTGGTCCAGGAGCACAGGGCCTGCTTCTTCTGAGTTGCCCTGACACCAGCTGAGCTTAGCACAACAAGGGAATTGATGACATCTTTTCCCAAAGATGAACAGTGGATCAGAGAGAGTAGGCAAGACATGGGAGGGAGCAGAGGAGAACTAGGTAGGGCCTCCCACCTCCTCACTGCCTTGCGAACAGGTCCCTTACCTACTGTCCTTTCACTTCCTACACCCACACCCTTGTAACTGTGAAGTCCTTTCTGAAAATGCTACAACCCCTGAAGAGATGAGCATCCAATGCAGGGCTTAGTAGTCTTCTGGTTGTCTTCTCGGCCTCTCCCTTCCCCCACCCGTCTGCAGCAGGGGAGGTAAAATCACCAGCGACTGCAACAACAGGCCTCTTCTGGCTCCCACCCCATGCTAGCACAGGTCCCTGCTCAATCTAATGTTAGACGGACAGTCTCCGTTCACTTTTCCTGGGCGACACCCCCCTCTAGGGGCTCTAAAGAGAATAGCGTGTAGTCTTTCCTGGCCTTGGTTTTCTTGACACTTTCTCCAGGGGGGTCTCCAGAGGGCAGATTGTGCAGAACACATCTGGGACATGTTATGTGGAACGGCTCCGACTCACTTTCACCAGATATCATCCACTATTGTCTGCCAGAACACAGGTGCTCAGGCCACCCTGGAATGACTTTGTGCTGCGTCAGTCATGGCTGACCAGCCAAGAGAGCATTGCTGGGCAGGCCCGTGAGGGGCTCAGTGGGCACGACTCCACGAGAGTCCACCTACTGGCATGACTGTCTGGCCTGCCAGCCTTGTTCTCTCCCTCGTATGTGGGAAGCAGGTTCCCATTCTCAGTGATATCACAAAGCTCTCAAGGAGTTCTGTGTGTTTCCCTGGCAGACAGTTGGCTGTTGAGCCCGTGTCATGGTCATGATGCCACGAGCCGTTTGCAAAATGAGGCTCAGGCCATCTTGGAGACAGCAAGTGCTAGGGGCCATGCTGGCCATAGGAGAGGCTCTGGCCTTAGAGTCTAACAGTGTGCGAGCCTCGCTCTGTGTGTGCACAGAAGAGCCAGGTCATGCCCTGGCCAGTTGGCTCAGCGGTAGAGTGTCGGCCCGGGATGTGGAAGTCCTGGTTCAATTCCCAGTCAAGGCACACAGGAGAAGCACCCATCGGCCTCTCCACCTCTACCCCTCCCCTTTCTCTCTCTCCCTCCCTCTCTCCCTCTCTCCCTCTCCTGAAACCATGGCTCATTTGAGCAAGTTGGCCCCAGGCGCTGAGGATGGCACCATGGCTTCACCTCAGGCGCTAAAATAGCTCAGTTGCCAGCAACGGACAATGGCCCTAGATGGGCAGAGCATCGCCCCTTAGTGGGCTTGCCAGGTGGATCCTGTCTGGGGTACATGTGGGAGTCTTTATGTCTCCCCAGCACTCAATAATAATAATAAAAAACGAAGAGCCAGATCATTTCTCCCTGCCAGTGTTTCTCATCTTTGAAATGGGAGAAAACCACAGTGTCCTCTCACCTGACATGTGCTGGGTAAATGTGGCAGCTGTTAATTTTAAGGAAGGGCTCTTAGAAACCAATTTCAAAAGTCTACAGTTTATCACATTTAGTCAAGAGAAATGACCCAAATCCATCACATGGCCCCACTGGGCACTCTTCAGAACATTTATGTTCAGAGAGCACCTGTTTTTTCTCTGATAGAAGACATGTCTCAGCCCGCCCATGCTCCCATACCCCCCCCCCCCCCGCCTCCGCCTCCTGCAATCTGCATAGAGCAGGAGAGGCAGCAGTCCTGGGCTTGTGGCCTCACACAATGGTGAGTTCAGAGTTCCCTGCAGAACATGATGAATCTCTAACCTTACAAAGTCTGGGTTAGAGCCAATCCAACATTGCTTTCCCTGAGTTACAGAAGTCTCATCAGCTCAGCAGAAAGGCTTGGCTTCTTTGAAAAGTTCTGTACATTCTTATGGTGAAGGGGTCAGAGAAGGCAGAAGGGTCTCCAAGTTGGCAAGGCAGCCGTGACCTGAGCAGGAGGCCACCATGCTGTGGCTAGAGTGGCTCCTGCAGATCTATTTTTTGCTGTGGGCACTTTGGTAAGAGATAGCGGGAAGGCTGTCCCCACAGGAAAACAGCTGCCTGTGGCCAGCAGTCCACTCCATCTGCATGTGTGAGGACTCAGGAGGAAGCAGTGAGAACCCTTTCTGAGCCTGAACACCCTGTGTCCCTGAGAGCTGTGACAAGGGCTGGTCATTCTTCTGCGGGACTAAGTGCCTGCACAAAAGTTCTTCCCTCCATCCAAACAGAGGCACGACACACAATGTGATACATGGTGTGGGGGAGCTCCAGAGAGTAGGACTGGGTCCTCCAAGGCCCCACTCAGTGTGGGCAAACACCCTAATGACAAATTCTTCCCAGCTCTGACCCCTGTGCACTGAGCAGGAGCTGGGGAGGGCGTAGCTGCTGGATCTGGGCCCTTGCTGCTGCTCTGGACTTTTAGAATCTTGAAGCTCTTGGTTACAGGACAGGAGACAGTGGAGGCCCAGGGATGGAACATGATCACCCCTTGCCTCCACACAGGTTGAGGACAGAGCCAGGTGAAAGCCTAGCCTCGGTGACCCAGAGGTGGTGGCCCCACATGCAGCTGCCATGCTCCCTCCTCCTTCAAGCTTTGGGCCTTTTGGGCTCCATCACAGAGGCCCCCGCCCCCACCCCCCTTCCTCCTCCAGGAGCATGCTCACTGAGGGATGCATATTGAAGAAGGCTAGAGACAAGCTTCTTCCAGGGGTGATGTTCAACGTCATTCATAGCGGGCCATGCTTGGCCTTACCTAAACCCAGGTCTGTTTGTTTGTTTGTTCTTAACTTGGTTTAAATTATTTTTTCAGGCCTGGCCTGTGGTGGTGCAGTGAATAAAGCACTGCAGGTCCTGGAACACTGAGCTCACCAGTTTGAAACCCCAGGCTTGCCTAGTCAAGGCACATTTGGGAGTTGATGCTTCCTGATCCTCCCCTCCTCTCTCTTTCTCTCTCTCTCTCTTTTCTCTAAAATGAATAAATTTTTAAAAAATTATTTTTTTCAAAGACCACCTTCTTGCAATTTCCAGATAGAACATACAAAACAAGAAAGAGACTTCCTTTCAAACACATCAACAGTACTATAGACTTGAAAGTGTTACTGATAACATTGCTACAGAAGAATGTCAGCTTACTCCAGGGAATAGACAGGATCTCTCTTTGTCTCCCTCTAAGATGTTCTCGAGTGCAAGGGCACCGCTCTTGCTTTTTGACACATTTTCTATGCAGAAATATGGAGCCTGGAAGTCCTGCTGGCAGTGGAGGAAGCCGTTCCCAGTCCCATGCCAAAACCACAGGATGTCCAGTCCACAGGAACTTCCTCACTGGGGGTAGACCAGGCCTAATGGGGGCATATTGTGCAGAACCTGCTGTTTGTGTGTGGGCACCCCATGCAATCCTCACTGACTGAGGAGGCAGAACCACCGTGACCCAGGTGAGACTCTGCTGCCAGCAGATGGGTCTGACTGCCCAGGTCAGCATGTAGGGGCCTGAGGCTTTGGATTCAGGCCGGCTGGCTCTTCCCACTCTGGAATGGGGCCGACAGTGGTGTTGTTTTTACCTAATGCAGGTTCAACTGCCAGCTGTGCCGAACAATCGATAATTGTGGAACAGGTGCTGGGGCAAAGGAAAAAAGTTTATTCAAGAACTGGCAGCCTGAGAAGACGGAGGGACTCCTGTCCTCAAAAACCCATTTTAATCATTTGATGCAGACAGAGGTTTTTATAAGGAGGGAGAAGGAGAGGGAATAAACAAAAAAAATAGAATAAAGGAATTGAAAAGACGGGTTAGAGTTCCCTGCTGAGGGGACTCAGAATCGTGTGTTCAGATAACTGATTGAAGGTCAGCAACTCTTCCCAGAGCTGGAACTTCTGAAGGCCCAAGTCTGCCTCTTTCATTGGAATTGAATCTAGCAAAAAACTTATAAACTATAGTTATTGTTCTCTGTAACAGGTGCCCACACATTCCCACATTCCTGAGGTTCGGTTGACCTTGAGTGAGAATCAGAGCTGCAAGTGTGTCAGTATGGTGAGAGTGGGGAGAAGGGCAGAAGCTGATGCTTATTCTTCTCGTTCAGATGTTAACCCTTGATGTGCGTCAGCCAGAGGGGAACAGGCCTTTGAACTGTAATGAGAGATTGGCCAGAGGTGAATGCGCAGGCTCGATTATATACTTGTGATTTGTTACAGAATACATAACTTTGGTTGCTAAACTAGTAATATTGAATCGTGGTTATAAGAGCAACAAATCCGGTTTAGCATTTTATAGAAATCCTTTTATAAGTCTACCTTGTTAGTACATTGTTACTTAGCTCTATTCTGTGACTAGTCAAACAAAGATCAGTAAATTACCAACTTAGCATATTTATTCCCAGTTACGTTGTAACAAGCCCAGCAGCAAATTTCGCTGCAAGCACTGTCTAGGTCAGGGTCAGCAAACTTCCTGCAGAGCTCCAGAAAAGTATATATTTTAGGTTTGGGGGGGGGCCATATCCAGCCTCTGTCATATATTTTGATTCTGATGCTTACTAGCGTGTGAGAACCACTGGCCTAGGAAATGAAGAGATGGGCCTGGACCCTACCAGAAGGACTTGGGAGAGAAGGGCGGCCAGTAACACCTGGGCTGAGGGAGGAAAGAGCCAGCACTGCCTGTGGGTCATCTTTGTGGAGAGTTCTTGCTGGGGGTGTTCCCTTCCTGAGGTTCTCCCTCTTTTCATCTCAGTGTGGGGCTGGCGCTGCCCCATCTGCCACTGGGCAGGGGGGGGGGGGGGCTCTAGAGAACCAGGCAAGGCAGGAAGAGTTTATACAGGGCAACCTGGGCAGTTCCAAAGGGTCCCTTTTTGCAAAGCTTTGCACAGGTTTTGTGGCCATTCCTGTGGACCTGTCTTGTACAGTACATGTTTCTCATGAGAGCACCAGCATGTCCCTGTTTGCCCAGCACTCCCAGGTTTAGTACTGACCAGGAAACTCATTCTTAGACAAATAAGGAAAGTTAGCGACCCAAGCCTCCACCCCCACCCCACCCCTGCCCTCACCATCGCCCCCGTTGATCCCACAGAAGGTAAGAAACCGCTCAAGCTTGTAGCTGCCATGTCCCACTCACTCCGTGCAGTGCCTGGCGGGCTCTGCCCAACTGACCTGACTGCTGTCTTCCCTGGACCTAGCTCACTGTTGGGGACCCTCACATGGTCTTTTGATCCTAGTTTCAACCTGGGTGCCTTGGGAGTGGCAGTACTTACGCTGAATCAGCGACCCTGGAGACGTGGCTTAGAGGAGTCAACTCTCAGGATGTTTGCGGGGTGCCCTGTTTGGTGAGCAGGTGAGGGGGGTGCCAGCCAGGACACGGTGGGAGGCCACGCTGTCCAAGCCATGCAGACCGTGGGGCTTCTTCCCACCGTGGTGTTTGAGCCCTGTGAAAATGAAAGGCCCAACAACAAACCCTTAGTATACGTACTTTTTTTAAAAGAAGGTTTCATTTATAATACCAACAAAACGAATAAAAATAAAATGGGTGCAGTTTCTAATAGAGAAAAATTGCAAACTTTTGGAAAAACCGTTAGAGAAAATCTAAATAAGTGGAGGAATATTGTTAAAAAATGTCAATTATTCCAAATTCATGTAAACTCACTGCAAAGCTAATACATTCTGAGCAGTTTTGGTGGGTGAGGTGGGGGAGAAACTTGTCAAACTGATTTTATAATTTACCATATATAGAAGAGTAATGAGCTCAGACTATGACAATAAAGAATAAGATAGAAAGTCTTGTTCAACAGGTTGTCAAGATATCATAAAGCTGTTATAATTAAGACAGGATGTCCTGGTCCAGGGAAATAGACACTGGTCGTGGACTCAGCTGCAGACCCCCCACCCCACCCCACAAAGGGACCTTGCTTTATGACACAGCCTGCATTTCAGTGGGCAAAGTGTGGGCTGACAAACCAATTTGCTAAACCAATTTGTCAGTCATATTGGAAAATAAAATAAAATTAGATTTTTTGTTTTAAACCACAAACAAAAATAAATTGCAAGTGAGTCAAAGACCTGAATAAATATAAAAAGGCAAACTGTTAAGAAAATCTGCAAGAAACTATATATCTATGGATTTTCCATAAGGATTTCATAAACACAGAGCACAAATTTTATACGAATTGGATGACATCATGAAAAAAATAACAATAAGAAAACAAAAAGGCAGCCCATAGAAATGGAGGAAGTAGTAGGTGGTTTGTGCACAAAATGCACAAATCATAAAGAAAATGTAGAAAAAATGGGTAAACGACACGAAGAGGCATTACACAGAAGTGGAAGTGTGGCGGGCCCAGAAGCACATAAAAAGGATTTTTGTTATTGTTGTTTTGTTTCATTAGTTGCAGAGAAATGGCAGGAAAAGTCACAGTGAAATACTATTTTATACCCACCAGATGGCCCTAGATGAAGGTGTCTAACAACATGGGAAGTCTTGTTCTCTGTGAGGAAGGACCCCCCCCCCCCCCACTGCCCCAAGGACAGCAATACGCAGAGTGAAGCGGAGGATTCACATCTTTACACCCCGCAATTCCAGTCCAACAAATACAAAGGGCTTTTCACTTGCTGACAGGAGCCACCATGAACCACAGGCTCCATTCAGTGGGCCAAGGTCAGTGTTCGAAAATGAAATGAAATACAATTGAAAACATCAAGAGTGTACTGCAGATAATGAGAATAAAATTTACATCGTGGACCATTTGTAAATATGTGTGTACTGGCTTAAAATATAAAATCAATATTCCCCCTGCAGGCCCTGGCCGGTTGGCTCAGCAGTAGAGTGTCGGCCCCGTGTGTGGAAGTCCCAGGTTCAATTCCCGGCTAGGGCACATAGGAGAAGCACCCATCTGCTTCTCCACCCTTCCCCCTCTCCTTTCTCTCCATCTCTCTCTTCCTTTCCCACAGCCAAGGCTCCATTGGAGCGAAGTTGGCCAGGGCGCTGAGGATGGCTCCATGGCCTCCACCTCAGGCATTAGAATGGCTCCAATTGCAGAGGAGCAATGCCCCAGATGGGCAGAGCATCACCCCCTGGTGGGCATGCCGGGTGGATCCTGGTCGGGCGCATGCAGGAGTCTGTCTGTCTGCTCCCCCCCCCACGCCCACTTCTCACTTTGGAAAAATACAAACAAAAAATAATAAAATAAAATTTTAAAATGTTCCCACTGTAGAACACGGTAAAAAACTGTTTGAAATCCTCTGATACAGGCAAGATTGTTCATTGTAGCACTTGGAAAGGAAAATGATTGTAAACAAATGGAAATTCAGAAGCAAGAGAATGGATTATGGGGCATTGTCAACACTCACTTTGAGTACATGTTGTCACCAGGGGAAATATATGTACCAGAAGTGCACGTAACAGAGTGGGTGGGTATTGGACACCAATATCCACTGAGTGAGAAGAGCAAGTTGCATAGAAATCTCTACAGGAAGATGCCATATATGCCAAATATAACACTGCCTGGCCTGTGGCGGCTCAGTGGATAAGGAATGGACTGGAACGCTGAGGTAACTGGTTCAAAATCCGGGCACATGTTTGAAAAGCAACAGCTGCAAGTTGATGCTTCCTACTTCCCCCCCCCTTTCTCTCTCTCTCTCTCTCTCTCTCAAATCAATAAATAACATTTAAAACAAACAAATAAATAAAAATAAAAACTATAAGCCACACGCCCTGGCCGGGTGTCTCAGTAGATAGAGCATCATTCCAGCACACCGAAGATGCCAGATTGATCACTGCTCAGGGCACCTATGAGAAGTAACCATTGAGTGTACAACTAAGTGGAACAATGAGTTAATGCTTCTCTCTCTGTCTCTCTTCTTCCCCTTTCTCTCAAATCAATGAAAAAATAAAAAGCTACAAACCATGAGGACTTTTAAGGATTAACCTAAATTGAGTAAAATGTATGAAAGGGTGCGTGAGGCTAGCTAGCACTAGATACCAAATTCAGGGTAGTGGTTACTTCTGGGCAGAAGGCGGTATAGGCAATTTGAGAGAAGTATATGGGAACAATGTTTTCGTTCTTTTATTTAATTTTTATTTTTAATGTACTATGTTGACATGGTTTCAAGTGTCCCACTCATTATAACAGCCTCTACAGCCCACACTGTGCCCTGCACGCCCCACGCAGAGTCTCTTTCCACCCCCATCCCTCTCCTTTGCACCCCTGCCCCTACCTCCACCCCTTTTTTCCTCTGGCTATTGCTACCCTGTGGCTGTATATAACGTTATGTATATATAATTTCACTAATCCCTTCACCCTCTTGGATCCCGTCCCCTCTTGCCCCTTCCCTCTGACAGCTGTCCATCTGTTTGCTCCCTGTGACCCCACCTCTGTTTCTGTTTTGTCCCTCTGTTTATTGTGTTCATTATGAGGGAGGGAGGGAGGGCCCAAGGACTGAATCAGTTTAAAAAGTAACAAAGCACAGCCACACAGCTCCTCTGTCAGCTTCCTGAAGCACCTTGAAACATAAGCAAGGAAAATGGGATATGTGAATAGTCAAGGACAAATGGTCCGAACTTCCCCTTCACACCTCCTCTGCTCCGGAGACATGAGTGATGTGTAGGTCTGAGAGATCAGGCACCTTTCACGTGAAAGGTGAAGCTGTAAAGGTATATAAGACTCAAAAAAGCTTCGGGGAGCTTGTGTCTTGGTGACTATTAGGTCACACTGCTTCACCAACTAATAAGTCCTCTTACGGTTGTCTGAGCATCTTTGCCCTCCAGGAGTTGCTTCTTTTGTTCCTGCAATGAAGTTTCTGGTGCATTGGCGGGGAAGCGAGAAGGAACTATGCCCACAATTGGCGGACTTTGGGCACCTCCATTGTGGAGCCCCCAGACCACCCTGTAGACACTGCCCACTGAGCCTGCACTGGGGATTTCCCCGTGTGGATGCCTCCGCAGGTCCCAGCAAGGATCAGACAATGGAGGAACAGAGATTGGGGGGATGCCTGAGTTATGGTAAGGCAAACCAGGCAAGGGTAGCTAGCTAAGAGGTCCTGCCCCAGTTGGGCAGAAGGAGGACTGATAACCCTCCGGGTGACAGGTTATGAGTGGTGGGAAGCTGTGTGAAAGAAAGTGAGTGTGGAGTGAATGAGATGGACATCGAAGGGGGTTTCAACTCCCTCCACAGGGCTAAACCGAGTGTTGAGTCCTGAATCACAGATCCGTAGGGTGCCTCCTAGGGCTCAGAGGCAGAATTATGTGCTAACGGTTTATATCAGCCTGCCATAAGCCAAGAGGATCTGATCATCTCTGCAAGGAGAGCAGCCGGTGATGGACGAAGCAAGTGATGCCCCCTCCAAGTTCCCCCTACTGTTTCCCCAATCCCTCTGTGTGGTGTGACCCTTGTCTGTCATGGGAGATATGGGGGGGGGGGTCACAGGGAAAACCCACTCCCCTGGCCATGATGATCAAGAACTTTAAGAAAGGATTTTCAGGGAATTATGGAGTCACCATGTCCTCAGGGAAATTGGGAACTTTGTATGAACTGGAATGGCCCATGTTCAGGGTTGAGTGGCCAGCAGAAGGGAGCTTGGATAAGGCGATTGTGCAGAAAGTATGGCAGGTGGTCACTGGAAATTCAGACCACCCTGACCAGTTTCCTTATATAGACACTTGGCTTACACTAGTATTGCACCCTCCCCCTTGGCTCAGAGGTCAGGCATCCGCTGTACTACTAGCAAAGGCAGGGAAGCGTTCCACCCAACCCAAGAAGCATCTGCCACCACCAGTTCCAGAAATCTCAGTCTCTAGTGAACCAGAAGAAGTAGCCTTCTATACCTGGCCCCTCACCCAACCCAGAGACTGCCACCAACTCAGGCCCATCATCACCAGGCCCATCGAGCTCCAGCATAAGCTTGCCCAATTCAGAGACACCTCCCATGGCCCCACCAGAGCCAGGCTCAAGACCTCCTCCTCTGGCTGGGAGGTTACTCTCAAAGGCAATCCTCCTGGGCAGGTGATTAACCAAGTGCCGGTGTGAATAGAGTTAAAATCTGGGGCCCTGTCTGTCAGCCAGAGACAGTATCCCATTCCTTAAGAGGAATCCAGGTACACTGCAGAGACTCAAGGGGCATGGCATTATCATCCTGCAACAATCGCCCTGGAACACTCCCTCACTCCCTATTAAGGAACTGGGAACAGATGAGCTTCTACACCATCTAGAAAAAAAAATGGATATAAGGTCTCTAAGAGAAAGGCCCAGACCTGTCAGAAGCAAGTAAAGTACTTGGGATTCACTCTCCGGCAGGGGGAGAGGCGGCTAGGGGTGGAGTGGAAGTAAGTCATTCAAAACATCTTGGTCCCCACCACTAGGAGACAGGTTCTCAGAGAGTTCCTGGGTGCAGTAGGCTTCTGCTGTTTGTGGATCCCCAACTTTGCAGTACTGGATAAACCCCTCTATAAGGTCACAAAGCGGAGAGTAAAAGAACCCATGGAGTGGGGGCCTGATGCGGACTGTGCTTTTCAGACTCACAGAAAGGAATTGCAAGTTGCCCCAGCACTCCTGATCTAGCAAAACCCTTTGTGCTGTACGTCTCTGAAAGAAGCAAGATGGCGGTAGGTGTTTTAACCCAGGACCTAGGGTCATGGCCTAGACCAGTTGCCTGCCTTTCCAAAAAATTAGATGGGGTTGCTAAAGGCTGGCCCCTGTGTTTAAGAGCATTGGCAGCTATAGCTATGTTAGTACAAAAGGCAGACAAATTAACTTTAGGACAAGACTTAAAGGTACGGGTGCCCCATGCTGTAATGACTCTAATGAATGCCAAAGGACATCACTAGCTCACCAACGCCCACCTCACTAAGTACCAGAGCTTACTGTGTGAAAACCCAAGACTAGTAATAGAGGTGTGGGCCACTTGAAATCCAGCTGCACTACTCCCGGTGCAGGAAGGAGGGCCACAGCACAATTGCCTGGAGGTGCTTGATTCAGCGTATTCAAGCCTGCTGGGCTTGCTAGACCAGCCCTTGAGAGACCCAGACTGGGAGCTGTAGGTAGACAGAAGCAGCTCCAACAACTAACTCAAGGGGAGAAGGGCAGGCAGGGTATGCAGTGGCAACTCTGCAGACTGTGGAGGTGCAGCCTCCACCCCAAGGCACCTCCGCTCAACGAGCAGATCCGATTGCCTTGACTCTAGCCCTGGAGCTCAGCAAGGGAAAAAGACGTGGCACAGCGCCTGGACAACTGTACTGCCAAGGTCAGTCCTCCCCAGGATAAACCAGCAAGAAGCTACAGCTGCGAGATGGGAGGGGAGGATGAGTGCTGCCCTGACACATGAGATGAGGGCAGGCCCCTGAAAGTTAACCAGCAGCAGCTCTGGCATGATTTACTAGCGGCAGCCAAGGCCATGTAGGACAATTCTGGCAGTATTCCAGAGCAGATGCTGAGGCAAAGAGGGCCCCTACTCTACCCTATCACAAGGCCACTATGACCCCTCTCATCCTGTAGGTCCTGAACCTTGTGCCCAAATACTCTGAAGGAAAGAGAAGGTGGATGGACAAAGAAGGAACAAAAGAACTAAAGGACGGCTGGATGCAACTGCCAGATGGTAGAATGGTAGCTCCCCACCCGTTAGGACCAGCAGTAGTCCTGGCTCTGCACACAGCTACTCATTTAGGACAAGAAAAGACAGAAAAGCTGCTGGGGAGGTATTTCTACATCCTTCTCCTAGCAACTCTGGCCAAGGAAGTCAGCCTGCGCTGCCCAACCTGCCGTCAGAACAATGCAAAACAAAGGCCGTCAGTGCCCCCAGGTATCCAGTCTTATGAGGCAGCCCCCTTTGAAAATGTGCAGGTGGATTTCACCGAGATGCCCAGAAGCCAAGGCTACCAGTACTTACTAGTGCTAGTACACACCTGCTCAGGACGGGTAGAAGCCTACCCTACCCGGACTAAAAAGGCCAGGGAAGTAACAAAGGCGTTGCTTAGAGAAGTCATTCCAAAGTTTGAACTGCCACTTCAAATAGGCTCTGACAATGGCCCTGCCTTTGTGCCTAAAGTGGTACAAGAGATGGCTCAAGCTTTGGGCATCACTTGGAAGCTTCATGTGTCATACAGACCTCAGAGTTCAGGGAAGGTGGAATGCATGAATAGAACCCTAAAGTTCGGGCTTAGCAAATAATGTCAAGAAACAGGTCTTAAATGGGTGCAAGCCTTACCTTTAATACTGTTTAAAATCCAGTATACCCCATCCAAAAACACTGGATGCTCACCTTACGAGATATTATACAATAGCCCTCCCCCAATATTACCTAACTTGCCAGGGACTCCCTGGGGGCCGGAACAAACAGCTGCACAGGCAGTTAGAGGCTCTAGGCAGGCCAGCCACTACCATCTCCACCTGGGTGTTAGAAATGGCTCCCATAGGTCTGTCTGCACTATCCATCCTTTTCCCTAGGAGACCAAGTGTGGGTCAAGAATTAGAATCCAACTGTATGATCTCACTTATATGTGGAATCTAAAAGAGCTGAAATAAAAATAAAAATGAGGGCCTGACCTGCAGTGGCACAGTGGATGAAGTGTCGACCTGGAATGCTAAGGTTGCTGGTTTGAAACCCTGGGCTTGCCCAGTCAAGTCACATACAAGTAACTACTACAATACAAGATGATGCTTCCCACTCCTTCCTCCCCTTTCTCTCTTTCTCTTTTCTCTAAAATCAATAAATAAAAATAAAAATAAAAAGAATTATAATCCAGCTCCCCTCTGGCTCAAGTAGAAGGGACCCTACACCGTGACCCTGACCATTCCTACAGCTGTCAAGGAAGAAGGCATACCCACCTGGGTCCACCACAGCCGGCTGAAGGCTGTGCCCCTACAGAGACACCCTCATGGACAGCACAGACGGCCCAGCCCACCCTTGTAAGCTGGCACTGAAGAAGATGACATGCCCTGCTCCAGCCACAAACCCGGAGCTGGCTGGTCAATGAATGACCGAAGCTTGAGGAACCTCACTGTGGGGCTCCTTATAATTGGACTATGGCTGGGGGGACCACATCACCAAAGAGGGTCAGAGAGTTGCTCCCAGACCCAATATTCAGTATGTGACCCAATAAATAACCAGCCCTATGTCTGCTATGACCCTACAGATCCCCTCACCTCAGTGGTGTTTGAAATAAAAATGGCAGTAGGATGGTGGGGAGATGGGTCACCAATGACCCAATCTAGGGCTAAAGGGAATCCCAGTCGGGTTATACTGAGGTTTGATGCATGTGCAGCCATGAGTCATGTAAAAATAGGGGATGGGAAGATTTGTGGGTCCCTCAGCTGAGAGAAAAGCTACGTGGTAGAAGAAAAGTATATATGCTCACAAAGTTTCCTCTGTGCATATTGGTCATGTGTTCTACGGGCAACTTGAGAAAAGGATAGCTCAGAGAAAAGGTAGGTACATCTGAGGAAGGGCATAGCTTTATCAAATTGCACCAGCCATGAGTGCAATCCCTTAGAGTTAGTTATTACCAATCCACCGGACTCCTTCTGGAAGGCTGGAGAAGAGTTAACACTTGGCATTAATGGAACAGGAGTAGACCCCCATATTTCAATCATTATTCAGGGCCAGGTGCAGAAATACCCATCCAGAGCCTTTCAAATCTATAAGCCTGTCTATGAAGAGGCAGCTAAGCTCCTGCCTCCACCAACCCAATTCAAAAGAAACCTATTCCTCAGATTGGCGGAAGGAATAGCTCATTCCTTGAATGTCACTTCTTGCTATGTGTGTGGGGGTACTCTGATGGGGGATCAATGGCCATGGGAAGCCAAAGAATTGGTCCCCTCTGAGGCTTTGCCAAATGGCACTGCCGCTCAGTCCTCCTCTGGCAGGCAGTGGACTTTAAAACATGCTATCATAGGACAGTACTGCTTAGCCAGAGGAGGAGGGAACATTACTGAATCGGTGGGGAATTGACTTGCCTCATCCAACGGTATTATAACACATCTTCTAACAAGAGCATGTGGTGGGGAAACCAAGCAGAAAAAAATCCGTTGGCCACATTTCCAGAATTGGCCGAGGCCTGGTGCACTCTTGGCCAAGCACGAAATTGGGTAGCACCAAACGGACTCTATTGGATCTGTGGGAACAGGGCCTACACCCACCTCCCCAGAAATTGGGAAGGGAGTTGTATAATTGGAATGATAAAGCCTTCCTTCTTCCTCCTGCCTCTTAGGACAGGAGAGGGGCTCAGCTACCCAGCCTCTCCGCCCTTGAGCTGAACAGAGAGAGAACTCAGCATAGGAGACTGGAAAGATGACAAGTGGCCCCCAGAACAGATAATCCAATACTACAGACCTGCCACCTAGGCAGAAAATGGATCTTGGGGATACCACACCCCCATCTACATAAATGGATCTTGGGGATACCACACCCTCATTTATATAAATCAGATTATCCGATTACAGGCAGTCTTAGAAGTTATTACCAACGAAACGGAGGACCCTAACTCTCCTTGCACACCAACAAACCCAGATGCAAAAGACCGTCTACCAGAACAGTTGGCTTTACCATCTGCTGGCAGGCAAAAGAGGGGTATGCAGGAATTTAATCTCACTAGTTGCTGCCTCCAAATAGATGACCAGGTAGTTGAGGATCTCATAGAAAAGATGACAAAATTAGTGCATGTGCCAGTACAAGTCTGGCATGGATTGAACACCAACAGCCTTTTGGGGGGATGGTTCTCAGCTTTAGCAGGATTCAAAACCTTAATAGGAGGAATCCTGCTTCTCCTAGGGATGTGCTTGATAGGTCCGTGTTTGCTGCCTTAGTAATAGCCTGAAGGGCATGATAGAAGCTATATCCCAACAACCAACTGTGGCCCATATATATTTGACCCATCACTACCAAATGCTCCCTCAGGCTCCAGATGGGGAAAGTGACTCAAGCATAAAAAGACTCTCAGAGTTTCAAATGGGGGACTGAGGGAGAAAGGGCCCAAGGACGGAGTCAGTTTAAAAAGTAATAAAGCACAGCCACACAGCTCCTCTATCAGCTTCCTGAAGCACCTTGAAACACAAGCAAGGAAAATGGTATATGTGAATAGTCAAGGACAAACAATCCAAACCTTCCCTTTAGCTCCATCCCCTCCGAAAGACACGAGGGACAGTAGGTCTGAGAAATCAGATGCCTTTCACGTAAAAGCTGAAGCTGTAAAGGTATATAAGACTCAAAACAGTTCACTTCAGGGAGCTCGTGTCTTGGTGCCTACTAAGCACACTGCTTCGCCACTTAATAAGCCCTCTTCTTCCAGTGCACCGCCTGGGCGTCTCACCCCCTCCTTCCAGTGCACCGCCTGGGCGCCTCACCCCCTCCTTCCAGTGCACCGCCTGGGCGCCTCACCCCCTCCTTCCAGTGCACCGCCTGGGTGCCTCACCCCCTCCTTCCAGTGCACCGCCTGGGCGCCTCACCCCCTCCTTCCAGTGCACCGCCTGGGCGCCTCACCCCCTCCTTCCAGTGCACCGCCTGGGCGCCTCACCCCCTCCTTCCAGTGCACCGCCTGGGCGTCTCACCCCCTCCTTCCAGTGCACCGCCTGGGCGCCTCACCCCCTCCTTCCAGTGCACCGCCTGGGCGTCTCACCCCCTCCTTCCAGTGCACCGCCTGGGCGCCTCACCCCCTCCTTCCAGTGCACCGCCTGGGCGTCTCACCCTCTTCTTCCAGTGCACCGCCTGGGCGTCTTTGTCCTCTTGGAGTCGCTTCCTTTGTTCCCACAACAATTAGATTCTACATATAAGTGAGATCATATGGTATTTGTTTTCCTTTGCCTGGCTTATTTCACTTAGCATAATAGTCTCCAGGTCTATCTATGCTGTTGCAAAAGGTAAGATTTTCTTTTTTATGGCTGTGTAGTATTATTCCATTGTGTAAATGTATCACAGCTTTTTTATCCACTGATGGACACTTTAGCTGTTCCCAGACCTTGGCTACTGCATATAATGCTGCAATGACCTTGGGGGTGCACATCTTCTTTTGAATTAGTGTTTGGGGATTCTTAAGATATCCCACTTAGAAGTAGGATAGCTTGGTCATATGGTAGTTTCATTTTTAATTTTTTGAGGAAATGCCATACTGCTTTCCATAATAGCTGTACAAGTCTGCATTCCCACAAGCAGTGCAGGAAGGTTCCCTTTCTTTACACCCTTGCCAGCACTTGTTTGTTGATTTGTTAATGAAAGCCACTCTAATAGGTATTTTATAGACTGTCCTTTAAATTGGGTTGGTTTGATGTGTGTCTTTGTGGTTTTGTGTGTGTGCATATGTGTGTGTGTTGTAGTTAGACTGAGGTTGTGGGGTTTTAGAAGGAAGACTACAGAGTGAAGGACAATTCTCACCACATAGCATCAACCTACATGCTTTCAGTCTGGTTTATCTTTAACTACCTGGCTTGGATAGTAAGTACTTTGCAGGTTTATCCACTCTAAGTTACTTCCAGGGGTCCCCAAACTTCTTACACAGGGGGCCAGTTCACTGTCCCTCAGACCGTTGGAGGTCCGCCACATACAGTGCTCCTCTCACTGAGGTGCCCCTTCCATAAGTGCGGCAGGGGCCGGATAAATGGCCTCAGGGGCCGCATGCGGCAGCAGGTTGTAATTTGCGGAAGCCTACTTTACACCCTCCTTCCACACTGTACTCTAAAAGCAAGTCACTAAGCACAGCTTACACGTCCCTTGACCCATGATGCAGTACTTGCATTTTTTTTATTGCTCAAACAATTTCAGCGTTAGTCATTGTGAGTTCTTTCCGTTGTCTCCTGTGTCTCTTCCATCAGTGTGTGTGTGTGTGTGTGTGTGAACACTTGTTTACTTTCTGATGCTCTGGGCTCATTTTGTATATTCTCTCCCTAGTCCTTGAATTAGGCATTTTCTAAAAATAAAAGTTTTCTTCATTGGAGAATATCATTATAAATAAAGATCTGAGGGCTGGATATGCTCCTTGCTACTAGGGTGTTTCTAGGCCCTCTCAGGAGACAGAGCAAGGAAATGTATACATATATACTAACTCACATGTACACACATATCTGTAACTACTTTCATATTGATCCATAAGTACCTATGTTAAGCTAAACACAAGTTCACACTAATGTCTCTGACTCTAACTCATTGCTATATGTTTCATTTAGCCTTCTCTTCCTGCTTATCTGTAAACTCCAACAGTGACAGCCTGTCTCCCACCACCTGCTAGCGATCAGCCCTTTACTAATGTGTCCAACCCCTTTATACGTATATGGTTTAACCTGTGCCTTCATGGGAACATACTTTGCATAATTACTGTGCTTTTCAATGTGTTTCGTGGACCACATGTGGTCTGTTTTCATGAATGTTTCATGTATGCTTGGAAATGTGTGTTCTACTGTCACTGGATAGAGTATTCTGTAAATAAATGTCAATTAGATCAAGTTGAATGATAGTGCTGTTCAGGTCATCTGTATCCTCACTGAGTTTCTACCTGTTTGGTCTACCAATTGCTGACAAAGTAGTGTTACAGTCTCCAACTACAATAATAGTCTTGTCTATTTCTCTTTTTTATTTCTATTATGCTGTGCCTTGTATGTTTTGATGTTCTACTAAGTGCATACCATTAAGATTGTTGTATCTTCTTGGAGAGTTAACTCCTTTATAATTATATAGTGGTCCATTTTACTGTGTTCTGAAATCAGCTTCGTCTGAAATTAATAAGCTACTCCTACTTTCTTTTAATTGGTGTTAGCATGGTATATCTTTCTGATACTTTCACTTCTAACCTATGTCTTGTCATAATTAAAGAGTTTTCTTTTGTAGACAGCATGTAGATGATTTCTTTTTATCCAGTATCATGCTCTTGTTCTTTAATATGGTGTTCTCATTTTATGTAATTATTGATATGATTAGAATGAAATCTATCGCTTAAGGTAAGTATATTTATTCATTGCATTTATTCTTTGTAGTTTCCTCCCATTTTTCTTGCCTCTTTTTGGTTTTATGAATCTTACTTGATTTCATCTTAACATATAATGTATATTTATTTTAAACTCTATTTTTGTGGTTTCCCTGAGGTCTACAACATGCATTTTAAAAATAATCTAAGTCCATCTTCAAATTATAGTATACTTCTTTGTGTAGAGTACTGCCACCTAGAAACAGAGTTTGCTTAATTCTTTCCTCTTGTGCCTTGTGACAATCGCTCTTATTTATATTATATATCCATACATCACAAACACCCAGTACATTACATATTACTATTATTGTTTTAAGCAGACATTTATCATTTAGATCTAGTAAGTATTAAAAAAATAAAATAATTTACTTTTCTTTATGTTCTGATGCTCCTTTTTCTTTATGTAGATCCAAGTGTTTGACATTTATCCATGTCTTTCTGTCTAAAAAATTTATTTTATTTTAACATTGTTATGATTTCTAATAAAAGTTTCCTCTAACTCTTATTTTTGATCCTCTATAATTAAGGTGTTCATCCCCCATTACCCTGGGGTTTTTTTTTTCAAGTTTTTATCTTTGTCTTTGGTTTCTGCAGTGTGGATATAATATTGTATATCTAGGTGTGTATGTGTGTATGTGTTTATAATATTTATCCTGATTTCTATTCCCTAAGCTTCTCAGATTTGTGTATCTGTTAATTTGGAAAGTTCCTAGCCATTATTTATTATTTTTTTATAAATAAATTTTTATTTTAATGGGGTGACATCAATAAATCAGGGTACATATATTCACAGAAAACATGTCCAGGTTATCTTGTTATTCAATTCTGTTGCATACCCATCAACCAAAGTCAGATTGTCCTCCATCACCTTCCATCTAGTTTTCTTTGTTCCCCTCCCCCTCTCCCTCTTTCCCTCCCCCCGCCCCCCATAACCACCACACTCCTGTCCATGTCTCTTAGTCTTGTTTTTATGTCCCACCAATGTATGAAATCCTGCAGTTCTTGTTTTTTTCTGATTTACTTATTTCACTCTATATAATGTTATCAAGATCCCACCATTTTGTTGTAAGTGATCCAATGTCATCATTTCTTATGGCTGAATAGTATACCATGGAATATATGTGCCACATCTTCTTTATCCAGTCTTCCATTTTTTTTTACAGTGATTAAATCCTTTAAGCAAACTCTTGGCCAATACAGCAAGAATCCATAAAAGAGTAGTGTCCTTAACATGTTCACCAAGTCCAAGTTGGCCCCAACACCATGCCAAATCCCTGAAAAATGCAACCCAACCCCAGTTCAGTTTGTTATGAGCTGTCAAAAGGAGCAGGAGTCCAGGAAAAGTCCACATCCAGGAAAAGTCCTCATGGCACTGGAATTGTTGTCACAATTCTATACTTTGCAGCTCACATCCAAGTCCCAATGACCATTGCTTCTAGCTGGTAATGATTCAGGTAGACTGGAAAAGCCTTCTGCAGCATGCGTGGATATGGAGCTTCTGTTCTCCTCTGCCTGGAGAGATGAGAACAGGTTGCTTTTCCCTGGAGCTCTGCGACTATGGCTTGGTAAAGAGAACCTTGGGATACACTAAGCTGGGTGGCAAAGGTAGATTCATAATAGAAGTTGGCAAAAGGGGGAAAGAGAGCTCTAAATTAGGAGTAGGTCCCAGCCTGAAATATGAGTGGGGCATTGAGGTAGGAGGAATAAAGGAAACACTGTATATTAAACAAAGTAGCAGAAAATAGGACTATCAACACCCACAACAGAGATCTTCAAGGGAAGAATAAAAAACCTGACTATTCAGGCAAGACATGGTTAAGTGGCCCTTATGCAAATGAGATCAGTTTACCTGCTTCTTGGAAGAAATACCTTAGTCCACAGTGTCGTAGATGGGGCTGATGGCCCTGGGCACCTTCAGCCTTCAGTGGCAAACCCCAGCATTCTAGGTAAGGTTAGGTCATAGGTGGCTGGAGCAGGGCTGGAAGAGACTGAACCCTCCCTTAGAGGAGTGAGGGAGAAGCCTACCTTCCAGTGTCCCTGTTTCCTCACAGCAGAGGCATGTAAGTCTGGCAGGCTTTAGCTCAATGACCTTCCTTTCCACTATTGAAGCAGGACCCAGATGGCATCCTATGAGACCCCTTTGGGGCGTTGGAGCCTTTAAGGGCATATCCTAAAAGCTGGTAGTTCCCCTGATCTCTATTGGGCTTTTTCTGACTCTTGGAATCTTAAAGGCCGTGCTCAGAAGATCTCACTGAGGGGTTTGAGGATCCCCATCCGCTTATATAAATCTTTTCCATATATCTGGAGCTATTTGGAAAAAGACAAAACAGTGTTATTAGCTGGATCAAATAAAGAAGGTAGTAGTTTGCAGGAGCCTAGCCATTATTTTTTTAAAACTTTTTATGCTCTATTCTCTTTTTGCTCCTTTTAGTATTCCAATCACATCTATGTTACGCCTCTTGATATGTCTCACAGTTCTTAAATGTTCTATATTGGGGGTTTTTTCCAGTTAATTTTCTCTTTAAGTTTCAAATTGAGAAGCTTCAATTACTTATTTTCAGACTCGCTGATTTTTTTTTGACCAATAAAAGGTGATTAAATATGTATAACATAAAATAAAAGGTGATTAAATATGTATAACATAAAATTTATTATTTCAGCCATTTTTAGTGTACAATTGAGTGACATCAAGTCCATTCACAATGTTGTCAAATAATTACACTATACATTTCCAGAACTTTTTTTTTTATCATTCAAACAAACACTGTATCCATTAAACAATAACACACTATTTTCCCCTCCCCACCACCCCGAGACTCTGGTTACTTGTATTCTATTGTCTGTCTTTATGAAGTTGCCTACTCCAGGAACATCATATAAGTCAAATCATACAATATTTGTCCTTTTGTGTCTGCCTCATTTTACTTAATATAATGTATTCAAAGTTAATCCGTGTGTAACATGTATCAGAATTAATTTCTTTTTCAAGTTGAATAATATTCCATTGTATGTTTATACCACATTTGTTAGCAAACATACAATGGAATTGTTGATGAACATTTGGATTGTTTCTACCTTTTGACTATTGTGAAAATGCTGCTACAAAAAGTAGTATACAAATATCTATTTGAGTCCCTGTGTTTCTTTTCCTTGAGTATATACCTAGGAGTGGAACTGATGGGTTATATGGTAATTCTATGTTTAGTTTTTTTGAGAAACCAAAAAGTTTTCCACAAGGCTACATCACTTTACATTCCAGCAATACACAAAAGTTTCCATTTCTTCATATCCTGGATAACACTTGTTATTTTCCTTTTTAATATATGTAATAGCCATCCTAATGGTTATAAAGTAATATTTCAGTGTGGTTTTGATCTGCATTGCCCTAATGATTAGTGATGTCAGACTAATCTGTGTTTTATTTATATCTTCATGTGTTTTATTTATATCTTCTTTGGAGAAATGTCTAGTCTCCAAAAGGCCTTTGTTCCCTTTTAAAATAAAGTTGTTTATCTTTTGGTTGTTGAACTATAAGAGTTCTTTATATATTCTGAATATTAGTCTTTTATCAGACATGATTTAACAATATTTCCTCCTATCCTAAAGGTTGTCATTGCACTTTCTTTATAGTGTTCTTTGATGCACAGTTTTTGATTTTGATAAAGTCCAAATTTTTTCTTCTTTCCCATTGTTTCCCATACTATTGGTGTCATAGATAAGAAATCATGGACAAATCCAGGATCATAAAGACTTTTCCTTATGTGCTTTAATATATTTATAGTTTTAGTTTTTACATTTTGGTCTTTAATCCATTTTGTGTTAATGTTTGTATTGGTATAAGGTAATTTTTCATGTGACTATCTAATTTTTCCAGCATCATTAATTGGAAAAAACAATCCTTTCTCCATTGTATGGTTTTGGAACCCTTGTAAAATTTGTTTGTTTCTCTATTTATTCAATTGTTCTATATGTCTGTTCTTATGCCAGTAGCACCCTATTTAAATTACTATAGCTTTGTAAGTTTTCAAGTCAGGAAGTGTGAGTTCTCCAATTTTGTTCTCTTTCAGAATTGTTTAGCTATTTACACACCTTGAGATTCTGTATGAATTTTAGGATTTTTTTTTATTTCTCCAGAAACATAAAAAATAGGCTTCTGGGATTTTCGTAGGGATTAAATCTTTGGATTGCTTTAGTCAGTACAGTCATGTTAACAATGTTGAGTCTCTTGATCCATGAACATGGGATGTCTTTTAAATTTTCTTTCAGTCGTGTATTATAGTTTGCAGTGAACAATTCTTTGCCTCCTTGTTTAAATTTATCTCTAAGTACTTTTATGTTATTGTAAATAAAATTGTTTTATTAAATTTTTCGAACTGTTCATTGTTAGTGTATTGCAACTAATACTCGTGCTGATTTTGTATCCTCCAACTTGCTAAATTAATTTATTAGCTTTAACTGTTTTCCTATGGGTCTTTAAAGTTTTCTGCATAAAAATCATGTAATCTGCAAATAGAAATTATTTTATTTCTTTTTCCATTTGGATGCATTTTATTTTTTTTCTTGATCAATTGCTCAGGTTAAAACTTCTAATACTACATTAAAAGAAGGGGTGTAAGTGGGCATTTTTGTCTCGTTCCTGATCTTAGAAGAAAACATCTAGTCTTTGACCATTGAATGTGATGTTAGTTGTGATTTTTTTTAATTATTTTTGTTTTTGAGAAAGAGACAGGAACATTGAGATGTTCTTATATTGTGCCCTGACCAGGGGTTGAATATACAACCTTGTCATTTTGGGACATTGCTCTTAACTGACTGAGCTAACCAACCAGAGCCTTAAATTATCTTTATCATGTTGAGAAAGTTTCCTTCTATTCCTAGTATACTGCATACTTTTTATCATGAAAGGGTATTGGATTT
Source organism: Saccopteryx leptura (assembly GCF_036850995.1). Taxonomy (NCBI): domain Eukaryota; kingdom Metazoa; phylum Chordata; class Mammalia; order Chiroptera; family Emballonuridae; genus Saccopteryx; species Saccopteryx leptura. Next base: position 118,197,441 of record NC_089506.1, read on the forward strand.
TGTCAAACACTTTTCTTGCATCATTTGAGACATTCATGTGCTATTTTCTCTTCACCTTATTAATGTGATGTATTATGTTGTTTGATGTTCATCGAGAACTTTCTCAGTCATCAAGAATAAAACTCACTTGATCTCAGTATGTAATCTTCTTAACATGCTGCTGAGTTCAGTTTGCTAGTATTTTATTGCAAAATTTTATATCTGTATATTCATAAAGATATCCTGGTGTAAGTTTCTCGTAGTGTCTTTTTCTGACTTTGGTATCAGGGCAGTGCTGGGCTCTTGGAATAAGTCAGGAATAGTTCTTATCTCTTCAACTTTTTTTTGGAAGTTTAAGGATTGGTGTTAAAGCTTATTTAAATGTTTGGTGGAATTCACTTGTGAAGTCATTTTGTCTGGGGCTATTCTATGTTGTGTAATCAAAAAATACAGGCCCTGGCCGGTTGGCTCAGCAATAGAGCGTCGGCCTGGCGTGCAGGGGACCCGGGTTCGATTCCCGGCCAGGGCACATGGGAGAAGCGCCCATTTGCTTCTCCACCCCCCCCCTCCTTCCTCTTTGTCTCTCTCTTCCCCGCCCTCAGCCAGGGCTCCCTTGGAACAAAGATGGCCCGGGCGCTGGGGATGGCTCCTTGGCCTCTGCCCCAGGTGCTAGAGTGGCTCTGGTCGCGGCAGAGCGACGCCCCGGAGGGGCAGAGCATCCCCCCCTGGTGGGCAGAGCGTCGCCCCTGGTGGGTGTGCCGGGTGGATCCCGGTCGGGCGCATGCGGGAGTCTGTCTGACTGTCTCTCCCCGTTTCCAGCTTCAGAAAAATACAAAAAAAAACCCTACTGACTCAATCTCCTTACCAGTTATAGGTGTATTCAGGTTTTCTACTTGTTCATGACCCAGTTTAGTAGATGCATGTTTCTAGGAATTTTTCCATATCATCTATATTATCCAATTTTTTGGCATCTCAATATTTATATCTCTTATAATCATCTTTATTTTTGTAAAATTGATAGCAATGTCCCCACTTTTGTTTTTGATTTTAGTACTTTGAGCTTTGTCTCTTCTGTTCTTAGTTACTCTAACTTAATGTTTTTCAATTTAGTTGATCTTTTCAAGAAACCAACTTTTGGTTTTGTTGATGTTTTTCTATTTTATTTTAGTGCCCATTTTATTTATCTTCATTCTAAACTTTTCTTTTTTTGTGCTGGATTTGGATTAGTTTTTTTTTTCTAGTTTCTCAAAGTCTAAAATTGGGTTATTAACCTGAGATCTTTCTTCTTTTTCAATGTATGCATTACAGATATAAATTTCTCTCTTATACTTCTTTCTCTGTATCCTGTAAGTTTTTTATGTTGAGTTTCATTTTCACTTGTCTCAATGTGTTTTCCAATAAAGCTCAGCCATGTTGAGTCTATTAATGAATCCATAAAAGGAATTATTCATTTCTGTCACAGTGTTTTTTATTTCTAGCATTTCCACTTGATTTCTTTCTTAGAATTCTTGCCTGTCAACTTGTATTACCACCTGTTCTTGCATGTTGCCTACTTATTCTTGTTAAAGCTTAAACATATTAATCATACTTATTTTATAATTTTATATGCTAATTCCAACATCTGTGAGTCTGGTCCTTCCAACTCTGTTCTTCTGACTTTGCTTCTTCTTGCCTTCCGTGGGTTTTACCATTGTTTGTTGGAAGCCAGATGTTACATAGGGTAATAGATAATAAAGTAAATAGGCTTTTAGTGTAAGGGTTTATGTTAATCTAGCTAAAAGTTGAGATGTTTTAACATTTGTCATAGATACAGACACCAGAGGATTCACATTACTCTAGCAGGGCTTATTTTTGTCTCCGTTCTCACGGCTTTCTTACCTTCAGGCCTCTAGAGAGTATCTTTGTCTTTTTTAGTTATAATCCACTATTATTGTTACTGGAGGTTTATTAATGTGGTGATAGGAGTAGGGAAGGGAGGGTTGTTCCGTTATCTTCTAAGATTTTACTTAGGTCTCAGTCTTTTGTAAAGCCTGTGCCTTGGGAATGGGGTTAAACCTTCAGAAGCCCTAGTTCGTTCTGGCTTACCATACCCCAGCCTGTGTTCTTGAAGTCCTTCATTTGGAAAAGGCTTCAGAGTAGCCCTGCGGAGAAGTTCCTCCCCTGGGTAAGCTTGTGAGGTCTGGAGGGCGTCGTAAAGGCTGTTCTTGCTCTCCCTCTGCTAGACGCATGGAGAGATATTTTTTCTGTCCTCACTCTGCAAAACACAGTGTGGTTCCTAGAGGAAAATCTTATCAAAGTACAGGCTCCTGTTTTACTATCCAGCCCCCCCCCCCTCACACACACACACACCCAGATTTCTACCTAGCCTACTTAGAAACTATTTGTCAAAATTACTCTTCAACTGTTGCTGCCAGTTTCTGGCATCTTGCTCCAGGTCCTGGGTGTTATGTTTTTCTAGGTACACCTGCCTCTGCAGGTTCCAGGGAAGTTGTTTGCCTGCCCTGCAGCCTTACTCACATGAGTCAAGAAAAGTTATTGGTATTCAGTTTGTCCAGGTTTTTCTTGTTGTAAGGAAAGGAATGACAACATCTAAGTCTTACATGTGAATAGAAAAAACAAAAATCACCTTTCCCTTCCCAATATGGAGGTATGTGAGATGTCTGTATGAGCCTGGGTCCCAGGCCATTCACATCAGTGCTTCCAGACAGCTAGGCAGTGGGGCAAGGACATGGAGGCAGAATGAACTGTTTACTTTTTTTTTTTAATGCATCTTTTGATTGTTGAGGTAGGTTGCATTTTATATTAAAGAGGACTTTAATAAAGAACAGTTAGGGGTATAGAAGAGTAAGAGGAGTATTGTTGACACCAGAAAAATGGGACATAACTTGAATATCCATCAACAGGAGAGTGCTTACATTAATTGCCGCCTACAGGAGACTGCCTTGCAGTTGTTGCTGGCACCTGCTAAGAGACGTCTGCAATGTACTGTGCAGTAAAAACAGTAAAGTTCACGTGTGTTCATGTCACCCACAGAAAGGGGTCCTGGCCGGATAGTTCGGTTGGCTAGAGCATCGTCCCGAAGCACAGAGGTGGCCAGTTCAATCCCTGGCCAGGGCACACACAGGAGCAGACCTACGTTCCTGTCTCTCTCCCCCCACCCTTTCTCTCTTGCTAAAAATCAATAAATGTTTTTTAAATGTTTAAAAATAAAATTTAAAAAAACCCAAAAAACAAAAAAAGGGTCTCAGAGCAGACCCAGGGTCAAGGACAGGGAGAGGAGACTCACTCGGCACTCTGAGTGTCTGGAATTGTTGGACTAAGAGAGAATCTTAGAATCAAAATGACAGAGGGTAAAGGAGAAGGAAGGAGATTCCCTTTTTTATGGTTTCCCTTCTGTGCCTTTTGAGTTTTGTTCCCCATTTCATTATAAAAACAAAATAAGAAACCACGGAAGGTAAGGAGCACCCCAATGTAGTACACAGGCTCTTCGCCAGCTGGGCCAGCCTCATGCCTCCTGGGCACCTACCTCCTGGTCAAGCCCTCCCCAGCCCCGCAATCCTGCCACCCCACCACCCTGCTGCAGAGGCCAGGACCTCCCATTGTTACTGCAGGTTGGAGACCACCTGGCTCCCTCCTCGCATCCCCCCGTTCCTAGTGCAACCACGAGAGGTTGGAAGGCACAGTTCACAGGCTGCAGGTTCAACCCTCGCTCCCAACTTACCATTATGTGGTACTGTGTGAGTCACTTGGGCTCCTGGGACAGTTGTGAGCTGGGAATAACTGGACCTACATTGTAGTATGCACTTCACATGGTACAAAACCTCCTTTCGCCATGTGTGAATGAGAGGCTTAGGAATGACCTGTGGGAACTGGCTCTACAGGTCTTCTCTTTCCCCTCAGTGGGTAAGTTTGAGGATGTCCTGGAGGCCTGCAGAGCCCAGTCAGACTAGCTGCACCGCTCTTGTAGGGCAAGGTAGCCTGAGGGGTGCAGTGTGAAGAGATGCATTGAGGGAGCTCGGGACCTAGTGGGTACAAGAGGAAGGCCACACTTTTCGCCCCCATTCCCCCAGCAAGGTGCCGGCAAGCTACTGCAAGGACCCCTACCCCTCAGATTGCTGAGGACAAGGGTCTTCAGGGTGCCATGTTGTCTATAATGTTCCCCAGGTTGGGCTTCCTATGTTGGCACAGTCTTAGTCCCTTATTTCTGCTGCCTTACTGAGAAAGGAGGGGCATAGCCCCACTTCCCTGAGAAGGGAGAAATGAATACAAGGGAAAGGAGCCAGCAGGGGTAACCAAGTCAGCCAGTGATAAATGATCTACATCCCATAGTTACAATACAAAGCAAGAATAGCAGAATCTGTAACTATGACCAGTGATCTGGAAACCCCTTCCCCTTGTTTACCCCACTGAAACTTTCCCTCCCCTCTCCTGGGAAACCTTAAACAAAGACATCACATGCTCATTGCTTAGATACTGTAAAGGTATATAACCTGTAAGAAAGTCAACTTTGGGGAGCCCGTGTTTTGAAGCTACAAACTCCACGTGTTCCACCAGCTTTAATAAATCCTACTTCCTTCATCATGTTGTCTGGGCATTTCTGTCCTCCTTTGATTCCTGCAATACTACTACAGGTCACTGCAGAGCAAAGCATAGGACTCTCCAACCATCCCTGAACCACCTTGGTTCCTGCCCTTCCTAGTGCTTTTGGCTTGGCTGGGTTCTCCCCCATCATCACCAGCCAAGGTCATATCAAGGAAACAGTCCATTAGAACTTCTGCCAAGGTAAGACCTGAACACCACTACTCTTCAGACACAAGGCTTATAACCAATCAGAAGTCAGAAAACCATGCACAACCTTTCGATATTTCATTCTTTCAACAAGTATTTACTGAACACCTGCTTTACTCAGGTACGGTACAAAGTGACAAGGCTATGATTAAGTGAGGGGGCACCCCCTACCCCCGAGGTTTTAAGCCTGCTTACAGAGATACAATGAGGCTGGCACCCAGATGGTGCTCAGACACCAGTGCCCTTGAAGAAAGGAGGCATGAAGGCTTTGAGAAAGGTGATCACTGAGGGAGCTTGGTCAGAAGTTCTGGAACCTGGTAAAGAGCTGGGCCTTGGGGGTCAGGACTTGGAACTCAAACCCCACCAACCACTCACTAGCCGTGTGCACCCATGGGCAAATCTCATCAGCACACTGTTCTTGGTTCCCGTGTCTGAGCAGTAAGGATGACAGTTGCACTCAGGCTGATGCAGGGATGAGGTGACTGATTCCGTGTGCAACTTGCTTGCGTCCAGGCTCAATAACACTGCTGGGGTCATCTGCAGCTGGCCTGAGAAGAAGGGCTGTGTGGCTTCCCAGGAAGACTGGCCCGGACTGTCCTTAGTGTCCAGGTCTGGAGGGGCTTGCTCAGGAGCCTTGATACGAGCTTCTGAGCCCACAACATGCTGCCTGCATCCTGGACGGTGAGCCCCAGTGAGCAGCTTTTAGTGAGGGCTGCAGAGCCATTTTCTCACCTGAAACAAAGCCTCGGGCCGTCAGGAGAAGCACTGCGTGTGGCCAACTGTCACAACTGCATCGCTCAGTGTGGAATTCCACTCTGTACTTGACGTACACCCTTCCCATGCTGACCTTTCCTGAAGACATAACGCCATAGGCTGCCTGTGACATCCGATCCCATGTCTCTGCAGCATGGCAGCAAGGTGGGCCATCTGTTGCTACACGTCATGTCCCAACAATGGCCAGAATGGATGCCTGCTCTTCCTGAGGACATGGGCACCATTTCCCTTCACTACTCTGAATGTTGGGTGCTGTGCATGTGTTGTGGCTTTCAGGGGTGGGCAGATGAGAGCAGTCCAACTCATTTAAAGATAAGTTTTCCCAGAGAGGGAGGCGAGGATGCCAACAACATAAAGAATTCCAATGAGAGATATGTGGAGAATCGGTCGGTTCTTCCAACATTTTGTTGTCTGTGGCTCCCATCAGACAGTGCAAGTTGGGGGAAGTCATTGTTTTGATGAGATGATTTCTGATAAAACAATTCACCAACACCTGTTGGCAGGGGCGGGTGGCTGGGCTGCGCAGTAACACAGGGCATCTGTCATCTGCGGTTCTTGCTGAGATGAAGCTGGTCCTGTGTCAGGTTCCCACAGAGAAGCCCTTTGAGGCTCCCAGGACATCATGGATGCTTGTTCAGTGGGGGGAGGGGGCAGAAAGCAGGCTGGGCTGGGGCCAGTGGGCACTTCTAAGCCCACCCTTAGCTCCCCATCTTGCCTGTCACCCACTCTCAGTGTCCTACCTCTGAGTCTTGGGCTGCACACTTACCTCTTAATTATTCTTAATCCTTGTGTAGACGTAGTGCCCCCCCCTTCCCACACTCGCAATGTGTAATGTTTCCTTCCCCTCAGTCTCCAGCCCAAGCTCCGCCCTGGCACGCCGAAGGAGCAGGTGTGGCCATTTCACAGCCAAGCCTGGGAGGAGACTGCATTTCCTTGTGGGGAAATGAGTGAGGCACATTCTGAGAGTGCTGGCAGCTTCCCAGTAGTTCTTGGCCTGAGGCTGCCAGCACCTGGTCCGGCTGAGTTCCTGGGTTCCGGCAGGTTGCCTCCACAGTAAAACGCCCTGCCCCACTGGCCTGAGTTCTGCCACCCCATCTCCCCTAACACAGTGCTCAAATCAGGGACAAAAGATGGATAGTCTAGTCTTAGGTTCTCCTGAATGGGGCCACAAAGTGACTGCAAGGCCATCCTGCAGCTGGGGCTCCACCCTGGCTGGCCTGGGGCCCCCGCCTCTGGCCGGTGGCAATGGAGACCCTCGTGCGCAGGAAGCTTCAGTAGCTTGCCAGGAGGCGTGAAGAGGCAACTCTCTTACACTGGCTGTAGAAGTGAGGCCCAGTATTCATGGATGGTAGCTCCAAGGGCTCAGCCAGGCGCGGAACCAAGGGGCACAGCAAGTCCAGCTGACCTGTGTGCCGCCTGCACCCTGGCCCTCAAGCTGGGCTACAGAAGCTGCTCCTCTGCAGAGGCACAGACCTGGGCATCCAGCCTGGCAGGCTCCACCTGGAGCCGGCTTAGGTCCAGCACAAGGTCTGGGCACTTCTTCCCATCCTGTGGACTGTGGCGTGGGCGGGTCAAAGAGGGCAGGCCACAGACAGCGGCTTGGGGAAAGCTGTTAGGCTGTTTCTGTTTCAGACTATCAAATGCCCTTGGTCTGAGGCTGCCCACAGAGCCTGCCACTTGTGTCCTGCCTCGGGAGTTGTGCAGCATGGGACTCGCAGTCTGGGTGGATCTGCAGGGCAGCAACTTGGGCCACACAGCTTGTCAAGGTGGGCTCTGTATCCAGGGTGCTTCCCCTAAGATCTGGCTCCTGCTGATCTCGGAAACACCTGGCATTCCCAGGTGGCCTGAGCTCCTGGGAGTGGGGCCAGGCAAAGGGGTTCACGACCTTGTTTTTGCTGGAAGTATCTGCCATCTTAGAGACTGTGGACTCCACAGCGGAGAATGGACCTTCACAGCACCCTCGTGTCGCTTCTTCCTCAGAGTCCTGCACACAATTCAGAGACAGGCCCTTGGACAGAGAGCAGGGCCCCTGCTTGGCCCCTGCCAAGACCTCGTTCTCTTTAGTACGCAGACCGGGATGTGCCCACAGCTCCTGCCCGCCAGGTGCTGAGCCCACAGTGGCCTCATCTGTGTCTGCAGCCTGGGCGCCCCTGCCCTCCAGCTCCCCTGGACTTGGGCCTCTCTTCTCTGAGCCAGCCTCTGGCTTCACCGCCGCCGATCTCCTGAGGGTGGCTGCAGGCTCCTCAGGGGGGGAGGCGGAGGAAGCTCGGAGCTCAGGGCTGCGGCGCAGCCAGTTGATGATGCCCATGGTGATGGCGAGCTCAGTGTCACAGAGCTTCAGCAGGCACTCCTTGCCCTTCCAGGAGCTCTGCAGGAAGCCCTGGCTGAGCAGGTTGGGGCCAGCTCCCAGGGCCAAGTTCTCCTCTGCCCCCATGTGGAAGCTACACATGGACAGCGAAGCTTCCGGGGCCGGCCCCGACAGGCTCTCTGACACGCACAGGTCATCATCTAGGCCCAGGCCCACAGGGCCTTTGCTGGGATCATAGAAAAGCTCATAGAGGGCATCTCCGCTGTAGCTCTCTCGAGGGAAGGCGGCTGCAGGGGTGCCCGGGCTCAGTGAGTCCTTCTTGTCATCCTCCAGGCTAGGGGAAAAGGCATCATAGTAGCCCTCGTCACTGGTGGACACGGATTCTGGCTGCTCGCTCTTAGGGGTGCCTGTGTCTATGGAGCTGGATTTGGAGCCACCGAGGAGGTCCTGGCAGGGGCACAGAGGGAGCTCCATGAGCCCAGCTGAATCTGGCCTGGGCTGGGCTGTGTCTGTGCCCTGAGGTCTCTCCAGCCAAGGGCCCAGCCGGGCACGCTGTTGCTGCCTCACAGACTGATTCACACTGTCCCAGAACTTGGCGAAGTCAGACACCTCATTCTGGGCAGACGCCAGCTGCTCCACACTGCCCTGGAAGGAGCCCCTGCGAGCCTTGCTCTCAAGTACTTGCGATGGCCAGGCCGAGCTCTCGGGGCCCTCGTTCAGTTCCAGGGATGGCACTGAGCTCTCATCTGCAAAGATCTCCCCGCAGCCTGTGAGTGAGTCAAAGCTCTTGAGGGAGGCTACATCCTCACACAGGGCCCTACAGAAGTCCAAGGAGGAATCGGGCAGGAACTCACTGTCAGATAGGTCCTGGCACAGGCTGTCCAGCCCCAGCCCCTCGCCCAAGGGGAAAAAGGCTTTGCCTGGCTGCCCTCCAGCCTCCAGCGGGCTCTCGGAGGAGGGCAGGTTCTTCCCTTCGGTCGCCAGCGAGGCCAGGTTCTCAGTCTTGTTTCTGCGAACATGGAATAGGTTCCGAAAACACTTCTTGGATCTCTTCAGAGAAATCCTCTTCCTTGGTATGCTCTTAGCCACAGCCGGCACGAAGGGCAGCTGGGGCACAAAGTGACGGTAATCGATCATGCGCTGGCTGGCAGAGGGCCCCGGGAAGCTCGCACTGCCCACCAGTTGCCCTGTGGCTGCAACCATCCTGCCAGCCTCAGGCACACTGTTGTGACTCTTGCTCTTCCATACCAGTTTGAAGGTGGCACCACTGAGGTCTGTGGCACCCCCTTCAGGGCCTGGCCGTGCCCCCTTGTTGGAGCATCTGCTGTATCCGTGTGCGCTGGGACTGACTTGGGGGCCTCTCTCACCATGGGCCTGCTGCTGCCGTCTGGGCGAGACTGACCAGGGTCCTGCATCGTCCCTGGCTGGGGAAGTGGCTGCTGGGCCTGAGGGCTTCTCATGGGAAATGTGCAGGCTGGATTTGATGAAAGTCTTGCCTCTCTTCAGCTCCATTCTGCCAGGGCCTTCAGCTGTTGTGGAGAAAGCATGAAGCACTTAGCAACTGTAGTTCTAGCCCAGCCTGCTTACCCAGTGGTGTTGGAGCTGAGCTCCGACATCTACGCTTGGATCTTCCTTGGAAGAGGTGAAGGTAGCCCCACCACCCCTACAAACTCATGCTCACTATCTAGCCTTTCTAGGCAACTGATACCGAGAAAAGTCAAGTCACGTGACTAAAGTCCACAGTAGGACCTAGAATGAGAGCAGATGGGTCTGGGGATCTCACATCTGTGATCTCCTGACTTGCCCCAGCATCCTCTCTGAATTTGTCCAGCCAAGTCAGATGCTCATTTCCTAGCCAAAGAACTCCACAGATAGCACCTTATGGGGGAAGGATCACGGCCTTTATAAGTAGATGGGACAGAGAACTCAATAAATAATTGTGGAGCCTGCAAGCTGACAAAGTCCTTGCAGTTTCAGGCTTAAGCTAAAGGCTAGGCTCTTCCCCACGCCTCCATGTTAGCTGTGATGCTGAGTGCTTCTACTCCTTCCATCCCCCCACCTCACCTGCTTAAGTTGCTAGAGGCAATTTACATGCCCTTCCTCTCAGCTTTTGTTTGTTCTAATGTTGGTTGATTTCAGTTATGCATGGTGGGTGGATTCCTGTTTATGCCTTAAAACAGGGTCCAGAAACTTTTTGGCTGAGAAAGCCATGAACACCGCATATTTTAAAATGCAATTCCATGAGAGCCATATAACAACCCGTGTACATTATGCATTATCCAATAAAAATTTGGAGGACAGCTGTGATTGGCTCCAGCTACCCGCAACCATGAACCTGAGTGGTAGGAAATGAATGGATTGTAATACATGAGAATGTTTTATATTTTTAACTTTTTTTTTATTAAAGATTTGTTTGCGAGCCAGATGCAGCCATCAAAAGAGCCACATCTGGCTCACAAGCCATAGGTTCCCGACCCCTGCCTTAAAAGGATTCCTGTTTATGCCTTAAGAGGATTCTTATTTATGCCTCAGATTTGTGACTTTGTATCAAAGTATTCCTTATTTGCATACAGCTCTGCACTATATAATAAAGCAAACTGGGGGTTTTGCTCTGCTCTGGCTTGCCATCAGCTTGCAGAGGCCTCCCTATCCCCTCTTTTTTCTCTCTGAGTTTATTTCTTCATTCCACACTGTTCTCAGTCAAGACCTGGACAATTGCCAGCCTCTCTTGTCCGCAGCAGGTGGCACCCAAACGGGGACCTGGGTATGAGAAAACTAAACTGAAGGCAGGTGACAGAACTCCTCAATTGTGCACAGTAAGTAGAGAAAGTTTTCGGGCAGTGTATAGTCAGGAGTAATAAATTATGGGACAGTTAGGGTCAAAAGTAAGGGGCCTTTCTGTACAACTGTTTTCATTTGAGGAGGAGCCGTTGCCTGAGGGGTGTCAGAGGGAGCTAGAAAAGGAGGAATGTGGAGGTGAAAGGAAGAGGGGAAGAAACTAGATGCCTCCGAGTCTGGGGATGATACAAGGGATGGGGGTGTCGTGGTTGTGGCTGCCGTAACCTTGGTGCCTCCACCGCCCTCTCTTCCTTCTTGCACTCGACCCTCTGCTCCTCCTTACCCTTATCAGGTTGCTCCCAGAAAGCACATCTTTGTCCACAAAGCATGTCCACATCTTTGTCTCAGACCCTTGGAGGTCCCCACTCCAACAAGCTTTAGATCAGGCTCAATATACAGGGGATTACATCAGAATATGCGCTGATATTGTACCTTCATACATGCAAGGTCTGGCTATTGTCGCAGCACTTCAGGGGAGGACTCCAGGACAATACTTTGATAAACGGCAGAACAAACAAAGGAAGGGAGGCCGAGGAAGTACTTCTGTCAGTGGATCTTGTTGCCAATGTGGGGGTTTAGGACATTTTACTAGAAATTGCCTTACTCTCTCTGGATATCAGTCTCAGCCTCCCCCTCAGGAGCAGCCAGCTCCTAAAGCTCCTGACCTCTGCCCACACTGCTGGAAAGGGAAAGATTGGGCAAACGAATATACAGTGGTACTTTGACACAGGAGTTTAATTCATTTCATGGCCGAGCTTGTGACTCAATATGCTCTTGTGTCAAATGGAATTTCCCCATTTAAATTAATAGGAATGTAATTAATCTGTTCCGGCCCCCCAAATCCACATGAATTTTTTATTTTATATGCTTTTAAATAAGAAAATGTACTTTATAAATAACAAGTACATACATACCAATACATAATAAGAGAGAATGTAAAGAAGTAAACTGGTTTATGAAGTGTATTTATCTTCAAGGTCGGGTGAAGATGCTGGTGGCGGAGGTTTTCATTTCGTGCGCTATCGCTTAACATAACTTACTCTCTACACACTTAACACTACATTTAATTGCAAAATTTAACTTAATCACTACGTATGATATGTAACTTTATCACTAAACTTAATCGCTATTTTTTTACTTTGCTTAATCATCATCATTTTCTTCACTGACTTTTGGCTTTTTCACCACACTTTCCTCGTTTTCACTTAGAAGTTGTTTCAACATAAACCTTTCTATGGAAGTTTTGTTTCTTCCTCCTTTTCAGAACGTTTGGCAGGCTACCTCGTGGAGGGTGGCAGGAGCTCATGATTCAAATATCCACTCATGACTTAAAGCAAAAATCCCGCAAGTGACCGCTCATCTCTCAAACTGCTCGTGATTTAAAGTGCTCGTGTGTCAAGGCATCACTGTAAATCTAAGTATACTGCCGAAGGGCAGATGATTCAGGGAAATGAACAAGGGGAATCCCCCCAGCCCTGTCAAACAGTAGGAGCAATGTCGGTGTTTCCTCAGCAAATTCTGATTTCAGCAGGCCAGACATTGCCCAGTTATCCTGAGCAACAGCAAACAGCACAGGACGGGACTTCAGTCCCACCTCCCAGTTCAAATTAACTCCAGGATGATCCCTCAAACTACACTCCAATGGGACTGGTGTGGCAAGCCTCAGGTCCTATTGAATGGATTAATTTAGCTGTTACTCCTAAGAAAGTCTTATCTTCATATTTTTATTTTGTCACATCCTTGATTATCAAGGGACGTTGATGACTTTTACAGCTTATAGGTTTTCAACCTCAACTCATTCCTTTTTCAGAAGACCAACAACAATGGCTCTGGGAAACTTCCACGAAATGGCAAGTTACTCTTGCAAATTTTATAGGTCAAATTGATTCTTACTATCCAGCTGACAAAGTAGTTCAATTTTCATTGGTTACTACATTTGTTTTTCCTAAAACAATTGTTGAGCCCATTCCTGAAGCACCTACAGTCTTTACTGATGGGTCCAGCTCAGGAATAGCAGGGTTAGTAATTAATGAACAAGTCTATACTTGTTCATTAGTCACCTTAAAATCAGCTCAAAGTGTAAAATTGCATGCCATTATCATGGCTTTTCAGCATTCGCCACATTCCTCCTTTAATCTGTATACAGATAGCAAATATATGTCTGTGGTTGTTTCCACCATAGACTGTGGTCTTGGGGACAACTGCAGGTGAGGAACTATTGCAGCAATTTCTCCTCCTTCAAAAACTTGTACATCAGCATAAAGCTCCATGTTTTGTAGGACATATTCAAGCTCACTCTGTGCTCCCTGGAGCTTTAGCACAAGGGAATGCCCTTGCTGATCAAGTTGCTCAAAAGATTATTACTGGAATAACCATAGTAGATCAAGCAATCTAGTCTCATGCTATTCACCATCAGAAGGCTGCAGCCCTGCGTAAACAGTTTCAGTTCAGGAGGCAGTGCGGCAGATTGTTGGATCCTGACCAGAATGTCCTATGCTACAGTTTGTCCCCTCACTTGGAGTTAACCCTCAAGGACTCCTCCTAGGGCAACTGGATGTTACTCATATACCCTCATTTTGCAAACAATCCTTTGTCTACATTACAGTGGAAACTTATTCTAGATTTATGGTAGCCTCTGCCAGAACTGGTGAGGCTGTTAAGCATGTTATAGCTCACTATCTGTATGCATTTTCTACTTTAGGACTCCCTAGATGATTAAAACTGACAATGCTCGGCCTGACCTGTGGTGGCACAGCGGATAAAGCGTTGACCTGGAAATGCTGAGGTCGCTGGTTCGAAACCCTGGGCTTGCCTGGTCAAAGCACATATGGGAGTTGATGCTTCCAGCTCCTCCCCCCCCCCCTCTCTCTGTCTCTCCCTCTCCTATCTAAAATGAATAAATAAATAAAAAAATTTAAAACTGACAATGCTCCTGCTTACATAGGAAAAGCATTTACTACTTTTTGTCAGACTTTTGAAATCACCCTGAGGACAGGTATTCCTTTTTTTTTTTTTTTTTTTTTTGTATTTTTCTGAAGCTGGAAACGGGGAGAGACAGTCAGACAGACTCCCGCATGCGCCCGACCGGGATCCACCCGGCACGCCCACCAGGGGCGATGCTCTGCCCCTCCGGGGCGTCGCTCTGCCAAGACCAGAGCCACTCTAGCGCCTGGGGCAGAGGCCAAGGAGCCATCCCCAGCGCCCAGGCCATCTTTGCTCCAATGGAGCCTCTGCTGCGGGAGGGGAAGAGAGAGACAGAGAGGAAGGAGGGGGGGTGGAGAAGCAAATGGGCGCTTCTCCTATGTGCCCTGGCCGGGAATCAAACCCGGGTCCCCCGCACGCCAGGCCGACTCTCTACTGCTGAGCCAACCGGCCAGGGCCAGGACAGGTATTCCTTACAATCCTCAGGGCTAAGGCACTGTAGAGTGTGCCCATCAAATGCTTAAAAGTCAATTTAAAAACAAAGAAAGGGGAGTAAGGAGGAAAGACTCACCCCATAAGAACAATTGATTAAGGCTTATTTTACTTTTAAATTTTTTTAACATTTCCTCCTCAGGACTTACTGTAGCCAAGAGGCATTTTATACTAGCCGAGCAACAGCCTGAGCCTCTCATGTTGTACCAGGATGTATCAGCTGGCCCTAAGTGGCAAAATTTAATCAAATTACTAACTTGGGGGAGAGAGTATATTCCAATTTTGTCATCAACAGGTCCTCTTTGAATGGCAGTGAGAAATGTGAAGCCTCATCATGAATTGACATCAGCTCCTAGAAAGCAACCCAGTTCCAGAATGCCCATTAAGCTTAAGGCAAAAGCTTACTGCACTGGACGCAGAGATCATGGGACTTGGAAACCAGCCACAAAGTGTGAGAATGCGACAGCAGTTCCAGTGCCATGCAAACTTTTCCTGAGTGTGACTCCTGCTCCTTGTGACAGTTCTCAATGGGACTGAAGAGGGGTTGGGTTGTATCTGCAGGAAATGTGGAGCAGTGATGGTATCAGCATGGACTTGGTAAACATATTCAGGACATTCAAAAAAGCAAAGACTCTATTATATATAGATCCTGCTCTGTTGGTGTTGGGCAGATAAAATATATATATATATTTTTTTTCATTTTCTTTTCTGAAGCTGGAAACAGGGAGAGACAGTCAGACAGACTCCCGCATGCGCCCGACCGGGATCCACCCGGCATGCCCACCATGGGGCGACGCTCTGCCCACCAGGGGGCGATGCTCTGCCCATCCTGGGCGTCGCCATATTGCGACCAGAGCCACTCTAGCGCCTGGGGCAGAGGCCACAGAGCCATCCCCAGCGCCCGGGCCATCTTTGCTCCAATGGAGCCTTGGCTGCGGGAGGGGAAGAGAGAGACAGAGAGGAAGGCGCGGCGGAGGGGTGGAGAAGCAAATGGGCGCTTCTCCTATGTGCCCTGGCCGGGAATTGAACCCGGGGCCTCCACACGCTAGGCCGACGCTCTACCGCTGAGCCAACCGGCCAGGGCCGATAAAATATATTATGCTCACTTTGTTAAAGGTGACGCTGCCCACGTGAGGCTGTAACCCAGGTGATATTAATGTGTGTTGGGGATCGTTGTAGCCTGGAGCTTGGTTTTGGGATTAAGCCTTTCCCACTCTTTTTGATGTGGGGCGGTACAATCCAATCATGTCTCAGAGAAGTGACTTTGTATTAGAGACTTCCCTATTTTGTATATCGGATTAAAGGTTGTGAAGCTACAGTATAAAATAGGGGCAGAACGGGAGCTTGCGCTCTTGGTTCCTGAGATTATCATTAGAGGAGAGAGCAGAGCAGAGAGCAGAAAGAGGCCATGTGGCCAGGAGAAGCAGCCAAGATGGTGGAGTGCTGAGTGAGATGCCAGTTTGTGTAGAGTTTGTATCTGGGATAAGGAAGGAGATGGGGAACTGAGGAGAATAAGGCTGGTGAGCTAGAAACCTTTGATTCTAGGAAACTCGGATAAGTCAGTAGCTTTGTGAGCACTGAATGTGAGTGGGTTTTGGAGCCCAGTGTGTGTTTACTTGCCCGCCGGGTGCAAGCTAGAATTAAAGATGGTGTCCCACCAGTTTTTGGCTCCATTGTTTCTTTACCGACTGTCCGAATCCAATGCAAACCTGCATGGGCCGGGCGGCTGTGATAGTGGCCCTGACCCTGGCTGCTGGCTTTACAGTTGGCTAAGAATTTGCTTAATGATCTAAAAGGCTTTAATCCCTTTCATATATTAAGACAATCATTTTGGTATCTGTTAGCATTAGCTGTATTATTTTTGTGTTTATTCTGTATTTTTCTAATCTGCCTCCAAATTGGAATCCGGAAAATCGGACAAATGAAAATCTCAGCACACAAGCTAAAATTAAAAAATAAAAAAGAGGGATATATGGGAGGCTGCAAGCTGACAAAGTCCTCGCAGTTTAAAGTTTAAACTAAAGGCTAAGCTCTACCCCACACCTCCATGTTAGCTGTGATGCCGAGTGCTTCTACTCCTCCCATCCCCCCACCTCACCTGCTTAAGTTGCTGGAAGCAATTTACATGCCCTTCCTCTCAGCTTTTGTTTGTTCTAATGTTGGTTGATTTCAGTTATGCATGGTGATGGTGGGGGGATTCCTGTTTATGCCTTAAGAAGATTCTTATTTTTGCCTCAGATGTGTGACTTTGTATCTGAGACTTCCTTATTTGCATACAGCTCTGCACTATATAATAAAGCAAACTGGGGGTTTTGCTCTGCTCTGGCTTGCCATCAGCTTGCGGAGGCCTCCTGATCCCATACGTTTTCTCTCTGAATTTATTTCTTCATTCCACACCATTTTCACTCAGGACCTGGACAATTACTAGCCACTCTGGTCTGCAACAAATAATCATCTCTTTCTTCAAAGAGACAGAACTCAAAGGGAAACCCAAGCCTACCTCTGGGTTCTGGCTGTCAGTCAGAGAGGAAAGCATATATATGGCCCTCCAGGATGGCCGCATCTGTTTAGGGAGGCAAGACTCAAATCTACGCAGATTCCATCAGGCAAGGCACAGCCAAGCATCTGATGGGGCATGCAGAACTTAGTCACTGAGCTGAGAAAATTGTGGTAGAATGCCAAAGAGAGGAGGCAAGCATGAGGCCTGGAACAGGCAGATTGGATAGACACAGGACATCGCGACTGGAAGGGTAGGCTGGTGTCACTTTTGGTGCACAGCCTAACTGAGAGATGTTGATGCCCAGAGTGCTTCCCCAGAGGAGGTTTACAATGCCCAGCCTGAGTTCACTGGGAAACGGTGTGAGACCGCTCATGGATGTCTGTCCTGGGTCTGGGGTTGGGGAGGTGGCAAGAGAGTGAACAGTTTGATTATGCTTGCACAGTTGAAGAGTTTGGTTTTACCCTGAAATGGGTGAAAAACTATTGGAGTCTTCTGAGTGGGTGGAAGCAGGGGCGTGAAGAAGCTGGGGGTGTAGGACCATACATCTGATGCCTGAGCAGAGGACAGAATGAATGAAGAGAAAGGCCCTAAGCAGAGGGGACTCCAAAGAGGCAACTAAAGTGCGCTGAGTGTGTGGAGGTAAGATCTGGATGGAGACTGTGATCATAATCACAAAATGAAGCATCGAGTTATGGGGATCTTTCAAAGGAAGAAATACCAGGACTCAGCAACCCAAATACAGAGGGAAGTAAAATGCCAGAAGTCACAAATGCAGAGGCCTCGTTTGTGCCAAGAGAGGGGAACCATGAGAAGCGGGGAAAGGCAAGGAAGTGGAGAGTTGAACAAAGAGGAGGAAGGGGCATGAGCTCAGAGCCAATTCATACGAGAGAAGAAAGGGTCTAGTTTTAAACATGCTGCCTTTGGGGTTAATTTGGAGACCCACAAGACCCTAGCGAAGGAAGACAAGGCCTGAGAACTGCCTCAACACTCCCTCAGGGCACCCTCACAGGCCCTCAGTGCACACTCAGTCCTCCCCAGTGTCTCCTCCTCTCTTGGGCAGCAAGTGACCTATATAGCTCGGTCCTCTGTTAGAGAAGAGAGTTTGGGGTTAGTTTCTTTGACTCTTCACAAGGCCTGCTCCATAGGGAGCACCCGAAGTCACCTACCCTCAGTCCACAGCATGTGAGGGGAGGGGAGAAGCAGGTGTGGAAGCACAAGGCTCTGCAACCTGTACACCTCCACGTCCACTGCCAAGGAAGCCTGCAGAACCTCCGGAGAGCTGTTTTGCAGCTGCAAGGTGACCAGAGGCAGCTCAGAGTCTCTGAAATGCTTGGACATGAAGGCCCAGAGGCAGGCAGAGGGGTGGACTCAGCCCAGTAGGCAACATTAAAGCCAAAAAGGATGAGAAGGGTGGCAAAACTGGCACTGCTGAAGCTCAGCAGGGTAAGCTGACCAGTCTGCACCTGACTCTAACTGTGGGCATGCTTCCTCCCCTGTAGCAGGATATCTGGGACTTTTAACTGGGGGACAAACAAGGATCAGGCACTGTGCTAGGGAAAGCTGCAAGACCCAGACTTGGCTCTGGGACAGTGGGACAGTGCCTCCAGCTGGTTTCTGCTGCCTACCAGGTAGCACAAACCCAAACCTTCCCCACTCTTTACCTGTAGACCCCATTTCCATTCCCCACAATCCTTTGTGGCCTGGATAAGGTCTCCCTTGCCTCTGGTGGGTTTTGCTACATAAAGTGCATTTGTTACTATCTGGGTTTTAGGGTCAGAAGACTCAGATTTGAGTCTTAGTTACATCTACCTAACCAGATGGAGTGCTTAGCCCATAACTCTATAAGGAGCATAGTAGTGTAACCCCATTTTATAAAGAAGAAATTAAGTGAGTTGGTCCAGGTCACACAGGTAGTGACAGAAATAGGAAAAGAACCCATGCCTGTCTGATTCTGAACCTATGCTCTTAACCATGATAGATATTTTATAAACCCAATAACCTAAACTCTTCTTAATGGCAAATCTGAAAATCAAATAATAATGTTTTTATAAGGGATTTTTAAAAGCATAATAAAAGTGAAAATTAAAAGCAGAAATGCAGCCTGACCAGGCGGTGGCACAGTGGATAGAGCATTGGACTGGGATGCAGAGGACCCAGGTTCAAGACCCCGAGGTCGCCAGCTTGAGCATGGGCTCATCTGGTTTGAGCAAGGCTCACCAACAAGAGCCCAAGGTCGCTGGCTTGAGCAAGGGGTCACTCACTCTGCTGTAGACCCCCCCCCCCCACGCACCCTGGTCAAGGCATATATGAGAAAGCAATCAATGAGCAACTAAGGTGCCGCAAT
This sequence comes from Saccopteryx leptura, assembly GCF_036850995.1. NCBI lineage: Eukaryota > Metazoa > Chordata > Mammalia > Chiroptera > Emballonuridae > Saccopteryx > Saccopteryx leptura. Next base: position 118,216,386 of record NC_089506.1, read on the forward strand.
GAAGAATTAATGCTTCTCATTTCTCTCCCTTCCTGTCTGTCCCGGTCCCTCTATCTGCCTCTCTCTGTCTCTGTCACACAAAAAAAGGCAAAAATGGCCTGAACTGGGTGGCGCAGTGGATAAAGCGATGACCTGGAATGCTAAGGTTACCGGTTCGAAACCCTGCACTTGTCCACTCAAGGCACATATGGGAGTTGGTGCTTCCTGCTCCTTCTCTCTCTCTCTTTCTCTCTCTCTCTCACTTTCTCTCCTCTCTAAAATGAATAAAATTTTTTTTTAAAAGGCAGAAATGCAGCTAACAAAATTTAGGAAAATTTGTAATTGAAGGCAATATATCTTCTTCAGCAAGAAATTTTGGAGACACTCATTATGAGGTTTCTACTAAACTTACTCTTTTCTGTTTTAGAAGAATATTTTTATTGCCATACTCTTGGAAGTAACTTTAACCAGGCAAAAATTACTTCACTGTGTGCAGAATTTTGCAACCACCAGAACTAAGGTGATTAATTTGCTATTGATCTCTATAAATAAAATCACCAATTTCTTAGTTAATCTCTATAAATAAATTACCAATTTCTTAATTATTGGAACAGTTAACTGATTTAAAATGACAAACAGTTAGAAATTTCACTGCGCTCTGAACTTTGAAAATGCTTATCCAAAATGGCTGTCATTGCTGTAGATAGCCAGATTCAGTAACTAGTACATATTGCCAATCCCATTTCCTGAACTCCTTATGATTTTGCAAGATAGTATAATAAACACTAAGGTCCAGAACAATGAACCAGAGACTTGTAAAATTCTGGAGCAGCCATATGAAACTCAGTGTGTAGTCAGTCCAGTCAGTTTCCACATATAATATTTTATCAGAGTCTGACTCTTTGGAAATGTGGGGCTCATGTGTGACACGAGCAAGAACTCCCCAAGGGCTCACTTTCCAAATAGGAGAGGCTGAGCAGTCACCTTCCATGGCACTTTCAGGGTCAGAGTCAGATTTATCTGGACAGCCAGACGCTAGCACTGTCTCTGCCTGAGGGCAGAGATCAGATATGCTCAGGTTCTCAGCTACAAACATGTACATTCTGCTTCATAATCCTGTAACTAAAGCTCCCGTCAGTGAAGTCTAGCATGCATCTATGTCCCACACCATCCCCAACGGACAAAGCAGACCTGTTCCTACCCCCACTTGGTGCCTCTTGTCTGTGGCACTCAGTCATCATTGGCACCTCACTTTGGTGCTTACTTGGTCTTTTTGCTCCCCCGTGAGGCTAAAACTTCCAAAGGTTCTGGACTCCAACTCTACAGGACTAGAGCTACTATTTATTTAAATGAAATATTTATGTTTACAAGACATCTCAGCCATACAGTTACATCTAAGTTTCCTGGATAGGGTCCTGGGTCTGGAATTTTTAATTCTACAGTTCAAGCACCTCATTTTCTAAGATAGGTTTCAGTGATGCTGAGACCCTGGACTTAGTCTTTCATCTCTAAGATGAACTTGCATATTCCATGAGAACAGGGACCACACCATGTATTTATTTCATCAATTTTGACTCAGGATTGTGATATTTAAACCAAGACCTAAAAGACCACTGGACAACCAGACAAAAGATGTAGGAAGCATATTCCAGGCAGAGGGAACACCCTGTGAAAAGGTCTTGAGGAGCAAAGAAGGGAAAATAGTTAAAGATCTAAAAGCAGGCCCAGGTGGCCAGAGAAGCAAGCCAATGGGATGAGGCTGGGAGATGGGCAAGGCAGACCACACCTGGCCTGATGTGGTAGGGAGGGTCTTGGCCTGTGTTTTAATGTGTCATGGGGAGTTAGATACAAAGGGTGAGTGACATAGACCAATTTTTGGTTTTAGCAGATTACTGTAGCTGTAGATGAGGATGGAAAGTAGGGGAAGGAGCAGAGGCAGAAGTCCAGGTTAGGAGCCAGAACAGGGTCCAATGGAGAAACAACTGGTGGCAGAGATGTTGTCCCATGTGTATACAACTTCCTTCTCAAAGCCTTATCCAGACAACACACACGTGTATAGATTTATTGCAAATGGAGTAAATTAAATCATTCTACTGCTGCTTTTCTACCCGATGACTATCTCAACAGCCTAGGATTCTCTTTCCCCTTCAGTAGACTAATTCTGTGCTTTCCTTCCCCTTTTAACACGAAAGTGACTAGATGTTTCATGGAGCAAAATAAAAACCTTGAGATACAGATATGCTATAGGAATGGTTTCAAGATAGAAAATATTTGGCTAATGATTTTGGTATTTGCATGCTTTCCCCTGCCCCGCCCCCAGAATCCCAGACACTTACGACTGTGAAATACAATGGGTGGGTTGTTACAAGAGAGCAGAGGTCTCCCAGGAGGGCTTTCCTGGGCATGGGAGTGCGTTTGGGAAGCTCCATGTAGGACAAGAGTTTATTCCTGTCACAGGTTTTCAAAATCCTCCAATGGATGAAGTGAAGGCCACTATGAGGAGGAAAAGCCTCCGTGTTCTGGGGTGGGTGTGGGGTAGGGAACAAAGCAAAAATAGAATCTGCAGTAAGCATCACCAATTTACCCAACCCCCACGCTGGGGAGACAAAGGGTCCTTTGCAGAGCGAAGGTTCTGGCCCACCACCTCTAGGAACACCTTTGGGTGTCTCTGGCCTGCTCAACCAAGAGAATAAAAGTCTCCAGCGCAATGAGAGAATAAAAGTCTCCAGCGCAGTGCGTTCCTTCCCAGCTCCCACAACCGCAACGGCGGCGGAAGGTGTCTTCCCTTCGCTAGCCCAGACCTAATAGAGTAATCGCCCCCAGACCCCAGACTCCAACCATCCACGCAAGGCTCCACGGGGTGGAGACAGTGTAGACCTTGGCCCCTCCACTCAGCCCTCGCATTACACGGAGGAACGCACCGAAATTCCCAAATCCACCCTCCCTTTCCCCTCAGCTTACATCCTAGGAGTCTTTGCGACTTACCGCTGGGGCAGAGTGTCGCAGGACCCTGCCTCGCCCGGCCGGGAGCCGCGCCCCGGAGCGGAGCCCGAAACGGCGCGGCGCGCTCAGCACCACGGCCAGCACCCGGCGCCGCGCGTCCCCGCCGGGTCGGGAGGAGACCGAGGCCCGCCTCCGCGCGCGCTGCCGCCGGCCGGGCTGGGCAGGGTTAACCCTCCGGAGGCGCGGGCGGGACACAGGGCGGGGCGGGCGGATCAAGGTGGGAGAAGGGACGCTCATGGGTCTGAGGTGGAGGCTGCGGTCTCCGTGAGTCGCCACCGCCCGTCCCCACCCGGTCTCGCTTTGTTCCTGTCTCTCGCGTCTCTGCTCCCCGCAGAGATGTGGCTGTGCATCCTTCAGGCCCGGAGGGGACAGCAGCCTAAGGGGTCTCCTCTCGCCCCACCCGCATTTTCGATCTCCTCGGGGCTCAAAGTGGGATAGGGGTTCCTACCCCCGCAGGCCCTAGCGTGGCCAGATTTAACCCCACTCCTCTCGGACCGGCTCGGTGACACAGGGCCTAGTCAGGAATCCAGCCCACGATTTGGAGAGGGTAGCCTTCCAGGACCTTCTTTACAGAGTGCTGTCTTGGACCCGATGATATTTGAGTGGGAACGAAGGAGGCACTTCCCTTACAGGTACTCACTGTATGGGGTCTGCGGGCGCTGCACCTGCACCTGCCGCAGTCTTGGGGGAGGAGCAGAACTGTGTGGGGACTGTCCCCGCAGAGCTGAGAAAGGAATCAAGTATGGATTAAGTAACTTCAGGATGGTTTAGGAAGCAATGCTAAAGCATTGGGGAGGAGTGTGGGGTGGAAAGGAGTGGGGGTGCACAGCTGGTGCTGGGGAGGCGCAGATCCCACGGGCGGGGTGAGCGAAGTGACCCCACACAGCAGAAGTTGGGTGCAGGCAGTGAGCTATGACTGGAAAGAAGGCGGGGTGCCTAGTCCAGGTTTGGGTTGAGTGAGGTACAAAGGAGGAACGGGCTCGAGCAAATGACAAAGGCATACCTTTCTTTGAGCCTAATGGGCTTCCTCCTTGTCCCCATCTAAACAAACAAAAAACCTGAACATACAGGTGTCATCTTGGTTTGCACTGGCTTTGTCATAACCCATCTGCCATCTTTATAATTAGTCATCTTGAGGCGGCTCCACTGCAAGCCCCTCCTCCAGCAAGCATATCCATCATCCACCACCTTTGGGAGAGCTCACCTTCTTTCATTTCTTGTAGTTGAACTGTTTTTCTACCTGGTCACTGATTCAGCCTGACCTCAGATGTTCTCCTTTCACCGTGTTGCTGGTGTAGCCTGCCTCCTTTGTTTTAGGTTAATTGACCATGTAAGCGATGGTTTATATCTGGGCTCTATTCTGTTTCACTGATCTATGTATCTGTTTTTGTGTGAGTACCAGAGTGTTTTAATTATTATAGCTTTGCAGTATAGTTTGAAATCAGGGAGTGTGATATCTCCAACTTTGTTCTTTCTCAAGGTTGGTTTGATTATTTGTGGTATTTTGTGGTTCAATATAAAATTTAAGATTATTTATTCTAGTCCTGGATAGAATATCATATTTTGGTAGGAATTTCATTGAATCTGTAGATTGCTTTAGATAATTATGGTCATTTTAATGTTATTTTTTCTTTCAAACCATAAGCATGATATATCCAATTTATTTAAGACTTCTTTAATTTCTTTTTTCAATCTCATCGTTTTCAGAGTACAGGTCTTTCACCTCCTTGGTTAAATTTATTTTTAGGTATTTTATTCTCTGATAAAATTGTAAATGTGATTGTTTCTTAACTTCTTCTGATTTTTTATTATTAGGGTATAGGAATGTGACAAATTTCTGTATATTAATTTTTCGTCCTGCTACTTTACTGAATTCATTTACTAATTCAATGCATTTTTGGTGTATTCTTTAGAATTTTCTACATATAGTATTATGTCATCTGCAAATAGTTTTTCTTCTAATTTGAATGACTTTTATTTCATTTCTTATATGATTGCTGTGGCTAGGATTTACAGTAATATGTTGAATAACACGGTGAAAGTGGGCATCCTTGTCTTGTTCCCAATCTTAGAGGAAAAACTTTCAGCTTTTTAGCACTGAGTATGATGTTAACTGGGGGCTTGTCATATATAAACTTAATCAAGGTAACTTCCTTTAATATCCTCTTTGTTGAGAGTTTTATCATAAATGAATGTTGAATTTTCTGCAATGATTTTCGACATCTATTGAGATAATCATGCAATTATTTTCATTGGTTTTGTTGATGTGATGAATCACATTACTTGTTTTGTAGATGTTGAACCACACTTGCATCCCTGGTGATGGTGCATAGTCATTTTAATATATTATTGAATTCAGTTTGATAGTATTTTGTTGACAACTTTTCCATCTGTATTAATCAGGGATATTGGTCTATAATTTTTTTTTGTAGTGTCTTTGTCTGGTTTCGCCATCAGTAGAATGTTGGCCTCATAAGATGAGTTTGGAAGCATAACCTTCCTCTTCAATTTTTTGGAATAATTTGAGAAGGATAGTTATTCATTCTTCTTTGAATCTTTGGTAGAATTTACCTATGAAGCCATCTGGTCTGGGATTTTGTTTGTGGGGAGTTTTTTGATTACTATTTTAATTTCATTGCTAATAATTAATTGATTTGCTCAGGTTTTCTGTTTCTTCTTGGTTTAGTCTTAGAGTGTTGTATGTTTCTAGAAATGTATCTATTTCTCCTAGATTGTCAAATTTGTTGGTATATGTTGTTCATAGTATTCTTTAATGATCCTTTGTATTTCTGTGGTGTCAGTTGTAATCTGCCGTTCATTTCTTGTTGAAATCCATGGGAGTCCGAAAGACCAGAGTAACAGGCTTTATTGAAAGGAAGAAAGGAACCCTGCGGGGCACTTCTCTGGGGGAGAAGAGCGCCGGTTACAGACTAGGGCGAGTTATATAGTGTTTGGGAGAGCCTGAGGGGATACTGAGGCAAAAGTCCTGGTATGTCCAGAGCCCCTCCTTGGGGCAGCTTGTCAGCTTTTTGGAATTCCTCTGTCTCAGGGGCGATAGTCCAGTAAGGGTGAGGTCTGACAGATAAGCGGAACATCAAGAGGGCAGTTTGGAATTCACGTATCTATCATTTCTCAACTCTGTGGGTACATATAAAAGAAAGGCAGTTACTAATTTTATAATATACGGTGAGGGGTGACGAGGAGAAAGAGAAGAAAAAATTGGAAAATTATTGCTTCTTCTGGAGAGAACTCAAGAAGGGAACCTTGCCAAGCCAAGTCCCTCATCCATTTAAAGAGGTCGTCAATTTCTGAGCTGTGTGGTCTCAACCAGGCGATGTCCTCGAAAACCTGAGTGAGGAAGTAAAAAAATTTTGCGAGGTAATAATTGTGAATTGCTTGCTGTGAGTGTCGAGTGGACAGAATAACATGGTGATGCATGGTCTCCTGGATGAGCCTCATGAGACGTGCTGGTCTGGTTCCTCTCGGATAGGAGGACATGTGGAGATTTTTATAGATAGGGAACCTGTTGGTGTAAGTTTTTAGAAGGACTGAATATGTGTGGTTTAAAAGGAAGGGGGTTTGCAGAACATTCAGGAGGGAACTTCTTGGGCTGAGGGGCGGCTTATTCCCGCTGTCATCCCTACTATTTGGTATTTCCCTCGTGAAGTTCTCCTTGGGGTGTTGGGGAATAGGAGTGTAGGAGCATTTGATTGTAGGTAATCCTAGAGATTTCTCTCATCCAGGCCTGTAGGAAGTTGATAAAGAAGGGGGCACGTATTTGGAGATCAGGAATGCAGAGATAAGGAGGGTTGTACAGTGGGGGTGAATGTTCTTCCATGGTAAAGTTAGAGATATTCTTTCCTGGCAGCCCTGGAGAGAGCAGTTAGCTTGAGCTAAAAGAAATGTTTCATGTCTGTTTGTAGGCTCATCTTCAGCCAAGAAGACCCAGCGATCTTGTCCCCTTACTATGTGAAGGGTAAAAAGACTGAGAAGCATTAAGAGGTGAATGCTATTCATTCTCTTAGTTCTTCAAGGATACAGGAGAGCTTTAGGGTTAGGGGACCTGTAGGGGTTGAAAGATAGGATTTAGAAGGCTTGCTGATCTAGGGTTTCAGATTTTTCTGTTTTTTCTTTTTAATTTTAAGAGGGTGACATTGATAAATCAGGGTACATATGTTCAGAGAAAACAGCTCTAGGTTATTTTGCCATTTGCTTATGCTGCATTCCCATCACCCAAAGTCCAATTGTCTTTCGTCACCTTCTAACTGGTTTTCTTTGTGTCCCTCCCCTCCCCCATCCCCCTCCTTCTCCTTCCCCCTACCCCATAACCCCCACATTCTTGTCCATGTCTCTGAGTCTCATTTTTATGTCCCACCTATGTATGGATTCATATAGTTCTTAGTTTTTTCTGATTTACTTATTTCGCTCAGTATAATGTTATCAAGGTTCATGCATGTTGTTGTAAATGATCCGATGTCATCATTTCTTATGGCTGAGTAGTATTCCATAGTATATATGTACCAAAGCTTTTTAATCCACTAGCCTTTGACGGACACTTGGGCTGTTTCCAGATCTTTGCTATTGTGAACAATGCTGCCATAAACATGGGGGTGCATTTCTTCTTTTCATACAGTGCTATGGTGTTCTTGGGGTATATTCCTAACAGTGGGATAGTTGGGTCAAAAGGCAGTTCGATTTTTAATTTTTTGAGGAATCTCCATACTGTTTTCCACAGTGGCTGCACCAGTCTGCATTCCCACCAACAGTGCAGGAGGGTTCCCTTTTCTCCACATCCTCGCCAGCACTTATTCTGTGTTGTTTTGTTGATGAGCGCCATTCTGACTGGTGTGAGGTGATATCTCATTGTGGTTTTGATTTATGTTTCTCTAATGATTAGTGATATTGAGCATTTTTTCATATGCCTGTTGGCCATCTGTATGTCCTCTTTGGGGAAGTGTCTATTCATTTCTTTTGTCCATTTTTGGATTGGATTGTTTGTCTTCCTGGTATTAAGTTTTACAAGTTCTTTATAAATTTTGTTTATTAACCCCTTATCAGACGCATTGTCAAATATAGTCTCCCATTGTGTAGTTTGTCTTTTTATTCTGTTCTTATTGTCTTTAGCTGTGCAGAAGCTTTTTAGTTTGATATAGTCCCATATTTTTTGTTTATCCTGTCTTTTATTTCACTTGCCTATGGAGACAAATTGGCAAATATATTGCTGCAAGAAATGCCAGAGAGGTTACTGCCTATGTTTTCTTCTAAGATGCTTATGGTTTCATGGCTTACATTTAAGTCTTTTATCCATTTTGAGTTTATTTTTGTGAATGGTGTAAGTTGGTAGTCTAGTTTCATTTTTTTGCAGGTAGCTTTCCAATTTTCCCAACACCATTTGTTGAAGAGGCTGTCTTTACTCCAATGTACGCTCTTACCTCCTTTGTCAAATATCAGTTGTCCATAAGGGTGTGGGTTTATTTCTGGGTTCTCACTTCTGTTTCATTGATCTATATGCCTGTTCCTATGCCAGTACCAGGCTGTTTTGAGTACAATGGCCTTATAGTATAACTTGATATCCGGAAGTGTGATACCTCCCATTTTATTATTCCTTTTCAAGATTGCTGAGGCTATTCGTGTTCTCTTTTGGTTCCATATAAATTTTTGGAATACGTGTTCTATATCTTTAAAGTAAGTCATTAGTATTTTTTTTTTTGTATTTTTCCGAAGTTGGAAACAGGGAGGCAGTCAGACAGACTCCCGCATGCGCCCGACCAGGATCCACCCGGCATGCCCACTGGGGGCGATGCTCTGCCCATCTGGGGCATCGCTCTGCCGCAATCAGACCCATCCTAGCACCTGAGGCAGAGGCCACAGAGGCATCCTCAGCGCCCAGGCAAACTTTGCTCCAATGTAGCCTTGGCTGCGGGAGGGTAAGAGAGAGACAGAGAGGAAGGAGAGGGGGAGGGGTGGAGAAGCAGATGGGTGCTTCTCCTGTGTACCCTGGCCGGGAATCGAACCCGGGACTCCCGCACACCAGGCTGATGCTCTACCACTGAGTTAACTGGACAGGGCCAAGTCATTGGTATTTTAATCAGTATTGCATTGAATTTTTAAATTGCTCTGGGTAATATAGACATTTTAATGATGTTTATTCTTCCTAACCATGAGCACAGTATATGCCTCCACTTGTTTGTATCTTCCCTGATTTCTTTTATCAGTGTTTTATAATTTTCCGAGTACAAGTCTTTAATCTCCCTGGTTAAATTTATTCCTAGATACTTTATTTTTTGGTTGCAATGGTAAAGGGGACTGATTCTTTAATTTCTCTTTCTGACAGTTCATTGTTAGTGTATAAAAATGCCTCTGATTTCTGAGTATTAATTTTATATCCTGCCACCTTGCTGAATTCATTTATAAGGTCTAGTAATTTTTTTACTGCGACTTTAGGGTTTTCTACATACAATATCATATCATCTGCAAATAATGATAGTTTTACTTCTTCTTTTCCCATTTGGATGCCTTTTATTTCTTTTTCTTGTCTGATTGCTGTGGCTAGGACTTCCAGGACTATGTTGAATAAGAGTGGTGAAAGGGGGCACCCCTGCATTGTTCCTGATCTTAAGGGTATTGCTTTTAATTTTTGCCCATTGAGTATGATGTTGGCCGTGGGTTTGTCATAGATGGCCTTTATCATGTTGAGGTATGTTCCCTGTATTTCCACTTTGCTGAGAGTTTTGATCATGAATGGGTGCTGGATTTTATCAAATGCTTTTTCTGCATCTATTGAAATTATCATGTGGATTTTCTCCTGCCTTTTGTTTATGTGATGAATCACATTGATTGATTTGAGAATATTGTATCAGCCTTGCCTCCCAAGAATAAATCCTACTTGATCGTGGTGTATTGATTTTTTTCATATATTGCTGGATCTGGTTTGCTAATATTTTGTTGAGGATTTTAGCATCTAAATTCATCGGGGATATTGGCCTATAATTTTCTTTCTTTGTGTTGTCTTTGCCTAGTTTTGGAATCAGAATTATGCTCGCCTCATAAAAGGAGCTTGGAAGTCTTCCTTACTCTTGAATTTTTTGAAATAGCTTGAGAAGGATAGGAATTAGTTCTTCTTTGAATATTTGGTAGAATTCAGTTGTGAAGCCATCAGGCCCAGGACTTTTCTTTTTTGGGAGCTTTTTGATAACTATTTCAATCTCATTTGTTGTAATTGGTCTATTTAGGTTTTCTGATTCTTCCAGATTAATTTTTGGAAGATTATATGTTTCACGGAATTTGTCCATTTCATCTAGGTTGTCTAGTTTTTTGGTGTATAGTTCTTCATAGTATTTTCTTACAATATTTTGTATTTCTGTTGTGTCAGTTGTTATTTCTCCACTCTCGTTTCTAATTTTATTTATTAGAGTCCTCTCTCTTTTTTTCTTGTTGAGTTTGGTTAAAGGTTCATTGATCTTGTTTACCTTTTCAAAGAACCAGCTCCTGGTTTCATTGATCCTCTGTATTGTTTCTTTAGCCTCTGTCATTTATTTCTGCTCTGATCTTTATTATTTCCTTCCTTCTACTAGCTCTGGGCTTTACTTTCTATTCTTTTTCTAGTTCTTTTAGATGTAGAGTCAAGTTGTTTATTTGAGCTTTTTCTAGCTTCTTGAGGTATGCCTGTAATGCTATGAACTTCCTTTTCAAGACTGCTTTTGCTGTGTCCCATAAATTTATAATCATTCATTTCTAGGAATTTTTAAATTTCTTCTTTGATCTCATTGTTTATCCATTCGTTATTTAATAACGTGCTATTTAATTTCCATGTGTTTGAGTATTTTTCAGTTTTTCTGTTGTGGTTGATTTCTAGTTTTATGCCATTGTGATCAGAGAAAGTGCTCGATATGATTTCAATCTTCTTAATTTTGTTGAGACCGCTTTTGTGCCCTAACATGTGGTCTATTCTAGAGAATGTACCATGAGCACTTGAAAAGAATGTATATTCTGCTGCTTTAGGATGAAAGGTTCTGAAGATATCTATTAAATCGAGTTGATCTAGTATGTCCTTTAAGTCTGCTATTTCTTTGTTAATTTTCCTTCTTGAGGTTCTATCTAGTGATGTTAGTGGGGTATTGAAATCCCCTATAGTATTGCTGGTGATCTTGCCCTTTAAATCTATCAAAGTCTGCTTTATATATTTAGGTGCTCCTATATTAGGTGCGTAGATATTATAATCTTCCTGTTGGATTGCTCCCTTTATCATTATTTAGTGACCTTCTTTATCTCTTACTATAGCAGTGGTTCTCAACCTGTGGGTCATGACCCCTGCGGGGGTCGAACGACTAAAACACAGGGGTCGCCTAAAGCCACAGGTTGAGAACCGCTGTACTATAGTCTTTGTTTTAAAGTCCATTTTGTCTGATATAAGTATTGCTATCTCAGCTTTTTTTTCATTTCCATTTGCGTGAAATATTTTTTCCATCCATTTATCTTCAGTCTATGTGCATCTTTTTTTTTAAGGTGTGTCTCTTGTAGACAGCATATGTATGGGTCCTGTTTCCTTATCCACGCAGCTACCCTATGTCTTTTGATTGGATCATTTAATCCATTTACATTTAAGGTTATTATTGATATGTAATTGTTTATTGCCATTTTATTCTTTAGAATTATATTCCTCTTTTGCTGTATTCTTTTTCTCCTTTGATCCGTTTACAACAGGCCCCTTAGCATTTCTTGCAGCCTTGGTTTGGTTATAGTGAATTCCTTGAGTTTTTTCTGTTCTGATATTTTTTCTTTCTTTACTTATTTTGCAAATATCATCTCCCATTTGCTTGTATAGGCAATTAACATTTGACAAATGAGGCAGAATATACCTTGGAATAAAGACAGTCTATTAATGAATACTGTTGAGAAAATTGGACAGAGCATGCAAAATGTAACTAGACTACCTTTCTATACCATATTCAAAAATAAGAAAATAAAATGGATTAAAGACTTAAATTTAAACCTCAAAACCATAAAAATCCTAGAAGAAAACATAGGCATTAAAATCTCTGACATTTCTCTTAGCAATATTTTTTTCTGATACATTTCTTTGGGCAAAGAAAAATTTAAAATATAAACAAATAGGACTACATGAAACTGGCGAGTTGTTGCACAGCAAAGGAAACCATTACCAAAACAAAAAGACTGCCTACTGAATGAGAAAGTATATTCAACAATGATACATCTAATAAGGGGTTAATCTCTAAAATATAAAGAACTTATACAATTCAGAGCACACACAGACACATACACACAAAAACAAATAATCCAATTAAAAATGGGCACAGTACTTCTCCAAAAAGGACATACAGATAGCTAATTGACATATTAAAAGATATTCAATGTCACTAATCATCAGAGAAATGCAAACTAAAACCACAATAAGGAATCACCTCACACCTGTCAGAATGGCTATCATCAATAAATCAACAAACAACAAGTGTTGATAAGAATGGAGTGGAAAGGGAGGGAACCCTCATGTACTGATGGTAAGGATGAAGATTGTTACAGCCATTATGAATAGTATAGAGGTTTTTCAAAAAATTAAAAATGGAACTTCTTTATGAATCAGTGATTTCACTTCTGGGGATATACAGTGTGTCCATAAAGTCATGGTGCACTTTTGACCGGTCACAGGAGAGCAACAAAAGATGATAGAAATGTGAAATCTGCACCAAATAAAAGAAAAACTCTCCCAGTTTCATACCTATTCAGTGCAGTTTGATGTGGGCTCACGCACAGATTTTTTAGGGCTCCTTAGGTAGCTATCCCATATAGCCTCTATAGACTCATCACTGACTGATGGCCTATCAGAACGGGGTTTCTCCACCAAACTGCAGGTTTCCTTCAACTGCTTATCCCACCGAGTAATGTTATTTCTATGTGGTGGCGCTTCGTTATAAACACGCCGATATTCACGTTGCACTTTGGTCACGGATTCAAATTTAGTGAGCCACAGAACACACTGAACTTTCCTCTGTACCGTCCACATCTCAACTGGCATGGCCATGAGCTGCTCCGCTGTATACATGGTATTACGTCATCATCTGCACATGCACACATGCTGCCACATCATCCTACAGAAACTGGGAGGGTTTTCCTTTTATTTGGTGCATATTTCACATTTCTATCGTCTTTTGTTGCTTTCCTGTGACTGGTCAAAAGTGCACCATGACTTTACGGACATACTGTATCTAAAGAAACCTAAAACACTAATTTAAAAGAATATATGCACCCTTATTTCCATTGCAGCATTGTTTGCAATAGCCAAGCTATGGAACCAACCCAGGTGCCTAGAGTGGATAAAAAAAAGCTGTGCTGCATATATATAATAAAATATTATTCGACCATAAAATAGAATGAAATCTTACCATTTGTGACAGCATGGATGGACCTCAAGGGTATTATGCTAAGTGAAATAAGTCAGTCAGAGAAGAAACAAATACCATATAATTTTACTTATGTGTGAAGTATAAAGAACAAAATAAATGAACAAATAAAATTAAAACAGACTTATAGTTACGGAGAACAGAGTGATAGTTGCTAGAGGAAAGGAGATTTGAGGGGCTCAGTGAAAAACGTGATAGGATTAAGTGTGAAGTGGTAATTACAAAATAGTCATGGGGATGTAAAGTACAGCACAGAAAATACGGTCAATAATATTGTAACTGCTGCATGGTGCCAGGTGGGTACTGGACATGTCAGGAGGAAGACTTAGTGAAGTGCATGATTTTCTGACCACTGTTTTATACACCTGGAACTAATACAGAATAATATTTTTAAAATTTTTAGTAACACCAGTAAAATAAAATAGGAATAAAAATTTAATGCCAAATCCTTCTCAAACTCTCTCAAGAAATTAAAGAGAAGGAAAACTCATTAACTAATTGTATGAGCAGGCATCACCCTGATACTGAAAAGTAGAAAAGAAAGGCTCTTAACAGAAATAATTTTTGTAAAACTTACTTTCTCTAAAACAAAGAGACTTTTAGCAGAACTAACTTTTTCTGAAAAGACTCCCTATTCCTGGCCTTGAGGCCGGTCCCCCAGACTGTGGCCTTGGACTAGCTTTGCAAGGTGCAGGTGTTCTCAGAATGTTTCTCCCTGAATTAACCCTATAGATAAACATTGTAAGAAAGCTTGTTCCACTGCTTTGTTTTACTGCTATGCTTCCTCTCCTCCCCATTCCTCAGTCAGTATGTAATTTTCCCTTTAAAAAGCTAGCCTCAAACTGTGTTCCCCACCGCATTAATTTGAATGACTTAGGTCTCTGTGTGGTAGCACAGCAGGTTAATTAAAGACTCCTTGATTTCTTCATTTGGCTACTTGATTGTGTGTGTGGCAAGACATTTGTTTCTCGATGTTCCAATACAACAATACCAAACCCAGATCAAGACATTATAAGAAAAGAAAACTAAAGATCAATATGTCTGATGAATATAGATGCAAAAATTCTCAAAAAATATTAGCAAACCAATTAAATAATACATTTAAAAGAATCATACATCATGGGTGGTTTAACAAATGCAAATCAGCGTGATACACCACATTAGTAAAATAAATGATATAAGTCATATGATTATCTCAATAGTCACAGAAAAAAATTTTGACAAAATACAACATACTTCATGATAAAAAAAAAAGCCTCTCAACAATTCAGGTGTACATAGGACAAAGTACAAATAACATACGTCACCATATATAAAGTCCATGTACAACAAACCCACAGCCACCATCATTCTCAATGGTGGAAGACTGAAATATATTTTTCTAAGATCGGGAACAAGAAAAAGGTTCCCAATCTCTTTTCTCTCATTCAACGTAGTGTTGGAAGGCCTAAATAAAACAATCAGGCAAGACTAAGTAAGCAATAAAAGGCATCCAAATCAGAAAGCCATGCCTTTCAGCCTCTCTTTAATGACCCCTTCTGGCAGAGCTTACCAGGAGACTAGCTGGCAAAGGAGAGTGTGGTTGCAGAACTCCCTAATGGGAGCCTCGAAAAGATAGGTCTAGTCTCACCCGTGGCAGGGCAGTGGATAAAGCAACAACCTGGAACGCTGAGGTTGCTGGTTCAAAACCCTGGGCTTGCCTGGTCAAGGCACGTATGGGAAGAAACTATTATGTGTTGATGCTTCCCTCTTGCCCCCTTTTTTTCTCGCTCTCTCTATAAAATCAATAAATAAAGTCTTTAAAAAGAAAGATAAGTACTATATAAAGCGTGATTTTTTTGCTGAGAGACAACAGCTTAATAACCTTCATGCCATAGATTTTGGAACTATTTCTAGATTTTCTTTTTTATCCTGTTCTTCTAACTGTTTACATGCTTGTATCACATTGTTTTATACTTCTGGTAGAGTTAGTTTTCATTGCTGTCCCCCCCCCCCCAGAATATTCTTGGTTGTCGTGGTATATAGTAGAGTGCATCAGATCTTAAAAATAAGTTGGCAGTTTGATGTCATTATATGAACAACTGACCATCTGACCCTCTAGTGTATATTCCTGGGCATCCATCATAACTTCCCTGGTGTCTCTGTCATTGAACTGAGGTCCGTGGGTGGAGGGACGCAATGTGCTCTAGCTCCCCTCCCAGCCTTGGGGCTCCCAGTGAGGACCGCCTTCTCAGACCTAGCACCAGCCTCTGCAGCTCGCGAGCCCCGGGAAGTCTCCACCCTCTGCAGGCGGTTTCTCAGCTACCCCGCGTGGTGGCGGGTGCTTGGCCGCTCCTCCAATGGCGAGCACTGGGGCGGGGGGCGTAGGTCCAGGCTGGCAGGCGGCCTACGCCCTAGCCATAGGCCTGCTCTGGCAGTGCCTGCTGATGCCGCAAGCCCAGCCTGCTCCGGGAACCACAGAAGCTGGTGAGTGGGTGGCCAGCCAGGAAAAGGGCACCCAAGTTGCCCACCTCTGGCGTCCCTCCCTCATTCCCTCCACGCTTAACAAGGGCCAGAGGGACCTCTACCTGGCCAGGCGTTGGGCTTGAGGGTCCCTGGGTTTCTGGGGGACCTACGTGGTGGGGCCAAGGTGCTCACTCTTCCCTGGACTCTTTCCCACTGGATCTCAGCCTCCTCAAGCCATGAGCTTAGTGGACAGGCTGTGTTTGCCATGTAGACCAGTGCTAGCCTCCCCACTGCTGTCCACTAAGCCATGGGCCTTGCACTGGCCTGTCCCTGTGGGTCCCACATCCTCTTCATTTCAAGAATGGGAAGTGCTACTTCAGGAGGGCGATTTTCAAGCCAAGGATATGCCATCGGGCCTCAGGCTCCCTAGAGTATTGGACTGAGGTGGGAGGGTACAACCACTGCATTATCCGTTGCCCCGAACAAACAGCATCCTTCTGCAAGCCCCCAGTTCTGGGGCTTTCAACAGTGGTGCATTTGTCCTGAGGAAGGACCTGGGACAGCAGCACTGCCCAGCCTTGCCTCCCTCATTGCTGTGCTGCTCTGCACCCCCCTGGCTGCCCCTCTCCGCCTTTCCCGCCTCCTCCAGACCACAGGCTGCTGCCTTCATGTTGTCCCTTCTGGTGAAGCCAGGTGGCCCCTTGTCACTTCACCCTGGGCCTTGGATTTTTAGCTGTGAAGTGAGAGAAGGGAACACAGTGGCCCTAGGTCCTACGGATGCTGACAAAGTGAAGCAGCAAGGCTGGCACCATGACACAGGTGCCTCACAGCTGGGGCTGTCTCCACAGTGTGTGGAAAGCCGACAGTGACTGGGAAGATCTTTGGTGGCCGGGATGCACCTGTAAAGAAGTGGCCATGGCAGGTCAGCTTGTTTTTCCATGGCTCTCACATCTGCGGAGGATCCCTCATTGATACCTTCTGGGTGATCTCAGCTGCCCACTGCTTCCGATCGTGAGTCTTCTAGCTCTGGCTGGTAGTTCAGTGGATGTGGCGGCGTCCCAGGGCACCAAGGTTGTGGGTTTGACTCATGGTCAGGGCATGCAGGAGAAGCAACCAATGAGCACACAACTAAGTGAAACAACGAGTTGATGCTTCTCTATCTCTCTTTCTCTCGCTCTGCTTCTCTGTCTCTCTCTTTCTCTCATGCTTTGCTTCCTCCTCTCTCAATTAATGGAAACGTTTTTTTAAAAAGTAAGTATTTCCACAAGGGCCCAGCTGCTGGGGGAGTGGGGGGGTGGGGGAGGGTGGGAATGGGGAAGGAACACAAATTGGCCTGAAAAGAAGGGGGTAAAAAAGGCCACAGCCTTTTTTCCCCGGGCTTTGTTCTGGGATAGTTTGCTGCCACCATGTGTCTCTGAGTGCTATGGCCCCTGCAGGTAGCAGTCCCCTCTACCTGCGATACCACTGCTGCTCACCACCTAACGGCAGTCTTCTGGTCTGAGTCACTTCTCCCAGGACAGAAGCTAATCAATTGCCTCGTCTTCCGTCTTCCACCCCACTCTTCACACTGTGGTAACACCAAGATGGTGTGGTCATCTCAGCTACATGTATATTACTTTTAAGTAGTTGAATGGAAATTGGCTTTATGATTATTCATAAATACAGAGGGTCCTTGGGTTACGACACAGTTCCATTCCTATGACAGTGACATAACCCAAATTTTGGTGTAAGCTGAAACACACCCTCACTAAGTCACTTACCTATCCTAACACAGTTGTGAAATCATAATCTAGAACATAAAAACACAACTAAGCCACAGAAAAAGGAAAAGGACATAAATATATTGTACTGTAGTAACAGAAAACATGAAAAAAATTAGTGTAAAAAAATTCCTTACCTTTATTCCTGTGTTTGGCTTGCACCCTGGAAGGGGCATTGCAAGGTGGGAGAGAGTGACAGGAGGAAGCCAGAGAGGCAGGAGAACCTGCAGAAGGTGCTGGAGACACTGGGTCAGGTGAATCAGGATTGCCTAAGGAGCATGTAGGAGACACTGGAGATGATCCTACCTGTACTACAGGTGTTTCATCTCGAGAAGCAGCTGGTGTAGAGGGTACAGGATCTGCTGCAGGCCTCTCTACCTTCTTAAAGAATTGCTCCAGGCTAGTCTGGAAGGTTGATGACTTCTTCTCTTCCAAAGTCTGCCTATAGCATTGCAAGGCATCCATAACAGCTCTGTAGACCTTACTGAATCCGTCATCACTGGGGTCCTCAGCCTGAAATTTTGCTAATCCATCCTCTACCACAGAAAAACCTTCTGCCAAACCCTTGGTAGTAAATCTCTTGGGTTCTGGGTTTCTATCTCTTCCTCTTCAATCAGCTGCTTCTCCAGCTGAAGGAGGTCCTCAGCAGACAGTCCTCTCCATGGGAGTGAGTGCCGTAACTTGAAATGTCTTATATCAAGAGTGTCGTAACCTGAGTAACCCCTGTACTGCGAAACAGACTTCAGCTCTGAAGTAATTGCCTCCTGTTCCCTCTTTATCTTCCCTGAACCTCAGGAATCTAATCCCTGTTCCCACTCAAGGTGGACTCTGCCTCTGCTTCTGGCTCAGCTCCAGGTAGTCGCACAACATCCGAGTGGCCTCAGCCTCCTCTTGTGCAGATGGTAGCTGTGTGTAGTTCCCCTTGCTACACACCTGACACAGGCTTCAGGCTTTAAGTCAGAGTCATTGTTCCAGGGCCTCTGCTTCCAAGGCTGGAGGTGGGGAGGGAGCATCAGTCAGTGTGGCCAAGTATTTCACCCCCTTCCGGCCAGGGTGTCCGAAGGCCTTCTCTGGCACAGTGCTGGAGGCTTCCTTGGGCCCTGACTGCCCACACTCGGCACCTTCCTCTCCAGAGGTGCTGGGACTCTGCACCTCTAACCAGTGCCCAGCTCTTCCTTTCCCCTGCAAGAACCATGTACCTAAGGGAGCTATTGTCCATGCTGTCCTCACAGGCCAGAGCGAGACAGGAGGCCAGCGGCCCCTGTCCGGGGAGGTGGGTGCAGACAGGAGGGTGGGCTGCTCCTCAGGTAATCCTGGGCCTACCTCCTCTGAGATCAGAAGGAGTGACAAGGACATCGTGCTTTTACAGCAGGGAGACAGAGTGTGGGCATCCGCTGGCTCTCAGACACCACCTAGGTTCTAATAATTTATTCAGTCCCATGGGTGCCAGGCACCAGCTGAAGCACACTGTGGGGCATGTAGAAATGCAACATCCACCTTGAAATTTTTCATCCAATAAGAAAAATGAGACATAGTTCTACAGTGAGGTAGGACAGAGAAGCCATAATGTGTGAGAGGGGAGGCCCTGAGCAGTGTCCGGGGAGCTGCTGTGGGTCCCATCAAATGTTTGGCCTTGGGGAAGAAGGAATTGGGCATCAGGCATCTGGGTGGGGACAGCATGGTGGGCCGTGCGAGTGGGAATGTTGCTCCTGCTCCGGGAACAAGGAGCAGCTCCACGCTCCCCTCCATTAGCCCCACCATGACCTGCTGAGTGCCTGTCACCAGATAGGGATCAGCCTTGAGAGACGTTTGTGTGTGTGGACTGGGAAGGAGGGGGGTGGATCGTTCTGGGATGGGAAATGGGGTCTTTGAGAATCACTCCAGGCTGTGAGGTTTTCCAAGGGTTTTGGGGAATGAGCCCAGTCTCCTTTCCTCTAAAGTATGGTTTGATGCTCCCTTCACATTTCCTTCTGGCACTAACATTTTCTGCTCCTTTGATTCTGGGACATGCTGGGAAAGCCATCGGTGCCTTTCAAAGGACCAATGTCTTCAGGCTATGGATAACAGTCAAACCACCTCAAGATACTATCAGCAAGGGAGGAGAGAGAAGCCTCTGGAATAATGGCGGGGTCTGGTTGCTGACCAGGGGATGGGGCAGGCAGTCAGAGTGTGGGTGCTGGCCCAGCACTCAGAGGGGATGGGTGATAACGCAGCCTCTTCACAACAGGTCCCGTAAGCCGTCTGACTTCACTGTCCTGCTAGGGTACCATAAGCTATCACAGCCTACCAAGCACAGCCTGCAGAGGTCGGTGTACCGAATCATCATCCACGAGGACTTTGACAAGCAGTACTTCCTGGCGAAAGACATCGCATTGTTGCAACTGCATCTGTCTGTGACTTTTAATTCCTACATCCTCCCTGCCTGCCTCCCAGGGCCAGATGCAATCTTGCCTCTTTATACCGCCTGCTGGTTGACTGGTTGGGGAATGGTCACTGAGGATGGTGAGCAGGGCAGAGGAGGAGAGTGGGGCTGAGGAAGAGGGGTGTGCAGTGACCACCTTGGGGTTCTGCCAGCCTTGATAGCATGTCCTTCTTTTCTTTTTTAATTGAGAGCAGGAGAGGCAGAGAGACAGACTCCCACATGCACCCCCACCAAGTTCCACCTGGCGAGCCACCTACAGAGCGATGCTCTACCCATCTGGGGTGTTGCTCCATTGCTGGGCAACCGAGCTATTTTTAGTGCCTGCGGAAGACCAGGAGCCAACAGGGGCCAAATCACTCAAATCAATTGAGCCATAGCTGTAGGAGGGGGAGGAAGAGATGGAGAATAAAGAGAGAGAGAGAGTAGGGGGAGATAGAGAGATGAAGATGGTCGCTTCTCCTGAGTGCCCTGAGAATCAAACCTGGACATCCACACGCCAGGCAGATGCTCTACCACTGAGCCTCCCAGCCAGGACTAGCATGTCCTTCTAAAACTTCCAGTTTCCTTCAGTTCATGGTTCAGATACTCTGAGCATCTCTAACTTTTGAAATCGGGAACTCGGGCTGTTTGACTCTGAGACATTGGGTTTCCATTCGGACTCCCAGGTCCTCCTGGGGCCACGCCCCTTCAGAGCTGCCTTCACCAAACTCCTCTTGAGCTCCCACTGCTACGGAAGGAACTTGGAGCAGCAGTGAGAAAAATGAAGCAAGCCTGTTCTCTGGCCTGGGAGGGGGAAATTAGGCACTTATGGCTTAAGAACACTGACCCCTGTGAACCTCCCTTCTCTTGATCCAAACTCAAGTTAAAGTTGCCCATTCTGCCAGCTTAGGGCTTGCCCATTTTTAGACAGCGAGGGGAGAAATATTGGGCCAAAATTTTTGCACAAAATGCTTTTGATTTATGAAAATATAATGTTGAGTGAAAATATAGAATGTAACTTTGGCATGACATGCAGGGCCGTGGCTGGGAGAGCATCTCAGTGGAGGCTCCGGGGCAGGGCTCTCTCTGCCATGTCGACCAGTGCTAGCATCCCCACTCCTGTCCACTAAGCATCAGTCACACTGCCCAAACTTCTCCAAAGACACCTCCTTGGGATGTATTCCTTAAGTGTTACTGGTAGAACAAAGGGTTCTCCAGTGTGGGTCAGAACGTGGAGTTGAGGCATGAGGGGATGTGATGGGCTGGAGTAGCCACCGCGACAGGGAGCAGCTGCCACCACAGAGAGGCAGCCTGCAGCTGTCCTTCCCTTCCACACCCTCCTCCCTTGACTGCAGGAGTTAGGCTTGGGCTGCCCCAATGAGATGTCAGGGCCACACACACGGCAGGCACTCCACAGGAGTGCACAGCCCTTGTAACACTGTGTGGCCAGGTGAGGATTCCAGGTCAGACCTGTGAGCAGCATCGGGGACTAGAAGCTACATGGGAAGTGTCCACACATCAGATGCCCCTTGAGGCCAGGCCACGTTGAATTTGTCATACCACCTAGCCCCACCTAGCTTCTGGTAGGTATGCTACACCTTGACTAAGCTGAGACTCCCAGCTTCTACCCTCCGTGTCTCTACTTCTGTCCCTACAGAGCAGCCAGACTAATTGTTCTTGAAACTTAAGTAGACGTTTCAGTAGTTTCCCAGTGTACTTAGAACAAAATTCAGACTCCTCATCTTGGTGAGGAGGCCCTGCTTGCTCTGGAACCTGCTATGATTCTGCCTTATTTCCTCACCCCCAATTCCCACACCGTTGCGGCCACACTGGCTCCTTCCTGGTCCTTCCCACTGTGCACTACTCCCTTTTGCTCTCTCCCCTGCCTTGAACTTCTTTGCTCCTCAACTTCATGCATCCTCCGAGAGGCTCCCCAAATTCTCTCAGCCAGAATGGGCGACCTCCTCTTCAGCAGACAGTGCGGCGAGGGAGCTGGTTTCTCTCCCAGACACCCTACATCTGACCCCCTCCACCCCCTTGCAGAGTTCTTGAAACCACCTTTACAACTGCAGGAAGCAGAGCTTGGCGTCATGGGCTCCAGTTCCTGCAATCTGTATTTCCAATCGCCAAACTCCATGGACAGTAAATACAGTGTACATGAGGACATGCTGTGCGCCGGGAACCTCCTTTCTGGAAAGTCCCTCTGCAGAGTAAGTGAGCCCAGAGCCCTGTCTCCAGTCTCGCCAGTCGAGGCTGCCTCTCCTCTCCTGTGGCATCTGTCCCCTCCCCCTTTCTTCTCTGGACACTTTCTCAGCCCCTGACTTTTATCTAAGCTCGCCCCAGCCAGAAGTGTTAGAGCCAAAGGACAGAAGCCGCCAAAAGGTCCATTCCATGTTTTTTATATATTAAAAAAAAGTAGATTATTTATATATATATATAGAAAAAAGTTTTGTTGAAGTATAGTGTCCATAGGAAAGGGCACTATTTATAAGGCTGCTGTCTGATGCAGTTTAGAAATTGATAAATTCATGGAACCAGCACCCAAGGGTCTTCTTTATCCCTCCAACCTGTCATTAATTTACATACATACACACAAGTCACCCTGACGTGGCTTCTAACACGCTGTGAATTAGCGTCAGGAAGTCTACCTATGAAGTCATACAGATGTTCTCTCCTCTGGCCTCTTTCAGTCGATGTTATGTTTGTGAGGTCCATCTAACATGAAGTTCGTGTTGCTTATCTTATTCCTGAATAGTATTTCACTGTGTGAATATACTGTCACTTATTTATCCGCTCAGTGTTGGTGACATGTAGGTAGTTTCCACATGAGAGCATTACAAATAGCATTTCTGTGAACATCCTCGTTGCATATGTTCTGGTGCAAATGGGCTCACACTGTGCTTTGGTATAACCTGGGCATAGAATTACTGTGTCGTACGATGTTTCTCTCACAGATACTGGAGAGTGGGTTTCCACCCTGGGTGTATGGATTTGACTCACCCAGCAGTGAGGGGAATTCTGGGTTCCCCCACATTGCCACCAGCACTCCATATGGTCAGCCATTTTCATTTTAAACATTGTATTCAATTTTTAATTTGCATTTCTTTGGTGAATAATGAAGATAAGCACTTTTATATATGTATATCACCTTCTTTTTGTAGAGTGTGTATTCAAGTGTTTTGTCATTATTTCTGTGGGGGTGTCTTTCCTATTGAATTAGCTAGGAGCACATTATGGAGATATATATATATCCATATATAGATAGATAGATAGATAGATCCATTATAGATATATATCTCTGTATCTCCATTATAGATATATATCTATATATAGATATTGATATAGTGTATATATATATATCTCCATTATAGATATATATCATTATAAATATATATATAATGAACGTCTTCTCTCACTCTGTGTAGTCCTTCTATTTTATATTTTATGGTGGGGAAACCAAGGCCCAGAGAGGGAAGGAGAAAAGCTCAGGTGAGGTTGTCAGTCCATAGTCAAACTTGGAGAAGCCATGCCCTCCTTTGGAGCTGTGGCCCCCACGAGCCTTCTCCAGCGGTCTCTTCTCCCTCTCTTGCACCTTCTTTGTAGCTCTTCCTCTCTCTACCTTCCCATCTCCAAAAGGCTCAGAAATATACTGCCGGGATTCTACAATGCACCTTATTCCTCCCAAAGCCCCTGCTCTCCTGACTCTCAGCCCGCTGTTGCAGCAGGCCTCACCCCAGGGCTATCTGCCCTTGCCCTCTCTGCTTCCACCCCTCCTTTTCTCACCTCAGCCCAACCCGGGAGGCTCTTGTGCCTCTGCCTCTTGTGGCTGCTGTTCGACCTCAGCCCCGCTGCCCCCAGGGTGCTCAGCAGCACGCCCCAGTGCTTCCCTCTGACTCGCAGGGTGGCCTGTGCTCTCCACCTCCTCCTCTTGACCTCTGCACACCAAGGACCTGTCACGCAGCACTGATTCTGGTTTTCTTGTCTTGCTCCATTTTTCTTAGATGGAGAGAAAAAGGGTTAGCTATTGGCCAGCCCTGGGCCTCACCATTTCTTGTCTGTAACCCTTTCGGCTGCAGTCCTGTCCTGGCTGGTCCCCCTGTGCTGACTCATCCCTTCCCATTGGCTGTGCTCACCCAGCCCCAGAACCATGTACTGTTCTTTTGGAGTCCGTATCAGGTCACATCACTTTCCTGTTGAGTGTCACTTAGTGTTCTGTTCACACACACACATACACACCCGCTGATGAGGCCTTCTGCTGTGCAGCCTCCCCCTCGCCACCGAGCACGAGCACGCTGCTCACCTCTGCCTCTTGCAGAGCCAGGCCTTGATCGTCCCTCCAGTCTTGACTCAGAGAAGTTCTCTGACGGCCCACTCCCTTCCCCTCCCCTGCGCACTTCTGTACTACATCTTGCACTGACAGATGTGCACTGTATCAGCCGATGTCTGTGTGGTAGGTCACCTTACTATGTCCTGCACACACAGGGTGCTCAGTCAACAGAAGGCTGACGGGGGGCTAGGTTTCTTTGGTCCCCACTTTTTGGACTACAAGATGGAAGTGCTACATACACCCTATGATGGCAGGTGCCTGCCTGCCTTGAAGTCCTGCACTTGAACCCCCAACATTCTTTTAGGAACCCCTTGGGCTGCCCTGCAATTCCAACCACCCCACTGGCCTGGGCCTGGGCATCAGCTGTTTCCCTCTGAACACATCTAACAGACTGGCATTTTCTAAAGAAGCTCCACCAAGAAGTTGAGGAAGAACTGGAGACCTTAATAAGGCAAAAACAAAGGCCCAGGTGGGATCCAGTAACAGGTTGAGGACTTAGCTGGAGGCCTCAGGCTTGCCACAGCTGCTCCTTGGGACCTCAGGTGATAACTCTCCCACTTAGGCTTAAGAGGGCAGAGAAGGCTGGCATCTGGCACCTGGGGTCCCCGTGTGGATTCTTGTGGGCCTGTGACCACCAGCCGAGGGGGATGTCCAGGATGCCCTCCAGAACTCTGTGAGATGGGCTCCAGAGCCTCACCCTGATGTTTTGGCCCAGGAAGTCTGCAGTGTGACCCTACACGTGGACTGTTGATATCACCCAGGTGATTCTGATGATAACAACTTCCTATAACTCCATTTCGACACAAGGCCTCCTAAACTGCACCCTGGTGGAGGGCACGGGCAGTCTCTTCACACTGCCTAACAATGTGCATTCTCTCTGCCTTGGTTCCAAACATATGCCCTTCTTTCCTCAGGGAGATTCGGGGGGTCCCCTTTCCTGTAAGCTGAATGGCTCCTGGTTTCTGATGGGGTTGTCCAGCTGGAGCTTGCCTTGCCATCAGCCCATAAGACCCAACGTCTTCACCAGAGTCACTTACTTTGCCGATTGGATCAAAGAGAAGCAGAGGGCCTCGCCAAATCCCGACCCTTCTTCTGCTCCTCCTCAGAAAAAACCTTCTATTCTGAATAATTCTGGGGACAACAGGCCCAGGAGCAGCAGAGCCCTGGTGATCTCACAGACCTTCCCTCTGCTGCTGGTCTCCTTCAGGGACCTGTGACAGGCCCCGAAGGGCCCCTCTCCATCTTCCCCCACAAGCCTGCCTGCTTGTGTACCAAAGGGCCTGTGTCCTCCAGAAATATGTCCATCTCTGAGCTCCCCTGTCCATCTGAGGCCTGACAAAATAAAAATAATTTAACAAGCTTCCTGTCCCTGTTTCTGCCCTATCAGAGCCATGGCCTCCCCACCCCCACTAAAGCTCCAAGCTCCACAGTACAGGAAGGTCTCCCTCCTCCCTGGGCTTTGATGGAGAGGACAAGAACAACAAGGGGCTGGCTGGACATCTGGAGATGAGCCATTCTCCTCGGGAAGTCGTCCCTGACCGGGAATTGAACCCAGGAAAGCCACACACGGGCCAATGCTCTACCACTGAGCCGACGGCCCAGGGTCACATATATATTTCTATATAATTTTTTTCAGAAGTTAAACATTTACTTGCACATAACTGTATAAACCCCAGTGTAAGAGCTGCAGAACCCTCCAAGCACAGCACCCTCACTTAGCTTGGTGGTCCAACTGCTGAGGATCCAGCAGTCTTCATGACTACAGACTTTCATAATGTCTGGTTAAGACCCCATAGGGGTCCAGTTGCTGGTGAGAAGATCAGTGGAGTGCTCAGCAATCCTAAGTGGAAGAGACACAGCCCTTCCTCTTCCTTCCCCAGTCACAGAGGATCTAGTGACATGAGAAAAGACTATGTGGATAAAGTTTCTAGAACTTTAACTATTCAAAGCTGAAGTCATCAGGAAGGCAACAATGCCTGTGTGATAGAAAGCTGCATGCTGGGTAGGCTTCCCCAGACAGCAGAGACTGAACTACTGGGGGTCCTCAAGTTACAACACAGTTCTGTTCCTACAACAGTGACATAACCCAAATTTTGATGTAAATTGAAACATACCCTAGCCCCCTGTTGGCAAACTGTGGCTCACGAGCCACATGCAGCTCTTTAGCCCCTTAAGTGTGGCTTTTCCACAAAATACCACGTGCGGGCGCCACCTCAATAAGGAATGTACCTACCTATATAGTTTAAGTTTAAAAAATGTGGCTCTCAAAAGAAATTTCAATCATTGTACTGTTGATATTTGGCTCTGTTAACTAATGAGTTTGCCGACCACTGCTACCTAGCCTAATAGAGTTGTAGAATTATAATCTAGAACATAAAAACACAACTAAGCCACAGAAAAAGGAAAAGGACATAAATATACTGTACTGTAGTAACAGAAAACATGGTAAAAAAAAATTAGTGTAAAAAAAAAGTACAGCACTACAGCATAAGCTGAAACACTCACATCTCATTTTTTTTTTAAATGTTTATGGGAGTGAGCTTTGTAAACTTGAAACACCATGTCAAGACTATTGAAACCCGAGCAACCCCTGTACTTCCAGGGGCTGCTTATCAGTGCGACAGCCAAGAAGAGTCACCACTTTCAGTCTGGACTCGAGATAATGTGACCTGGGATGGAGGGCTCCGCCCCCAACAGGCATTTCCTCTGGCTCTGGAGTAACCTCGAAGGTGGGCACGGGCTAAAAGGTCTGAAGAGACAGGCAGCTGAAAGCATGTGGCTGAAATAACGCTGTGGCTTGTCCTGTTTCTTCTCTGTGCCCCCATGTGGTTGGTTCCCTTGCTGAGAGGACACTTATAAGCAATGCAGAACAGAGCGCTTGTCATTCCTTTCTTCAAAGGAAGGTCCCCTCACTCTCTGTCAGGGAGAGCAAAGCCAGAGCTGTCAGGAGGTCCTGGGACAGGGCAGCTCTGAGATAGCGGCCTCGCAAAGCTGGCTCCGCAAAGCTGGCAACGTCTGCTCTCCTCACAGCGGGAGACAGATAAGATATGTGATACATTGGTGCAAAGGTGCCATGAGCCCTCTTTTGTCTCCAGAGAAGTCTCTACTCTTTTAATGATCTCTCTGGATGCCTGCAGTGCCATTTAAAAGAAAACACCTTTTATCCTCAAATTCTTTTAAGTGCTACAGAAAAAGCTGGCAGTTTACTTTTCTCAATGCCTGAATGAGATTTTTTTTCAGAGCTATGTAAGTAAAGTTTTCTTAGCTTGTTATGTAGGTGGACGGATGGATAAATTAGATAGACACAGATGGATAAAATGGTTATTTGGGGTTTTTGTGTATAATCAGGAATTATTTTATTGGGATAATCTGTAATCCTGGCTCCTAATTTTCTACAGAAAATGTAAATGAATGTCTATATCCTAGATACGTAAATAACCAACATGTCTTGGCTTTTCTTTGCACCACAACTGTAGCCTCCAAATGTGGAACAGTCCTCTCAGCTGTTTTCTACGTGCAGCTGTTGGAAATAAGACAAGGTGCCTTTTTGTCCACTGTGTTTTCCGCACACTTCACACTGGCACAAAAGTGTAGAAACAGGCATTTTGTAACTACACATAGTACAAACATTTTCATCAAGTTCTTAGGATAAATTTACAAAGTCCATCAGTTGTTTGTTTCTGTAATTAAACTATAATAAACAGTACCACTCAGAATACACTTGAAACTATTTAAGGGCAACTTTGATATCAAAAATCATTATTGCAAGTGACGTCGGAGAAATGGCGCCGTGAGGAGCGCAACTGACAAATCTCCCCAAAATTTCAACGAGTTCATCAACGAGAGACAAGAAAAATCTATCCTTGGAGCGTCTGGGAGTTCCACACTGAAGGCGAAGGCAAAGGCAGCGGCAGCCTCATAGCCGGATCATCAGGCTGCTAATTCAGGAAGGAGAGACCAGGAGAGAGGTTCCAGGAAAACGGACTCTCTCATTGTCGGAGCCTGCAAACGCTAACAAACTTTGACTACCAATGAGACTGAAGCCTAATATATGACATTGCCATAGAGCCTCATCAACTGCAAATCTCTACCTAAACGTGCCACAGGGGCAGAGCCTGGGGTACAGAGTCACCGACCAGGAAGAGAGAGAGGAAAGAAAAAGAAAGAAAAAGTTAACCTCTCAAAATAAAGAAAAATCCACAGACTTTATAACTTGTTCCACTATTTTTTTGTTTCTTTCATCTTCTTGCCTTTATTATTATTATTTCTATTTCCTCCATCTTGGTCCTTTTATTCTCTGCCCGTCTTATTCTTTCGTCTTCTTGAACTACACTACCCATAAGTGTTACATTTTATTTCTTTTCTTCTTCCTTACTCTCCATGAGGGTTACACTCCAAAACCCTTAACTCTCTCTCTCTCTCTTTTTGTTTTTTTTCTTTTTTCTTCTTTTCCTTTCCCCCTTTTTCTTATTTCTCCTTCTCTATTAGTTTCTTCTTTTCTCCTTTTACTTTTACTCTCATTCAATCCTCAATCACGAACAAATTATTTAATTTGGGACTCAAGTTTTTTTTATGTGGCATTTTGGGTGCTTTTTACTTCACTTTTTAACTCATAGCATTCCTCCCAACCCAGGATTTCCATTCTATTTAGTTTCTGCTCCACTTAATAGTTTTTTTTCCCTTTTTCCTGTTTCCCTCTTATCCCTCTTATTATATCTCTTAGTTGACCATCACTTACAGGCAAATCATTTTATACGTGACCCAAATTTTTTCCTTTTTTGCATTTTGTGGGTCCCTACTTCCTTTTTTCTCCTTGAATACTTCCCCCCAACTCATGCCCTCTGTTATAGGCAGTTTTTGTTCCATTTAGCATAATATAATTCTCAGTTCATCACAATATTTTCCTAAGGAGGGGGGAGAGGAGGGGAAGAGAAGAAAGAAAAGGGGGGGGGAATAATAAATTATTATTGGGGGTTTTTTTCCCAAATTTTTTTCCCATTTTTTTCTACTTTTTTTTTTATTTTTTTAAACTTTTTATTCATTATTAATTCTCATTAGTGCTATCAACAAGACCACCCACAGATGCCATTAAGAAAAAGAAAATCTAATACCATGGATACAAAAGATAGAGAAGTAGCACAGATAGATGCGGAAAAATCTATGGAGAAAAAATTTAATATATTGGAAACCTTGGAGCTAAACGACAGAGAATTTAAAATAGAAATCCTAAAAATACTCAGAGATATACAAGAAAACATAGAAAGGCAACGTAGGGAGTTCAGAAAACAACTCAACAAACACAAAGAATATATTACCAAGGAAATTGAAACTATAAAAACAAATCAAACAGAGATGAAAAACTCAATTCATGAACTGAAAAACAAGGTAACAAGCTTAGCTAATAGAACAGGCCAGATAGAAGGTAGGATTAGTGACATAGAAGACAAGCAACTTCAGGCACAACAGAGAGAAGAAGAGAGAGACTCAAAAATTTAAAAAAATGAGAAAGCCCTACAGGAATTGTCTGACTCCATCAAAAAGAATAACATAAGGATAATAGGTATATCAGAGGGAGAAGAGAGAGAAAATGGAATGGAGAATATATTCAAACAAATAATAGACAAGAACTTCCCAAGCCTGTGGAAAGAACTAAAGCCTCAAATTCAAGAAGCAAACAGAACACCAAGTTTTCTTAACCACAACAAACCTACTCCAAGGCATATCATAATGAAATTGGCACAAACCAACAGCAAAGAAAAAATTCTCAAGGCAGCCAGGGAAAAGAAGAATACAACATATAAAGGAAGACCCATTAGATTATCATCAGATTTCTCAGCAGAAACTCTACAAGCTAGAAGAGAGTGGACCCCAATATTTAAAGTCCTGAAAGAGAGGAACTTTCAGCCATGAATACTATACCCATCAAAGCTATCCTTCAAATATGAAGGAGAAATAAAAACATTCACAGATACAGAAAAGATGAGGGAATTTATCATCAGAAAACCCCCACTCCAGGAATTACTAAAGGGGGTTCTCCAATCAGATACAAAGAACAAAAAAAAACAGAGCCACAAGTAAAAGCTCCAAGAAGAACACAATAAAACCAAATTTAAACTCTGACAACAACAAAAAGAAAGGGGAGGGGAGAAGATGGAGATTAACAGTAGCAAAGGACGATGGAGTGCAAAAATACTCACAAAATAGTTCACTACAATGAACAGGGTAGGAACCCTTTTCATTACTCAAAGGTAACCACCATTGAAAAAACCACCACAGAAACACATGAGATAAAAAAGATAGCAACAGAGGAAAGATGTATGGAATACAACCAAATAAAAACAAAAGATAGAAAAACGAAAGAGAAGGATCAAACAAGACACAAAACTAACAGAAAGCAAGATATAAAATGGCAATAGGGAACCCACAAGTGTCAATAATTACACTAAATGTAAATGGATTAAACTCAACGATAAAAAGACACAGAGTAGCAGAATGGATTAAAAAAGAAAATCCAACTGTATGCTGCCTACAAGAAACACATCTAAGCAAAAAGGATAAAAACAAACTCAAAGTGAAAGGCTGGAAAACAATACTCCAAGCAAATAAGATCCAAAAAAAAGCAGCTGTAGCAATACTCATATCTAATAATGCTGACTACAAGACAGAAAAAGTACTCAGAGACAAAAAATGGTCATTTCATAATGATTAAGGGGACACTGAATCCAGAAGACATAACAATCCTTAATATATATGCACCAAACCAAGGACCACCAAAATATATAAGACAGCTACTTATTGACCTAAAAACAGAAACTGACAAAAATACAATCATACTTGGAGACCTCAATACACCGCTGACGGCTCTAGATCGGTCATCCAAACAGAGAATCAATAAAGATATATTGGCCTTAAACAAAACACTGGAGCACCTGGATATGATAGACATCTACAGGACACTTCATCCCAAAGTGACAGAGTATACATTTTTCTCTAGTGTACATGGAACATTCTCAAGAATTGACCATATGTTGGGCCACAAAAATAACATCAGCAAATTCAGAAATATTGAAATTGTACCAAGCATATATTCTGATCATAAAGCTTTGAAACTAGAATTCAACTGCAAAAAAAGAGGGGGAAAACCCCACAAAAATGTGGAAACTAAATAAACAACATACTTTTAAAAAATGAATGGGTCAAAGAAGAAATAAGCGCAGAGATCAAAAGATATATACAGACAAATGAAAATTACAATACAACATATCAGAATCTCTGGGATGCAGGAAAAGCAGTAATAAGAGGAAAGTTCATATCACTTCAGGCCTATATGAACAAACAAGAGAGAGCCCAAGTGAACCACTTAACTTCACACCTTAAGGAACTAGAAAAAGAAGAACAAAGACAACCCAAAACCAGCCAAAGAAAGGAGATAATAAAAATCAGAGCTGAAATAAATGAAATAGAAAACAGAAAAACTATAGAAAAAATTAATAAAACAAGGAACTGGTTCTTTGAAAAGATCAACAAAATTGACAAACCCTTGGCAAGGAAAAAAGAGAAAGGACTCATATAAACAAAATCCAAAATGAAAGAGGAGAAATCACCACAGACATCATAGATATACAAAGAATTATTGTAGAATACTACGAAAAACTATATGCCACCAAATTCAACAATCTAGAAGAAATAGATAAATTCCTAGAACAATACAACCTTCCTAGACTGAGTCATGAAGAAGCAGAAAGCCTAAACAGACCAATTAGCAGGGAGGAAATAGAAAAAACTATTAAAAACCTCCCCAAAAATAAAAGTCCAGGCCCAGACGGTTATACTAGTGAATTCTATCAAACATTCAAAGAAGACTTGGTTCTTATTCTACTCAAAGTCTTCCAAAAAATTGAAGAAGAAGCAATACTTCCAAACACATTTTATGAGGCCAACATAACCCTCATACCGAAACCTGGCAAGGATGGCACAAAAAAAGAAGACTACAGACCAATATCTCTAATGAATACAGATACTAAAATACTAAACAAAATACTGGCAAATCAAATACAACAACATATTAAAAAAATAATACATCATGATCAAGTGGGATTCTTCTGAGAATGTCAAGGATGGTTCAACATACATAAAACGGTTAACGTAAATACACCATATCAACAAAACAAAGAACAAAAACCACATGATCTTATCAATAGATGCAGAAAAGGCATTCGATAAAATACAACACAACTTTATGTTTAAGACACTCAACAAAATGGGTATAGAAGGAAAATATCTCAACATGATAAAGGCCATATATGATAAACCATCAGCCAACATCATACTAAATGGCGCAAAACTGAGGACTTTCCATCTTAAATCAGGAACAAGACAGGGTTGTCCACTCTCTCTACTCTTATTTAATGTGGTGCTAGAGGTTCTAGCCAGAGCAATCAGGCAAGACAAAGAAATAAAAGGCATCCATATCGGAAAAGAAGAAGTAAAGGTATCACTTTTTGCAAATGATATGATCCTATACATCGAAAACCCCAAAGACTCCACAAAAAGATTACTACAAACAATGAACCAATACAGTAAGGTCACAGGATACAAAAAAAATTAACATACAAAAGTCCATAGTCTTTCTATATGCCAACAATGAAATATTAGAAAACGAACTAAAAAAAAAAATCCCCTTCACGATTGCAACAAAAAAAATAAAATACCTAGGAATAAACATAACAAAGAATGTAAAGGACCTATATAATGAAAACTACAAAGCATTGTTAAAGGAAATCGAAAAAGATACAATGAGATGGAAAAATATTCCTTGTTCTTGGATAGGAAGAATAAATATAATCAAAATGGACATATTATCCAAAGCAATTTATAAATTTAATGCAATTCCCATCAAAATTCCTATGACATTTTTTAAAGAAATGGAACAAAAAATCATCAGATTTATATGGAACTATAAAAAACCCCGAATAGCCAAAGCAATCCTAAGGAAAAAAAATGAAGCTGGGGGCATTACAATACCTGACTTCAAACTCTATTATAGGGCCACGACAATCAAAACAGCATGGTATTGGCAGAAAAATAGACACTCAGACCAATGGAACAGAATAGAAAGTCCAGAAATAAAACCACATATATATGGTCAAATAATTTTTGATAAAGGGGCCAACAACACACAATGGAGAAAAGAAAGCCTCTTCAACAAATGGTGCTGGGAAAACTGGAAAGCCACATGCAAAAGAATGAAACTTGACTACAGCTTGTCCCCTTGTACTCAAATTAATTCAAAATGGATCGAAGACCTAAATATAAGACCTGAAACATTAAAGTACATAGAAGAAGACCTAGGTACTAAACTCATGGACCTGGGTTTTAAAGAGCATTTTATGAATTTGACTCCAAAGGCAAGAGAAGTGAAGGCAAAGATAAATGAATGGGACTACATCAGACTAAGAAGTTTTTGCTCAGCAAGAGAAACTGGCAACAAAATAAACAGATAGCCAACTAAATGGGAAATGATATTTTCAAACAACAGCTCAGATAAGGGCCTAATATCCAAAATATATAAAGAACTCATAAAACTCAACAACAAACAAACAAATAATCCAATAAAAAAATGGGAAGAGGACATGAACAGACACTTCTCCCAGGAAGAAATACAAATGGCCAACAGATATATGAAAAGATGCTCATCTTCATTAGTTATTAGAGAAATGCAAATCAAAACTACAATGAGATACCACCTCACACCTGTTAGATTAGCTATTATTAACAAGACAGGTAATAGCAAATGTTGGAGAGGCTGTGGAGAAAAAGGAACCCTCATTCACTGTTGGTGGGAATGTAAAGTAGTACAACCATTATGGAAGAAAGTATGGTGGTTCCTCAAGAAACTGAAAATAGAACTACCTTATGACCCAGCAATCCCTCTACTGGGTATAGACCCCAAAAACTCAGAAACATTGATACGTAAAGACACATGTAGCCCCATGTTCATTGCAGCATTGTTCACAGTGGCCAAGACATGGAAACAACCAAAAAGCCCGTCAATAGAAGACTGGATAAAGAAGATGTGGCACATATACACTATGGAATACTACTCAGCCATAAGAAATGATGACATCAGATCATTTACAACAAAATGGTGGGATCTTGATAACATTATACAAAGTGAAATAAGTAAATCAGAAAAAAACAAGAACTACATGATTCCATACATTGGTGGGACATAAAAACGAGACTAAGAGACATTGACAAGAGTGTGGTGGTTATGGGGGGGGGGGGGGACACGTGGGAGGGAAGAAGGGAGAGGGGAAGGGGAAGGGGGAGGGGCACAAAGAAAACTAGATAGAGGGTGATGGAGGACAATCTGACTTTGGGTGATGGGTATGCAACATAATTGAATGACAAGATAACCTGGACATGTTTTCTTTGAATATATGTACCCTGATTTATTGATGTCACCCCATTAACATTAATAAAAATTTATTTATAAAAATAATCATTATTGCCTGGAAATATAGTATTTGTCTCAAAATCTGAAGAACTTGTTTTTCATGACAAATATTGACTAAAGTCTACCTTCTTTTTTCTTTAACACTTATCTAATATTACATTGAATTTGTTATTTTCATAGCCAATGATTGAAAAGTTTTTAAAATGCCAATAAAATATTTTACAATAAAGTTTGTTTTTTGAGTAAGAGAAAGAGACAGTGAGACAATGATACAGAGAGACAGACAGATAGGGACAGACAGACAGGCAGGGAGAGAGATGAGAAGCATCAATTCTTCATTGCATTATCTTAGATGTTCATTGATTGCTTTCTCGTATATGTCTTGACTAGAGGCTATAGCTGAGCCAGTGACCTTGGACTCAAGCCAGCAACCTTGGGCTTCAAGCAAGTGACCTTGGAATCAAGCCAGCAACCATGGGATCATGTCTACAATCCCACACTGAAGCCAGTGACCCTGTGCTCAAGCCGGTGAGCCTGTGCTCAAGCCGGTGAGCCTGTGGTCAAGCCAGTAAGCCCATGCTCAAGCAGGTGACCTCAGGACTTTGAACCTCAGTCCTCTGCATCCCAGGCTGCTGCCTATCCACTGCGCCACCGCCTGGACAGGCCAATATAAAGTGTTTTGGGGTTTTTTTGGGGGGAGGGTTTTGGTATTTTTCCTAAGTGAGAAGCAGGGGAAGGCAGACAGACAGACTTCTGCATGCTCCCGACTGGGATCCACCCAGCATGTCCACCAGGGGACGATGCTCGGCCCTTCTGGGACATTGCTCCACTGCAACCAGAGCCATTCTAGCACCTGAGGCTAAGGCCATGGAGCCATCCTCAGCGCCCGGGCAACTTTGCTCCAATGGAGCCTTGGCTGCAGGAGGGGAAGAGAGAGACAGAGACAAAAGAGAGGAGGAAGGGTGAAGATGCAGATGGGCGCTTCTCCTGTGTGCCCTGGCTAAAAAGCGAACCTGGGACTTCCACATGCCAGGCCGATGCTCTACTGCTGAGCAAACCGGCCAAGGCCAAAGTTTTTTTGTTTTTTTGTTAATAATTGTATTACATAGGTTTGAAAATTAAAGTGGATTTAAAAGCTGAGACACTAAATGGAAACATCATCTATTTGAAATGTCATGTGCTCTCAAAGTGTACATTGTGGACAGCGTGCTCTCCACACATACAGGCCTGGTGCATCTTCCCTGGAGTCCTCAGCATGCCGGGCCTCATTCCGATGGACTTCAAGTCGCTGACAACTTCTGCACTGTATCACCTTCCTCTGCTACTCCATGCTTCCAAGCTTAGCCGAAAAGAGTCCTTTTCTATCTTTTTTTTTTTTTTTTTAAGATTTTACTTATTCAGCCTGACCAGGCAGTGGCACAGTGGATAGGGCATCAGACTGGGATACAGAGGTCCCAGGTTTGAAACCCCAAGGTCACCGACTTGAGCACCGGCTCATCTGGTTTGAGCAAGGCTCACCAGGCTTGAGCCCAACGTTGCTGGCTTGAGCAAGGGATCAGTCGGTCTGATGTAGCTCCCTGGTCAAGGCACATATAAGAAAGCAATCAATGAACAACTAAGGTGCTGCTACGAAGAATTGATGCTTCTCATCTCTCTCCCTTCCTGTCTGTCTATCCCTGTCTATCCTTCTCTCTGTCTCTGTCTGTGTCACAAAAATAAAAAAATATATATTTTAATTATTCATTTTAGAGGAGAGAGAGAATGGGGGGAAGGAGCAGGAAGCATCAACTCCCATATGTGCCTTGACTAGGCAAGCCCAGGGCTTTGAACTGGTGACCTAAGCATTCCTGGCCAATGCTGTATCCACTGCGCCACCACAGTTCATGCTCTTGTATTTTATTCTTATTTGTTTACCCGAAACTCTTGTTAATATTCCTGCGTTCATTTCTCTGATTTCTAGTTGTGGTATCTGTCCAAACCTGGCTGTGAGTAGTAAACAGATAGCTAAGGTATTCAACAGACTCAGTATAGAAATGCCTGGCTGTTGTTGGTATTCAGTGTCTCATGAAGAGGAGCCGCAAAGGAATGAGGCAGCAACAATACTGCAAGTGGAGAACCCCAATTTCTCCAGGATTGAGGTGCCTTAGAGAGATCAGCTATCCAATTTATTAAGCAGAAACATGACATCATGTGTGAGAAACTAACAAGCAGAATACAGTGCACAATTTTATTAGTTTTGCAAAACTGATTAAATTGCTCTTGTCCTTTCTGAGACATAACAGCACATCTGCTGTCTGATTCCTGACCTGCAGAAAGCTCCTGCAAAGCCAAGCACCATGTCCTTGAGCCTTCCCTGGATGCACAACTGCTTTCAGTCATGTATGCTTGGTCTCGACCTTCACTTCCTCAGAAGGGGTACAGAAAGTCACTCAGTGCTTTGGCTTTCCTCCAACACCTGGCTTTCAAGTGACTGGCTGGAAGACCAGCCTTTTAGTACCCTTTATTTTATCCACCCCTCTCCCAAGTTCTTAACGGGCATTTGGTTTCAAGTTGGAGTTAAGATCGGTGGCCGGACTGCTGCTGCTGAACCTGCCCGCCTGACTAGACCCTATTGAGGAGATGGCTGAACCCTCTGACAGGCTATATAACCTCTTCTGGTTGAATTCTGTCTGCTTTGCCTATACAGTGGGTTCTGCCATAAACACTCTCTTTTAAAGAGATATTGGTGGTAATCCTAAGAAATGCCAATTGTCTTGAAAAGCATGTTACAAAGGAGCAACTGGTGGAGCGAGCTGGAGAGATGGAAGTGGGTGGGGGCTCCTCCAGCCCTGGCAGCTCCTTGCCAGATTCAGCACTGCAGCGCTGGGGACACACATGTGGTGCTAGTCCTGCCCTCCCCCAAGGACCTAGGAGACTACTGGGGGAGAGTGACTGTGAACAAACGGATGACATGAGGTGCTGCAGTATTGTGATCAGACTGAACCAGGCCCAATTACTCAGTAGCCACCAGCCAAATGACAACCCCAAGGTGTCAATGAGAAGGAATGTAGCCAGCCAGCAGGTAAGGACACACCAGGGAAGGAGGGGTGTCACCTCTTCCTAAAGCCACTGTCCCCAAATAAAGGATTAGATTCCTTTTTATTCAGGAAGTTGTGCTTAAACACCATCACAAGTAGGGACATCCCTGTACAGTTTTAAACATTGCATGTTCAAAAATGGCAGAAAAATCTTGGCCCCTGGGAGGAGGTTTTAGTGTAATAATGAGGGGATAATGAGAATAGCTCATGAAAAGGTCAGTGTAGACTCCGCCAGGCTGCTTCGGAGACT
This sequence comes from Saccopteryx leptura, assembly GCF_036850995.1. Lineage (NCBI taxonomy): Eukaryota > Metazoa > Chordata > Mammalia > Chiroptera > Emballonuridae > Saccopteryx > Saccopteryx leptura. Next base: position 118,254,505 of record NC_089506.1, read on the forward strand.
TTCAGGTGGTCTCGGCCAGATTGATCCCCCTGGTTCTGAATCACCCTGGATTTGTCCCTGAAAAGACAGCTCTGGCAGTCGTCAGTGTCAGGGATGGCATAGCTATAGAAGAGAGGTTAATCAATTAAGTGCCTTCTGTTAAACTTTTAGCATATCACAGGATGTGGTTACATAAACCTTATAACATCTAAGGTGTTCTCAAATGGGTTGACAGGTTAATCTAAGCAAAGTTATACATTCTAAATACACGTCAGTCTAGGCCAGGCTGCCTGAATATATGAGAAGGAATGTATAACAGGTTGACAGCATCTATAACAAGGTTAGGTTACAGCATCTGGGGGCTGGGGGAACCGCCTGCTCAGGCTACTCTGAAATTGGCAGAAAGGGTGTAGCTTTGAAGGGGCCTCAGCCTCCAGTGCCTATTCATGTGTGGCTAAGTCCTATACCTTAAAATAAGGCCAAAGGAAGCAAGAAAGGCTCTTTAGTGACAGTGTTTATTAACAAAAATAGTTATGTAATATATTACATAATATAGTATATAATAGTCATGTAATATATCACTTACAACATAGAAAACTGAAGAGGCCGCACAAGAGACGCTCATTCAGCAGATCCAGGGACTCAGGTCCTGCTGCTGTGGGTTTCGTGTTATGTCCCTGCAGGCCCGTGGACAGCCTCCCCCTCACTGATGGTGCACTGCAGGAGGAAGCAGGGCACCAGGCTGAGAAAAGTCAGCAGGCCCCATGAGCTCAGTCTAGGCGAGTGTGAGGTGAGAATGTCTTTCAGGTCTGGGGGAAAAACAAAACAAAACAAAAAAACCATTCTGTGTAAGAAACTTTGTTGCAGACTTGCTCTAAAGCAGTGGTCCCCAACCTTTTTTAAGCCACGGACTGGTTTAATGTCAGAAAATATTTTCACGGACCCACCTTTAGGGTAGGACGGATAAATGTATCATGCGACCAAGACAAGCGTCAAGAGTGAGTCTTAGACGGATGTAAGAGAGGGAATTTGGTCATTTTTTAAAAATAAAACATCGTTCAGACTTAAATATAAATGAAACAGAAATAATATAAGTTATTTATTCTTTTTCTGCGGACCAGTACCAAATGGCCCACGGACTGGTACCGGTCCGCGGCCCGGGGGTTGGGGACCACTGCTCTAAGGAGTGAAACAGGCATTTGCATCTCCTCTGATAATGGCCCTTTTCTGCTTTGGCCTCCTTACTGGGCTTTGACAGGTGGGGCTCTGTGTCATGGCTGATGGTAGTGAGCCCAGTTCATGCGACAGGTGTATCTGGGGCACCTGCCAGGGTGACCAGGGGCACCACACCTGCAGGAGAAAGCCAGCCTTGTGGGCTTCAGTCAAGACAGATGTGCTTGCGTTCAGCTTTTCTATTCCTTTGGCTGTGGGTCAGGAACGATGGCCTTTTTTATGGAACTTGGAGCTAAAGAATTTGTTGATTGTCATTAAGGCAACAAAGAAGGGGCCCTGCAGCTCTTCTCAGTTAGCACATAAGCTGACCGAAGTGATCTTTCAGAGTTCCACACTATTTAGCAATCGGGGACAAATATAGCTGAGTTAAAATATGATGCAATAATAGCTTGCATCTCTCTGGTATAGGGAAGGTTCAGCTTTCCCCCATATTAGCCCTAACAGTATTTTTTTGACTGAGGACAGTTTATTAAACAAAAGGAAAGCTCCCAGCCCTAAAGCCATGGCAACGCACCCACAAGGAAACCACAGTGCTTTCCTATTCTGCTGTCAAAATGTGGCTCCTTCACAGCAAGTGTCACTTGGAGCTCTAAGGGCCTGTGAGTCTGGCTTTCTGTATGGCTGGGTCACCAGCCCAAAGTTTCTGAGCAGGAATCTCCCCTAGTCTGGAGTACTGAGGCTGGGCAGGGATCTCAGCTAAAGTCCCTGGTGGCAAGTGATTATCATGTGAAGCTGGCAAGCCCCAAAGGTATAGTCATGGGCAGAGATGCCAATGCCACCAAAACATTCTCACAAGCAAATCTGGGGCTGGACGTGGGGTCAGCTAGGCAGGGAACCAGACAACTGAGAAAGGGCCCTATTATAGGACCTTCTCCCTGGGGTGGCTCTGCAGAGGCCAGCAGGCCTTCTCCCTAATCAGGCCTTTCCAGCCCCACACTCTATGACACCTCCAAGAGAGGTCTTTGGATGTGAGGACTGAGCATTAGACAGTGGAATGAACATGTAATGACAAAGACAAGCCACCGTCGAAGGCACCCACTTTGCACCTGCTCACAGGTGAGCTAGCTACTGTAGGCAGCCTAGGAGGCCAGACTCAGTATGAGACCAAAGTCAGGCCCACTCCAAACCTGGGCAAGTTCCCCCCACCACCACAGCTTGGGAGAGGACTATTCCAGGGTACTAGATCCCACAAAACAGGAACCCTAACATCTGGATCCAGAGGAGGCTCCAAAAAAGTTGATGACAAGACAGGTACTCACAGTATGAGAAACTATTCAGGTGAGAACTACTCAGTATTGAACTTGAGTTGATTTTCCCCTTAGAGAAGAAAACAGGCTGCCCATAAATAAGGATTCAGACCCTGCTGACGGCCTTTTCTTGTCTATAAACTCAAAGGTCATTTTTCTAGTCAAATTTTAGGTTAGACAGAGTCAGCCCCTCAAACAGGGGCCCCCAAACTGGGACCGTGAGCACCATGTGGTGTTCTTCCTAGTGGGCCCAAGGTCACCCTTTGAGCTTATAGAGGAAATATTAGAACTTCCACTACATATTTATAGAAAAACATTATTAATACTTACAGTGTATACCAGAATCTAGGAAATCAGTGGCCCACCATTATTTTATGTCATACCAAAAAAAGAAACTCTGCTATTGATGGATGATTTACTATAAGCTGGGGTTTTTACTATATATCATGCTTACCAATGGCGTGTGTGTGTGTGTGTGTGTGTGTGTGTGTGTGTGTGTGACAGAGACAAAGAGAGGGACAGGCAGGGAAAGACAGACAGGAAGGGAGAGAGACAAGAAGCATCAACTCTTTGTTGCAGCGCCTTAGTTGTTCAGTGATTGCTTTCTCATATGTGCCTTGACCAGGGGGCCACAGCAGACCAAGTGACCCCTTGCTCAAACCAGCAACCCTGGGCTCAAGCTGGTGAATCTTGCTCAAACCAGATGAGCCTGTGCTCAAGTCGGCAACCTCGGGGTTTCGAACCTGGGTTCTCCGTGTCCCGGTCCAACGCTCTATCCACTGCGCCACCACCTGGTCAGGCTTACCAAATTGCCTTTTTTAGATTTAGACATAGCAGAGATTTTTATCCTGTATGTTAGCCTTGTGCATACATGAAATGCCAGCTATATGTGGAAAAAAAGTTTGTGCATGCTCAGCATGGCAACTGTGCCACCACCACTGAATGGGGAGTTTGGTCAGTCTAGTGGTGGAGTGGGAGATTAAAAAAAAAAAAAAGTTTGGCAGCCACTCTGCATAAGAATAACATCATGTTTCAATGTGAGGTCCAGAACCAGCATTGCTGAAACACTCCTATTTGCAAATACCCCCAGATGCCCCTGGGAGCCAAATGGCTTCCTCTACTGCTGTGACACTCAGAGAAGCTAACCCACTGGAACAGCACCTATCATGAGAGAGCATCCCAAGATGGCTTGCCAAAGAGTCTGCTCTCTCCAGAGCAGCTCACCATCATCTCTGTGCCAGCTGGGGCCAGGACCTGAGGGGGCCCCACAGGCCCACAGCCTCATGGGCCCACAACCCCGCAGGCTGGCTCTAATTGTCTGCCTGTTGGTTGGCTGGCTGGTTGGTTGGTTTGTGCCAGAAATGCATTTTTTAAAATTGAGCTTGAAGCCAAGAGGCAAGGCTTCACTAACTGCAATCTGATATGGGCATTTCCTTTTTGTCTTTGAAAGTACTTGAGTTTGCTACTTCACTGTGTCATTATTTAGACTCTGAATTTTGGAGCATTAAACTGGTTCTTGATGCTAAAGAAACACTTAATTCTTTCGGGCTATGTATAAGAAGAACCACTGTCCTAGTATAATGAGATCTTGGGCTGGTTCAGGGACTAAGCAAAGGCCCCTACTCCTTGAAAGCTTATTTTTCTTTTCTTTTTTTAACCTCAGTTATTATACCACCTAGTATTAGTGGGTATTGTTCACAACCTAAAAAACACACACACACATTTCAGTAAATTTATATATAAATGCTAGATTATGAAGTAATTCTAACCTCACTGTATTGATTTGAATACTTTGGTGATGTTAATGAAGTAGCAGTAATTTCTTTTGTAATTTATATGTAAGAGATACAGTGCCTTTTCATCTTAAAAAAACAATGGGTAAATAGCTCCAATTTTGCAGCTGTGGAGCCTGAAGCCCAAGTTCTTGAACCTTTCATAAAGATTATAAACATTATAAAAAGCATTTGTGGAGATTTGAACAAGTGTTTGGGGGAATTTTTCATGCTTTTTCTATTATGCCACATTGCCTTGTTAAATGCACCATTAACAAGTGTAAATGAAGAAAATGGTAGAATGATTGTTACCTGTCTAAAGCATGTTGTCTTTAGAACACCAAAAATGGATTCTTTGAAGTTTAATATAATAATAGGTAATAGCTTATATGGTGTTTATTCTTTGAAGATGCCCTTCAAAGGTCATCTATTCAATATTTACTTAGAATTATTATGCACAAAGCATTATTATAGGTCATGAAGCAGAAAAATTACAAAACAGCTCACACCAACAAGCTTCCAGTTATAAAAATAATTCATCAGGATGTAATGTACAGGATGGCCATAATTGTGTATAACACGTATTGTAAATTTTAAGAAGATAATACATTGTATCAGTGGTCCCCAACCCCCGGACCGCGGACCAGTACCGGTCCGTGGGCCATTTGGTACCGGTCCGCAGAGAAGGAATAAATAACTTACATTATTTCCATTTTATTTATATTTCAGTCTGAATGATGTTTTATTTTTCTTAAATGACCAGATTCCCTCTGGTACATCCATCTAAGACTCACTCTTGACGCTTGCCTCGGTCACGTGATACATTTATCTGTCCCACCCTGAAAGCCGGTCTGTGAAAATATTTTCTGACATTAAACCGGTCCGTGGCCCAAAAAAGGTTGGGGACCACCGCATTATACGATTCACACATGTGACTTTCCTGAGTGATGAATGACCCAGTTTGCTGGCTTCTGGGTCTCCTGGCACAGGTAGATCTCTATGGATCGGTATATATATGGGAGCAACGGCATGCACATGTGGACTGTGAACACAGGACGCGGAGGCGGATAACTTACCGCAACCGGCGGGTGTCTCGGGGAGGCAGTGCACGGCCCCAAAGATGCACCTACAGAGCCGGCAGCCGCGGAGGGTCCAGGATCCGTGCGCCAAGGTTCCGCACTCGCTAAAAGGCCGAGACCCGGCGTTAGAGCAGCCATCGCGCGCGCCCCGCCCAGCCGAGCTCTGTACCCCACCGCGCCCAGGCCCTGTCCCGCCCCTCGTGCCCCAACTCGGTCTTCCAGCTCGCTCATCCTCTGTGCCCACCTGTGTCTCTGGTCGTGCTCGCAGTAACGGCCAGTGAAGTGGGCGGAGCACACGCAGAAGCTGCCGAGCACGCAGGTGCCGCCGTTCAAGCAACACAGTGGCTGCGGAGGTGCACCCAAGGAGGTTCCACCCGGAACGGCCTGGGCGTTTAGTGCGCCGCCCTCTACGTTAGATCCACCGGGAGAGGGCGAGATGATACCGCTCAGAGCAGGCAATAATTTGAGCTCCTCGATATGAGTGTTTGCTCTAGTAAATGCGACTTAATTGAAGGATTGAAAACAAACTACCTGGGTGGAGGGCGGGTCAGGAGTGAGTCGCATGGCAGGATGTGAAACTTGCCCCTAGCTAGTAGGGTTTTCCTTTCTTTCACATGTTAATCTCAAGCTCCGACTACTGTGACAGTGATTAAAGACAGGCCTCCCAGGCGAGGACCACCCAAGGATGGTACTCTACCCTCCTAAACCTACCCTCCCCATTACGCTGGAGGGACCCCCTGGGACAGGTCTGGAGCCTGACAGCCAGCCTGCAGTAAGCCAAGTAAGAGTCCACTAGCATCTTGGGTTGGGATATTTGTTTTAAATACATTTTTTTAAAAGATTTTATTTATTAATTTGAGAGAGAGCGATAAATACATTTCAGTCAGCTCTCTGGACCTGAGAAAAATAGCCATTTAAGAGTAAATGCAACATTTTACCAATGAAATAGTAAAACTTTTTTTCAGAGCAAAAGAACACCTTACTAAGAAATATAGTACTTTTATGTTATAACGTATCATTTGGAAATGATAAAACGTTCTCTGTTGGGTTTCTCGTTTTATCCTTAATGTGTCCCAGGTTTTTTCAGACCCTAAATTTGGAGTCCTGTGATGACATGATGGCGAAGGCATTGAAGCAGCCGGGGACTTACGCTCCTGGAAAGCGGCGGAGTGGGGAAGCAAGTCCTGCGACCTCCAGCCCTTCGTGCTCCCATTCGCCTCTCTAAAATTGTTCCGAGTCCAGTTGAATAATTTCTGCTGGAGCTTCTGAACTGTAGCGTTGTTGAAGTCTTCTCTACTACCTTTATGTTTCTCTCTTTGATAGCCTTCTAAAAACATTGAAAATGTGAGACTGATAATGATTGAGAAACAGGTACACAAACGAAACTAAAAGACTGTAAATAAAATGCTGCTTACTGTTTCCCAAGTGGATGATCTGTAATGCCAAACTAATCATAAACAGAAGCCTAGAATAAAGAAAAGTATTAATGTTTAAAATATTTTTAAAAAACAAGCAGAAATTTACAATGTAAAATGTAATGCAATCACATAAATATAAAGATAGATTTAAAGGATAATAAATATGTAATCATTTTGTAACTTGTAGATTTTGATTGATATTTTCATCACTTAGAAAGATTTTTGAGACCAAGAAAGTATATATTATCTTAATGAAAAAGAACAATCATGCATACCTTGCAATTTATTCTGGAGGCTTTTAAAGCCCCTCTTGGCTCTAAGATCTAAATGATCTCTCTCCTTACCTAATCGGGTGGCTCCAGGTCATTTTCTCACTGACAAGTCTGGTTTGAGAATCTCCTCTCATCAATACATGGAAGGTTAATTTCCGAAGAAGACAAGTCTGACCCTGTAATTTGAAGGTGTCTTCACTGGAGGTCCTGGGGTAACTGCATCATAATACAAGACAGATGACTACAGAAGATGCAAACATTGCCTACCCTCTGTCTAGGCCACAGGCAACAACAAAGAGATCTCTGAGTTCTGCTGTGGAAGTCGTTAGGCAGTAGCTTCTTGTGACAGGGCAGGGCCCATTCAGAGCCTCAAGGACTGTCCCCTCAATGAGACTCAGCTGGGGGAAGGGGGTGGAGACCTGGCTGATTCTCTCCCAGCAGTTTACAATGTTGACAGCAGCAAGACTGGTCAAGCCCTGATGTAAAACAACATTGGTGACCAAGGCAACAAGCCTTTCCCGAGACCGGAGGGTGGGGGGGAGCCCCAACATGAACAACTAAATTTTCAAAGGAGAATGTAGACTTTATATTGCTAACCCTTTATGCTGTGAGATAGGAGGGATCCCAGCTCATAACGGGAGCTGCTGTGTGGGACATAACCATCAGGCAGGGGTCCCAAAAGTCTTGAGTGGGGAGTGTGATTATAAAGGGAGACACTTCACCACTTGCTTTCTGAGGCTGTGTCAATATTTGCGCAAACTGGGCCCTTTCTCTGTGCCCAGCTTAGTGATAAATATGCTGCTCACAAAAATTAGGGGATATTTTAAAATGAATATGAAGCAATACAGAAAAGAAACATTTAATTTTTTTATTAAACAACATCAGAAAAGCAAACGAGAAGTCAAAGAAAGTTGTTCAGTTATGCAAATGAGGTGCAAAACTAACTTTTATTTCATTGGTGAAAATGCACTGTACAAAAGGCTGAAAGTACTGGAGTACCTGCATGTTCCCTGATCCCCTAATTTTTGTGAGCAGTAGGTCATTCACATTACTCATTTCATTAAACACTGCTCTGGGAAGGCACTATTATCAATGCCCCATTTAAAAGATAAAGCAACTAAGGCTTAGAGACCTTAAAACAAAAACAAAAACCGCAGGGATAGTGTGAGAAGAAGGCTCCAGGGTGCTCTGTGTCCACAGGTCTGGGAGCACAGGAGTAACTGCACCCACCATTGTCTGATGCTGAGCCTACTCTGAATCCAAGAAGGGAGTGATTTGGGAGCCTCTTCTGAGGCTTGCTGAGTCGGTTTTTCTAACTGATGAAATAGTGCCTGGAGCCCTTTCATCAGCACTGAAGAGGACAGCTTATAATTTTGATGTGAATTGTTCTGTGACTTTCATATAAAAACTGCTTTCTAAAAATAGCATGCTTCCTCCAAGGATGATATTGTCTTTGCTACTGATTTAAGTTTTTAAACCTTTAAACATGAAGTTTACTTAAAAGGGTGTTAAATAAACCAATAGTGAATCGGTGAGCCTGGCTATAGTGAGGCCTCCCAACCACTGAGTCTGTGTGTGGCCAGGACCAGGCTGGGACCAGCAGATCCTAATGGGCAGGACATGCAGAGGGTGATACCTTGCACCTTCAGGAAACATCTGTAACTTGAATGATGATAAACACACTTTTAACTTAAAGCTTACTATTTGTTAATTCTATAGTTTAGTTTTATGTAAAAGTAAGCATGTTTTATGACTTTAAATCAATAGAAACTTCTATATGACCTAAATGGCTTATATACTAAAATGAAACCATGTATATGTTAAAGGATTAATTGAATGAGGTTGGGCAGATAAAATATATTATGCTCACTTTGTTAAAGATGGTGCTGCCCACATGGAAGCCGTCGCCCAGGTGATATTAATGTGTGTTGGGGCGGGCTGTGGGCAGGCAGGATCCTTGTAGCCTGGGGCTTGGTTTTAGGACTAAGCCTTTTCCCACCCTTTTTGATGTGGGGTGGTGCACTTCATGAGGAATCCCATTATGCCTCAGATAGTGACTTTGTATCAGAGACTTCCTTATTTGTATATTGGATTAAAGGTTTTGATTTCTATACTATAAAATGAGGGCAGACCTGGAGCTTGCTCTCTCAGTTCCTGATATTAGCATTAGAGAAGAGAGCAGAGAGAGGCCACGTGGAGGAGGCCAGGAGAAGCAGCCAAGATGGTGGAGTGTTGAAGGAGAAGCAAGTTTGTGCAGAGAGAAGGAGATGGAGAACAGAGGTGAATAAGGCTGGTGAGGTAGAAACCTTTGATTCTAGGAAACTCGGATAAGTCAGTAGCTTTGTGAGCACTGAAACAGTGGGTTTTGGAGCCTAGTGTGTGTTTTTATTTGCCCGCCAGGTGCAAGCTAGGATTAAAGCTAATGGCCCACCAGTTCTTGGCTCCACTGTTTCTTTACCGACTGTTTGAATTCAATGTGAACCTGCATGGGCCGGGCAGCTCTGATAGTGGCTGTGGATACTGGCTTTACAAATGAGAAGTGTAAAAAGTGTTTTGTTTACAGGATGATACTAAATCCAAGCCTTTCTAATAATATTAAAAATTTTTAAGTAGTATCTAAAATCTAACTTTTCCCCACAGTTATTTTTTATTAAATTTGTATTGGGGACATTTTCAAGTTTACACAAAAGCTAGGACAATGATCCCATAAAACCTGCCTGCGTTCAGCAATTAAATATCAACCTTTGCCCATCGTATTTCATTTATTTCTCCCCATATTTTTTTCTTGGAGTGCTTTAAGGTAAATCTCAGACATCATATTTCCTGTGCACATGAAGTTTGGAAAACATGAGTCTTACAGATGGAACTAGGGAACTAGGAAAGGAAATGTCTTGCCAGGAAGGCAGGATTGAGAGACTAGAAATAGCCATGGAATGTCCCACATCTGGCTATTTGCTGAAGATCTAAAGTTGGCCCTTGTTGGGCAGATAAAATATATTATGCTCATTTTGTTAAAGATGCCACTGCCCAGTGATATTAATATGTGTTGGGGGCGGGCTGTGGGCAGGCAGGATCCTTGTAGCCTGGGGCTTGGTTTTAGGACTAAGCCTTTCCCACCCTTTTTGATGTGGGGTGATGCAATCCCATCATGCCTCAGATAAGTGACTTTGTATTAGAGACTTCCCTATTTTGTATATTGGATTAAAGGTTTTGATTTCTATACTATAAAGTGGGGGGCAGAACGGGAGCTTGCTCTCTCTGTTCCTGAAATTAGCATTAGAGAGCAGAGCAGAGAAAGGCCATGTGGAGGAGGCCTGGAGAAGAAGCCAAGATGGCAGAGTGCTGAAGGAAAAGCCAGTTTGGGCAGAGTTTGTGCAGGGAGAAGGAAGGAGATGGGGAACAGAGGTGAATAAGTCTTGTGAGCTAGAAACCTTTGATTCTAGGAAACTCGGATAAGTCAGTAGCTTTGTGAGCACTGAATGAGTGGGTTTTGGAGCCCAGTGTGTGTTTTTACCTGCCTGCCGGGTGCAAGCTAGGATTAAAGATGATGGCCCACAAGTTTTTGGCTCCATTGTTTCTTTACCGACTGTCCGAATCCAATGCGAACCTGCATGGGCCAGGCGGCTGTGATGGTGGCCACGGCTACTGGCTTTACAGCTCTCAAGAGGGAAAGGGCGATGGTCTAGGGGTGATAAAGTCACTGTTACCTCTTTTCAGCATCCTATCACCTGCTCTCAATCTTATAAAGAGAATTTTGCATTTCACTGCAGAGGAGCCCAGGTTTGCTTAGTTAACAAGGCCCAGACGGAAGGGGTTGTTTGGAAGCAGCTGGAGGCCAAGTGGTGGGGAGACAGACCCCTGGCTCTAGGAAACTTCTCTTCTTGTTATCAGTTGTAAACAGATAAGGCTGGAGCCATCTCAGTCATTAGACCTCCAGGGGGAACTTCTGAATCATCTGAGCAACATAAGGTGTGTGGGAATGGAAACAACCATCTCAGAACTAGAGACTACGCCCCAGCCTATGTCCTTAGTACATCAAACCATCACTGGTGAAAATGTTCTGCAACAAATTAGGTGTGAAGGCATTTTCTGAGAATGAGTTGAAAGCAGTGTTGGTCAATGTGTATTGCTCACAGGGTTCTTCCTTATGCCACACCTTAGGTCTTTCACTCAGAAACCTGGCACTTGGCTGAGAACAGCATCAGTATTTTTTTTTACCAGCCCAGGTGGCTCTGGGGAGCAGCCAGAACTGTTATTCTATGTCTGTGTTCTGCTATGGGATGCTTCCTTCAGGCCTTTGCACTCGAGCACAATGCCTACTGCATGGTACCACACAATGAAGTGTTTGTGTAAATAAAAACGTCTTAGAGCCAAAAGGGGCTTTAAAAACCTCCAGAATAAATTGCAAGGCATGCATACCACAGAGGCACATCTGGGTGACTCATTCGGAATCCCCAAAGTTTCCTACTTGAAAACTTTGCTGCAAATTTAACATTTCAGAAGTTAGATTGGTAGATTGTGCTCTTCAATATTTTGTATTTTATTTTTCAGTTATAGTTGACATACAATATTATATTAGCTTCAGGTGTGTGACATAGCCATTAGAAATTTATATAACTGATGTAGTGATCACCTTGAAAAATCTAGAACCCATCTGACACCATGCATAGTTGTTACAATATTAATTGACTATATTCTCTCTGATCACTATTTTGTGACTGTCAGCTTGAACTTCTTAATCTTTTCTCTTTTTTTACCTCTCCCAATCCCCCTCCCATCTGTCACCCACCAAGATATTCTCTGTATTTATAAGTGTGTTTCTGTTATCTTTGTTTATTTTGCTTTTTTAGATTCCACATATAAGTAAGATCATATGATACTTGTCTTTCTTTGTCTGACTTATTTCACTGAACACCATACCCTCTTGATTTTCATACATGTTGAAATGGCAAGGTTTCATTTATCTTTTTCTTTCTTTTTTTTAAGTGAGAGGAGGGGAGATAGTGAGGCAGACTCCCGCATGGGCCCCAACTGGGATCTACCCAGAAACCCCGTCTGGGGCAAATGCCTGAGTGCCATAGCTATCCTCAGCATCGGGGGCCACGCTTGAACCAATTGAGCCACTGGCTATGGGAGGAGAAGAGGGAGAGAAGCAGTAGAGGGAGGGGAAGAGAAGCAGACGATCACTTCTCTTGTGTTCCCTGACCACAGTTGAACCCTGGATGTCCATGTGCCAGGCTAATGCTCTACCCACTGAGCTACAGCCAGGGCCAACATACCTCAACATAATAAAGGCCATAAATGACAAACCCACAGCCAACATCATACTCAATGAGCAAAAACTGAAAGCATTTTCTTTAAGATCAGGAACAAGATAGGGATATCCGCTGTCACCCCTGTATTCAACATAGTACTGAAGGTCTTAACCCCACAATCAGACAAGAAGAAGAAATAAAAGACATCCAAATTGAAAAGAAAGAAGTAAAACTGTCTTTTTTTTCCAGATGACATGACACTGTATACAGAGAACCCTAAAGAATATACCCAAAAAAACTACTAGAACTTATAAATAAATCCAGTAAAGTAATATAATACAAAATATATATTCAAAATCAGTAGCATTTTTATACACCAATAATGAACTATCAGGGAAGCTAAGAAAGCAATGTCATTCACCATTGCTTCAAGAAAAATAAAATACCTAGGAATAAATTTAACTGAGTAACTGAACTCAGTAACAGGGTGATTTCCTGGGCTCTAGGAGGCCCTCCCTGACTCACTTCCAATCCTTCCTGCTTCTTATCGGCCAAGCCACACCCACCGATACTCCCTTGCTCTAGTCACTTTTCATACCAAATGGGAGAGTGCTTTCTTGCCTTTCACTGCCCCCTCCTCTGTCTAGAGCTTTTCACCCAGATGGTTTTCCTTTGTTTAAGTCTAAACGCCTCCTTTGTGTTGGAGAGAAACAGAAATATGGCTGAGTCTTCTCTTTTAAGCTGGACCTGGAAATTTCTCCCTTCCCACAGAGCAAATCCAAAGTGAGAAATAAGAAGCCTGCTAAAATACTCAGAGTAATGTTACCAATGTGTTTTCTTCCAACACCACCAAGCAATTCTCCAGTTCTCAACAGGTACTGCCAGGGTGTCCCACAGAGTTAGCTCAACTCTGACATCTACCTGAAGACAGTGTCTGACCCCACAGAGGAAGGGCTCAGTCCACAATACTGCCCCCAGTGAAGACAGTGTCTGACCCCACAGAGGAAGGGCTCAGTCCACAATACTGCCCCCAGTGAAGACAGTGTCTGACCCACAGAGGAAGGGCTCAGTCCACAATACTGCCCCCAGTGAAGACAGTGTCTGACCCACAGAGGAAGGGCTCAGTCCACAATACTGCCCCCAGTGAAGACAGTGTCTGACCCACAGAGGAAGGGCTCAGTCCACAATACTGCCCCCAGTGAAGACAGTGTCTGACCCCACAGAGGAAGGGCTCATCTACCTGAAGACAGTGTCTGACCCACAGAGGAAGGGCTCAGTCCACAATACTGCCCCCAGTGAAGACAGTGTCTGACCCCACAGAGGAAGGGCTCAGTCCACAATACTGCCCCCAGTGAAGACAGTGTCTGACCCCACAGAGGAAGGGCTCAGTCCACAATACTGCCCCCAGTGAAGACAGTGTCTGACCCCACAGATGAAGGGCTCAGTCCACAATACTGCCCCCAGTGAAGACAGTGTCTGACCCCACAGAGGAAGGGCTCAGTCCACAATACTGCCCCCAGTGAAGACAGTGTCTGACCCCACAGATGAAGGGCTCATCTACCTGAAGACAGTGTCTGACCCACAGAGGAAGGGCTCAGTCCACAATACTGCCCCCAGTGAAGACAGTGTCTGACCCCACAGAGGAAGGGCTCAGTCCACAATACTTCCCCCAGTGAAGACAGTGTCTGACCCCACAGATGAAGGGCTCATCTACCTGAAGACAGTGTCTGACCCACAGAGGAAGGGCTCAGTCCACAATACTGCCCCCAGTGAAGACAGTGTCTGACCCACAGAGGAAGGGCTCAGTCCACAATACTGCCCCCAGTGAAGACAGTGTCTGACCCACAGAGGAAGGGCTCAGTCCACAATACTGCCCCCAGTTCAGACAGTGTCTGACCCCACAGAGGAAGGGCTCAGTCCACAATACTGCCCCCAGTTCAGACCTCAGTGCAAGGCCAGGTTTGCACTTGCTCCTCGGATCAACCGGCAGTAACTCAGAGGTTTTCACAACTCCCTCCTTAAGTCTGATGAGTATGCTAGAGCCAGAGGCGGGTTTAACGGTGGGTGCACTGGGCACGCGCCCTGGGCCCTGACTTCTGAAGGGCCCAGCAAAACCCCAACTTGACACCTTTTTCTAATGACACCAAATTTGGTTTCATATGTGCAATTCTAACATTAATAGTACATAATATTTTTTATTTATTTAAACATATGGTTAACATGAATTTTTATTTTCCCTCTTTTTTTTTAAGGGACCAGATATTTTCTTCTGTGCCTGGGGCCTCAACCAACCTTAATCCACCTCTGGCTAGAGCGGCTCACAGAACTCGGGACAGGAGTTTACTTCTTAGATTGGCAGTTTATTACAAAGAATGTGAAAGGAACACAGGAACAGCTAGAAGAGGAGGTATCTAGGATGAGATCTGGAATCATCTCAACACAGGAACTTCTGTCCCTGCGGAGCAGTATTTGCCACCCTCCTAGTTTGTACAACACATTCTGGATCACCAGCCTGGAAGCTCTTCAAACTGGGTAGTTCAGGGGGTTTATATCAGTACTAGGCATGACTGATTACATCATTGGCCATTGGCAGTTGACCTCAACCTCCAAGCTCCGAACCACCAGATCTGAAGAGAAGGAGGATAATGAAGTACAGTGTTTCAACCTTCTAATCTTATGGTTAGTTTCCCTGGCAACCAGGCTCCAACCTTGGACACCTTGGTGCTTTCTAAAATGACACCCATTTCACCTGTATGGCTCTGAAGTGAGTCAGGAATTGAGTACAAATGCCAAATATAATAACAAAATATGCTTCAATTGCTCTTTATTGCTTAGGAAGTCCCAGGGGTTTGGGAGCTGGGAGCAAGGAACAATAGATGGAGCCCAGGACATGTATTATAAATCAGTATGTCACATTGCTGATATTTTTGACATTGATTTAAAATGCAGATTTAAGACATTTCCTGGAAGCTGTAGAGCTGCTTATCCACATTGTCAAGGGGCCATTGACTTCTTTGAAGGTGGTCAGGGTGGAGGAAGTGTTACACAACAGTCTACCTGGTGCTAGCAGAGCCAGACACTAGACACCAAAAAGTACAGTGGGGAAAGGCTGGATATTTTATTATGAATGGCACCACCCAAGACAATAGGAAGCTAATGCACAAAAGCCCAAATTCCCTGATCCAGGTTTCATGGTGGGTTTTAAGGAGTTGGAGGGTAACATGTATGTGGGGTGCTGGCAGTACAAGTTTTAATTGGGGGAACTTGGAGCTTGGTCATTTATGATAAAGGGGCTTCAACACTAGAATTCCTAGACAACAGTGCTTTCCTTCTGAAAGGGTTTCAGTGTTCAAATTTCAGTTACGGCCCAGTCCTTTGTTTCTGTGTGTGTTGGACTGGGTGAGGGAGAGGAGGGAAGGAGAGAGAATTCAGAGGACCCAGGTATGAAACACCAAGGTTGCTGGCTTGAGCACAGGCTCATTCAGCTTGAGCATGGGGTCGCTGGCTTGAGTGTGGGCTTGAGTGTGTCTATACATGAGCCTATGGTCGCTGGCTTGAGCCCAAGGTCGCTGTCTTGAGCAAGAAGTCACTGGTTCAGCTGGAGCCCCCCCAGTCAAGGCACATATGAGAAAGCAATCAATTAACAACTAAAATGCCACAATGAAAAATTGATGTTTCTCATCTCTCTCCCTTCATGTCTGTCCCTATCTGTTCCTCTATCTGTCTCTCTATCTTTCTCTTTCTCTCATTCACTAAAAAAATAAATAAAAACAAAACAAACAAACAAAAAAAACAGCTCTGTTCCCTGGGATTAAAAATAACCAACTGAGCCACAGCGAGGAGGGCCTAGTTTTCTCTCAGAGAGGTCCCAGTCTAAAACTGAGACAGGCAGGCTACTCTGTGGACCCCGCTGGCAGGAAGCCAGGAACCTATTAATTGCCCCAATGCTTTCCCTTCTCCCTACAGCCAATTAGCAGCTAGAGTGAAGGACACCGCCACCGGAAAGACTTCTCAGTGGGTTTAAACTGTGTTGTTACATATGCAATAACAAAAACAACTGTTTTTTCAGTGGCGCCTCCCTTGTTTAAATGTCAGAAAACATAAAGCGTCGACCTGGAAACGCTGAGGTTGCCGGTTCGAAACCCTGGGCTTGCCTGGTCAAGGCACATATGGGAGTTGATGCTTCCAGCTCCTCCCCCCTTCTCTCTCTCCTTTCTCTCTCTCCTCTCTAAAATGAATAAATAAATTTAAAAAAATTTCTAAAAAAGTCGGAAAACATACCCTTAGATGATTTCACATGCTGCTGAAACACGTGACGCATGAAGAAGCATGTGGCTGTACTGTGCAGACACTGAAGAGTCCCTGCCTCTACATACCTAGATGTCACACTTAGATGTCACCTTTCCCACCTTGACTTCTTTAAAACTGTTCCCCAGCCTTTGTGCAGGGAGCAGCCCATCCTTCCTCTCCCTCCGGGCTAACTCCCTCTTTGTGCATGAGTTTTTTAATAAACCGCTTGTCTGAGTGAACTCTCTTGATGTCCATCTCAGGAGTTCCAAAGAATCCTGGACCCTGGTAACAAAACCTCAAACACCATATAGAGAAGAGAAGCAACATGAGAAGATGTTGCGAATGGCCCCAATAAAGAGGGGTTAAGCCTTGCATTTTTGGCATACGCACTATAGGGGCCTCAGGTTAGACATAGTTCCATTCTTATGACAGTGACATAACTCGAATTTTGGTGTAAGTCGAAATACACCCTAACCTAAGTCACTTACCTATCCTGACATAATTATAAAATCATAATTTAGAACATAAAAACACAACTAAACCACAGAAAAAGAATACGGTTTAGCCTTCTGCCACATGCAACCAAACTAGTTCATCCACTGTCATACCTTGACAATGCAAGGTATGCCGGGATCACGGACTTAATAGTGACTAATCCATCGAGATGTCTTATTAAGAGCACATTGTGGGCGATTTTACGTTCCAATGGCCCTGAGGTAAGAACCAGATGCCGTTTACGACCCACTTTAGAAACCCCCACGATTAATGGGCCTGGAGCATGAAGAGTGCTACCATGTGGTGTCCGTTGGGTAGATCAAGGGACTCCCATTGGATGAGCATTGTCCGTAAGTACAATGCTCACGGTATAAGCCAAAACACTCACATTTCAATTTTTAAAAGTTTCTATGGGAGTGAGCATCGTAAAATCAAAACATTGTATGTCAAGACTGTCATAACCCAAGGACCCCCTGTATATAAAATATCTTGCAGCTGCCATAACAAATGACCATAAACTGGGTAATTTGAAAGAGCAATTCTTGGGGCCTATAAGGCCAGTGGCCGTGGCCATGCAGGTTCACACTGGATTCAGGCAGACGGTAAAAGAACTGTGAAGCCAGAGGATGGTGGGCCATCCCATTTATTAGAGTCTGGCAACAGTGGACAAGCAAGCAGGGAAAACTGCTTCTCTCTCTCTCTCTCTCTCAGGACTCACCAGCAGAAGAGCCAGGGGAGGGAAGAGGGTCCCTTCCCCAGCAAACAATAGCAAACAATGGCCCCTCCCAAGCAGGCAGAAAATCCACATTTTGCAATCTGCTGCCCTGAAGGCAAGCACCCTGTAAAGCTAGTAGCCACGGCCACCATCACAGCTGCCTGGCCCGTGCAGGTTCACATTTGATTCAGACAAAAGGTAATGAAACAACGGAGCCAAGAACTGGTGGGCCATTAGCTTTAATCCTAGCTTGCACCCAGGCAAGAAATACAGTGGGAAAACACTTCCCTTTCCATTCAGGGCTCCCAAAGCTACTACTGACTTATCTGAGTTTCTTAGAATCAAAGGTTTCTAGCTCACCAGCCTTATTCACCTCTGTTCCCCATCACCTTCTCTCTGCACAAACTGGCTTCTCCCTCAGCACTCCACCATCTTGGCTGCTTCTCCTCTCCTCCACGTGGCCTTTTTCTGCTCTCCTACAGCATGGGTTCTCCTAGAATATAATACTCTTCCCCCGAAACAACGTGATCTCTCTTCCTTTTAAAACCTTTTGGTGTGAAAGCCCTCCCCCAACACATATTAACATAATCACACCCATCCCAAGCAAGAAGAGTAACTAATATTATCACCTGGGCTACGGGCTTTCATGTGGGCAGCGCCATCTTTAACAAAGTGAGCATAATATATTTTATCTGCCCAACACACCCACAGCCTTGTATGACTATTGTTGGTCAAATAAGTTTGTAAATATGATATATATGTTTGCTCGCTTATAGTTTGTATTGGGTGTGGGGGACAGGCTGTAAGCAGGCTGGATCTTTGTAGCCTAAGGCTTAGTTTTAAGACTAAGCTTTTCACCACACCACTGACTGATTGCATGATGTGAGCTGGTGCACTCTCATGAGGAATCCCATTATGCCTCAGATAAGTGACTTTGTATCAGAGACTTCCTTGTTTGTATGTTGGATTAAAGGTTTGATTTCTATACTATAAAGTAGGGCAGACCGGGAGCTTGCTCTCTCTCCATTGCAGGGGTCTCCCTGATCCCTTGCCCTTCATGGGAAAAGCTGGTTTTCTGCTTCTCCCTTGTCTTCTCTTGTGGCTTGCCTGACTTGGTGAGACACCAATAAACAGAATGGCCCATCATCCTCCGACTCCGCCATTTCTTTACCATCTGCCCAAATCCAATGGGAACCTGCATGTGAATGGCCACGATGGCGGCTCCTGGCCTTGCAACTATACACGTGATGTTGCCCCATGCTTGTGCACCAATCAGGCAAAATACAAGTAAGCAAGCCTAACATACTTTTTACACAGTTGTTTGCCCTATAAGGCCAGAGTTCTTAAACTGAGGTGTCAGTGGGGCTGGTTCCTTCTGGAGGCTGTGAGGGAGAGTGTGTCCCAGGGCTCTCTGCTAATGTTGGGCAGATAAAATATATTATGCTCACTTTGTTAAAGATGCTGCTGCCCATGTGGAAGCTTGTTGCCCAGGTGATATTAATGTGTGTTGGGGGCGGGCTGTGGGCAGGCAGGATCCTTATAGCCTGGGGCTTGGTTTTAGGACTAAACCTTTCCCATCCTTTTTGATGTGGGGTGGTGCAATCCCATCATGCCTCAGATAAGTGACTTTGTATTAGAGACTTCCCTATTTTGTATATTGGATTAAAGGTTTTGATTTCTACACTATAAAATGGGGGCAGAACAGGAGCTCCTGTTCTTGCTCTCTCGGTTCCTGAGATTAGCATTAGAGGAGAGAGCACAGAGAGGAGAGCAGAGAGAGGCCACATGGAGGAGGCCAGGAAAAGCAACCAAGATGGTGGAGTGTTGAGTCAGAAGCCAGTTTATGCAGAGTTTGTGCAGAGAGAAGGAAGGAGATGAGGAACAGAGGTGAATAAGTCTTGTGAGCTAGAAACCTTTGATTCTAGGAAACTCAGATAAGTCAGTAGCTTTGTGAGCACTGAATGAGTGGGTTTTGGAGCCCAGTGTGTGTTTTTACCTGCCTGCCGGGTGCAAGCTAGGATTAAAGATGATGGCCCACAAGTTTTTGGCTCCATTGTTTCTTTACCGACTGTCCGAATCCAATGCGAACCTGCATGGGCCAGGCGGCTGTGATGGTGGCCGTGGCCCCTGGCTTTACAGCTAACTTCTGGTAATTTCTGCAACCTTGACTTGCTGATGCAAGAGCACAGTCTCTGTCTCCCATCTTCAGTCGCCTTCCCCTCCCTTTTTCTGTGTCTCAAATCTCCTGTGATAGGTACAAGGTTTGTGCGCCTGATAGTTCAAAAGAAGAGGGCCAATATTCGATACATCACAGTTTGGAGTAAGAAAAGCTTTATTGATTAAGAAAGCCTCTCTCAATAAGATCAACTAATTGAGAGAACTAATTAGAACTAATTCTAAAATCCATCTTAAGAGAGCTCAAAATTCAGGAGTTGTAATATATCAAGGGACAGGGGGAGGGATGAGGTGAACAGACAGCCAGGCCCCAAAGTGGGGTCCCGGGAAAAGCTCAAATGTGTAATTCCATTTGCTTCTGATCACCATGCCACTGGTTTGAGTCTTGCTCTCGAGTCACTTTGTACCTTTCCACCTCTTCACTGACTAAAGGGCTGCTCTGCTCAAGCCTCAGACAGAATTTTCCTAGTAATTAGCATCTCAATAGCAGGAGCTACTAGCCTGAAGCCCATCAGAGAGAGCAAGCATTTTATTTCTTCTCCTTTCTCTTACAGTGACATAAGTGATAGGATTTGGGGCTTGTATGACCAGGGGTCACCATCGTGGCCATTCACATGCAGGTTCTCATTGAATTTGGGCAGACGATAAAGAAATAGTGGAGTCAGAGGGTGGTGGGCCATTCTTTTTATTGGTGTCTCACCAAGACAGACAAGCCACAAGAGAAGCCAAGGGAAAAGCAGAAAACCTGCCTTTTTAAATACCTTTAATGCTAGCTTGCACCCAGTGGGCAAGAAATACAAACAGTGGGAAAATACTTCCCTTTCCATTCAGGGCTCCCAAAGCCACTGACTCATCCAAGTTTCTTAGAATCAAAGGTTTCTACCTCACCAGCCTTATTCACCTCTGTCCCCCATCCCCTTCTCTCTGCACAAACTCTGCACAAACTGGCTTCTCCTTCAGCACTCTGTCATCTGGGCTGCTTCTCCTTTCTTCCATATGGCCTTTCTCCGCTCTCCTCCAGCATGGGCTCCTCTGCCCCATTTTATAGTGTAGAAATCAAAACCTTTGATCTAGTATTCAAATAAGGAAGTCTCTGATACAAAGTCACTTATCTGAGGCATAAATGGGATTCCTCATAAGAGTGTACCACCCCCTATCATGCAACAGTCAAGGGTGTGGGGAAAGGCTTAGTTTTAAAACTAAGCCTTAGGTTATAATGACTTTGCCAGCTTACAGCCTGTCTCCCACTCCAAAAGTGAGCAAACATATAGTGTGTTCGTAAAGTCATGGTGCACTTTTGACAGGTCACAGGAAAGCAACAAAAGACGATAGAAATGTGAAATCTGCACCAAATAAAAGAAAAACTCTCCCAGTTTCATACCTATTCAGTGCAGTTCAATGTGGGCTCATGCACAGATTTTTTAGGGCTCCTTAGGTAGCTATCCCGTATAGCCTCTACAGACTTGCCACTGACTGATGACCTACCAGAACGGGGTTTCTCCACCAAACTGCCAGTTTTCTTCAACTGCTTATCCCACCAAGTAATGTTATTCCTATGTGGTGGCGCTTCATTATAAATGCACCGATATTCACGTTGCACTTTGGTCACGGATTCGAATTTAGCGAGCCACAGAACACACTGAACTTTCCTCTGTACCATCCACATCTCGACTGGCATGGCCGTGGGCTGCTCCACTGTATACACGGTGTTATGTCATCATCTGCGCATGCACACATGCTGCCACATCATCCTACAGAAACTGGGAGAGTTTTCCTTTTATTTGGTGCAGATTTCACATTTCTATCATCTTTTGTTGCTTTCCTGTGACCGTTCAAAAGTGCACCATGACTTTACGGATAAACTGTATATGTAATATTTAAAAACTTATTTGACCAACAAGGGCCCAGAATTCTGGCATAAGAAATTTATTGAGAAGGTCATGGTGGTAGAAGAAGTGAGCCAGCTGGGCTGCATGGACTCAGAAAACAAGTTACAGAGACAAAAGGAGGGCTTTTGGACCTTAGGAGAAAGAAAGCAAAAATAACACACCTGAGGGAGATGAAGGGGGAGGTTCCAGCGTGCTGCAGAGAGAGAGAACCAGGTCCTTAGTCTGTAAAGGCTTTTATATGTTTTCCAAATGCAGGGACTTTAAGGGAAGATCTCAATAGAATATTCATCACCTTTTCAGGTGTGTCCTTTCAGAGTCATGGTCTCTACTGATTGGTTGGTGCTAGGGTAGGGGGTCACTTATTAGGCATTGCATCTGGTCCTGATGTCAATGTCCAGTTGTGCTGCTTTTCTGGGCCTGGAACTGAAACACACTGAGACATAGATGTCATCTCTAGTTTGACCAGAACTCTGTCTCTGTGGTCAACAGAACTGAGGCTTTGTTCCTGATTATTTGATACAGGTCAGAACTGTTATATCTGGACAGTGAGGAAACATATGTTTTGCCACACAATTAAGTAGCCAAATTAAGGAGTCTTTAAAGCCAGTGAATGCACAGGAACTATAGTTACCAAATCATGCAGCCCTGAACGAACTCAGGGGTTTGCTTTTAAAGGCATAAAAGAAGCAAGGGGAGGAGGTGAGCACCTAGCCAACGCAGTTTTACAGAAGCAAAACAGGCTTTTGGATATCATTGGAATAATCTAGAGAGAGAGTGCTCAGCAAAGCATTTTACAAAAAGCAAAAGAATGTGCTGGGTTATGTTGGCTTTTTACAGAGGTTGTTAAGGCAGCATCCTGAGGGCTTTTCTGGAATCTAGACATTAATGAATATTTATGGCCTTTACAGAACTCTTTTCATTTACTCATCTGCAAATCTTGCAAAACTCATTCTATGGTCAGGGATATAGTGTTTCTACATTTCAAGAACCTCATTGTCCTGTTAGCTTGATGCTTAAGGGAGTGGTTGTGCAAGGGCTTGTATGAAGGTCTTATGAGGTTATTCTCCAGCCAGAGGCAGATTAAGGTCAGTTGAAGCCCCAGGCACAGAAGAAAATATTGGGTCCCTTAAAAAAAAGAGAGAGACAGGGAAAATAAAAATACATGTTAACCATATTTTTTTTTTCCCCTGAAGCTGGAAACGGGGAGAGACAGTCAGACAGACTCCCGCATGCGCCCGACCGGGATCCACCCGGCACGCCCACCAGGGGCGACGCTCTGCCCACCAGGAGGCGATGCTTTGCCCCTCCGGGGCGTCACTCTGCCGTGACCAGAGCCACTCTAGCGCCTGGGGCAGAGGCCAAGGAGCCATCCCCAGCGCCCGGGCCATCTTTGCTCCAATGGAGCCTTGGCTGTGGGAGGGGAAGAGAGAGACAGAGAGGAAGAAGGGGGTGGGGGTGGAGAAGCAAATGGGCACTTCTCCTATGTGCCCTGGCCGGGAATCAAACCCGGGTCCCCCGCACGCCAGGCCGACGCTCTACCGCTGAGCCAACCGGCCAGGGCTGTTAACCATATTTTTAAATAAATAAAAAAATATTATGTACTATTAATGTTAGAATTGCACATATAACACTAAACTTGGTGTCATTAGAAAAAAAGTCTAAAGTTGAGATTTTGTGGGGCCCTTCAGAAGTCAGGGCCCAGGGTGTATGCCTGGTGCACCCGCTGTTAAATCCACCTCTTTCCCCAGCCCCCTTATTCCTCCTTATAAAGCCAGTAGCCATGGCCACCATCACTGCCACCTGGCCCATGCAGGTTTGCATTTGATTCAGACAGATGGTAATGAAACAACAGAGCCAAGAACTGGTGGGCCATTACCTTTAATCCTAGCTTGCACCCAGTGAACAAGAAATACACACAGTGGGAAAACACTTCCCTTTCCATTCAGGGCTCCCAAAGCCACTGACTTATCTGAGTTTCCTAGAATCAAAGGTTTCTACCTCACCAGCCTCATTCACCCCTGTCCCCCATCTCCTCCTCTCTGCACAAACTCTGCAAAAACTGGCTTCTGCTTCAGCATTCCACCATCTTGGCTGCTTCTCCTCTCCTCCATGTGGCCTTTCTCTGCTCTCCTCCAGCATGGGCTCCTCTGCCCCATTTTATAGTATAGAAATCAAAACCTTTAATTTAATATACAAAGAAGAAAGTCTCTGATACAAAGTCACTTAGGGTGAGAAAGGCTTAGTCTTAAAACTAAAACTTAAGTGATAATGACCCTGACTGCTTACAGCCTGTCCTCCACATCCAATGCAAACTATAAGCGAGCAAACATATATATCATATTTACTAACTTATTTGACCATCAAACGTCTAAGGGTTCGAAGTCCCCTGACTAGTGACATGCTAGGGGAAGAAAGTCCACCTTGGGGGCAAGGGCCTAACTTATAAAACTTTTTAAAGTTTTTCCCATTGCTAGGGACACAGGACTTTCTTCCCTGGTGACATTCCATACCTGTCCTATCCTTCCTGCCCTGCTTGTGTCTAACTACCTACTTTATCAGCTACACCCAACAGAGATGTGTAGGTAAGAAAGAGACCCACAGAGGACTGCCCTCCCCATATTGAGTGTTGTTGGGTAAACATTTTTTTTTTAGGTTTGCTTGGCTTGTATTGGGCCAGCACCATTTGAGTACAGTCTATGGAAGGCTGAGGGTGCTTGCCCTCAGGGCAGCACATTGCAAATTGCGATTGCCTTCCTGCTTAGGAGGGGCCATTGTTTGTTATTGTTTGCTGGAGAAGAAGTTTTTCCCCCAGCCTGTTTGGCTGGAGAGTTGAGAGAGAGAGAGAGAGAGAGAGAGAGAGAGAGTGCTGAGGGGCTTGGGAGCCCTGCTGAGGTTGGTGGTTGCTGAAAGAGAGAGAAGCAGTCTTCCCTGTCTGCTTGCTCATCTGCCATTATGAGACTTTAGTAAACAGAATGTCCCACCATTTTCTGGCTCCACAGTTTCTTTACCCTCTGCCCGAATCCAAAGTGAACCTGCATTGCCATGGCCACAGCCACTGGCCCTACATCTGGTGCAGCCAGAAGAATTCGGATTAGATTGGTATGGAGCCGCAGACACCCTTGAGGAGAGGGGTAGAGGACTGGTTGTTGCTCCTCAGTGTATGGTTCCCCACAGCACTCCTTTTGGGGACTGTGGGCTGGCTGTTTTTTACAGCCCTGAGAGAGGCCACCTGAGGTCAAGAGTTCCAGAATGAGCTGCAAACCAAGGGGCAGCAATGGCATGAGCTGGAATAGTCACAGGAAAAAGAGCTGCAGATCCGAGAACTGCAGGTCTGGCATCTGGAACCGGAAAGGTCTCTGGAGAAGGAGGCCGAACAGGTTTGTGAGTTGCGGTTTGCCCTGGAAGTTGAACATTGGCAGCGACAGTTGTTGGAGGAACAACTGTGGGTTCAGCTTCAGGCTGAGAGCTGGCAGCCGCAGGAGCTGAAGATGGAGCTGTGCTGGTGGAGTGGCTCTGAGTCTGCGGGAGCAGGCACTTTCAGCCCCTCTTCTGAGGATGAGGCTCAGGCTGAAGCTGTCATCCACACACTCAGAGCTTGGCCAGTGGTCTTCCAGAAGGTAAACACCCAGCAGCAAAAAGTCCCTCAGGGGCATCCACAACCTCCCCAGGTAGTGGAACACTGTGGTTCAGTTCTATTCCCAGGCAGAGCTAATATAGTTGGGGGGGGGGGCACAATTCAGGCAGAAACCCACTGAGCCCCTGGTAGTCTAGATACTGACACTGTGGGACACAGGGGTAGATGGCATCATGCTTTCCAGACCAGAGATGAAAAGGTTGGCCACCATCATCAAGGTCTCCTCCTTGGGGCAGTGTCTTCAGGGCTGATGTGACGACAGGGATAAGGGGGTGGCTTGAGGCCCTATGTCAGGGGTCCCCAAACTTTTTACACAGGGGGCCAGTTTACTGTCCCTCAGACCATTGGAGGGCTGGACTATAAAAAAAACTATGAACAAATCCCTATGCACACTTCACATATCTTATTTTAAAGTAAAAAAAAAACAAAACGGAAACAAATACAATATTTAAAATAAAGAACAAGTAAATTTAAATCAACAAACTGACCAGTATTTCAACGGGAACTATGGGCCTGCTTTTGGCTAATGAGATGGTCAATGTCTGGTTCCATATTTGTCACTGCTAGCCGTAACAAGTGATATGACGCACTTCCAGGGCCGTGACACGTGTGTCCCACGTCACTGGAAGTAGCACTGTCTGTGAGCGACACTGCGCTTTGCAGCACCACCACATACAGTACTCCAGGAGCATCTGCATCCTGGGCTCCTCTCACTGACCACCAATGAAAGAGGTGACCCTTCCAGAAGTGCGGCAGGGGCTGGATAAATGGCCTCAGGGGGCCACATGCGGCCCACAGGTCATAGTTTGGGGACCCCTGCCCTATGTGAACCTAGTTGCCTGTAATGGACCTTTACATGTGATTTGCACAGACAGCTGGGCTATTATGGACTGAGCACTGAGAGGTGTGATAGACTCTTGGACTGCAACCAGAGGAAGGCACCAGCTCCTTCTTAGATGAACATGCCACCTTCGGATAGTCTCTCATCCAGTGGGAGAGATGCACCAAACTCAAACTCTTTGAAGCTGGAGTGCATTTAAAATCCTACAAATAATTGTAGGTGCACTATATACAAATTTCTGAGAAATATGTTATAATAATTAAGTCAAATATTAAAAACATATATAAAGTCCAAGCATGCTTTTATGGTAATTAAACAAAATATGGCAACATTAAATTTATTCTGACATTAAAAGACGTTTTTATGTTATATTTTTTGTTATGCTTTTTAGAATTCATAAAAAAGAGGGGTTAAAAATTAAAAACGACAAAAAAGTGACCTTTTTATATATATAGATACATTCTTAGTAAGATTTAGTAAATTTGGCACGAATGTGTTAAATTTTTTCATTCTTGTGTTTATGACAAACATGACCCTGATGCGTCCTAGTGATTTCTTCAGTGTTTGGGCATATATTTAAAAGGCAAACTCTCATTTCCTCATCAATACATTGAAGAATTTCCTCTCTTTTTACTGTTGTGTTGAGTGCAGAAAACCCCCACATATCATCTTTACACCAAACAAAGGATAGAAGAAACTTGCTTCCAGTCTTTCCGGGGAACATGGGGGGTAGTGTAACAATCCAGCACCACAGCTTAACAGCTCTTTGCAACCTAATCAGGCAAGTGAGGTGGGGGGTTGGACAGACTGCCAGCTTACAGCCAATTCCCTACACCTCTCTCCCCTAAAAGTCTAAACTCCAAAATCCCTGTTGGTTTTTTGGTCCCCAACAGGCACATATTTCTCTGGAATACCATAGGGCGCACCTGGAAATCTTCTATGGTACACTCATGTGCCCTGGTGCACACTTTGAAAACCACTGCTTTAAGGTTTTCATGGACACAGGCCTGGACTATACAGACCCTCCCATCTAACATGGAGTAGGGGGCTAGAGATGGGCCTCTAGTTTGCGCCTTGGGCAGAGTGCTCAGGGAGACAAGGTGAAGGGCTTGTTTTAATTGTTGTAATCGTATAACCTGTGCTGTTTCTATAGTTATTTATTTACTTATTTTTATTTTTCTGAAGTTGGAAACGGGGAGGCAGTCAGACAGACTCCCGCATGCGCCCGACCGGGATCCACCCAGCATGCCCACCAGGGGGCGATGCTCTGCCCACCTTAGGGCATCGCTCTGCTGTAATCAGAGCCATTCTAATGCCTGAGGCAGAGGCCACAGAGCCATTCTCAGCGCCCAGGCAAACTTTGCTCCAATGGAGCCTTGGCTGCGGGAGGGGAAGAAAGAGACAGGTAGGAAGGAGAGGGGAGGGATGGAGAAGCAGATGGGTGCTTCTCCTGTGTGCCCTGGCCGGGAATCGAACCCAGGACTCCTGCACACCAGGTCGACGCTCTACCACTGAGCCAACCAGCCAGGGCCTCTATAGTTTGTTTATGCAATGTACTCATCATTCCCAGGATGGGCTAGAGGGGCATGCCCCGTGATGTGATATACTGTCACCTGCTTCTGGTGTCCTATATCCCATAAGTCCTGCCGCATGGCCTGACCCCATAGTGGATGGTGCATTACCATCCACTGGTTAATGTGCCAAGTAGCAATCCAAAGGGTCAGTCAATGATATACAGCCCAGCTGTCACTGCAGATCACCAGAGGTGAAGGTTCATTATGGGCAACTAGCCAAACAGCTCTTAATTCTGCCCATTGGCTGCTTTGGCCTGTACCCATGTCCATCCAAACAGTCTCAGTGGCCGGATGGAAGGCTATAGCCATCCATTTGGCAGGTTGGCCCCTGTTGGAACCATCAGTATACCAGGCATCTTTGGGGATGGGCACCCGCCCCTCCTGGTAGGGACTGACTTCAGGTTCTGCCTCCTGAGCCCCAGCTGCACCTGACTCTAAGGTCGCATAGGTGACTGGACCCAAGACTTCCTGCAGTTCTGCCCTCAACGGGCTGGTGCTAAGAGCACAGCGTTGTTGCAGGTAGGTACCCCACTTGGTAAGGGTGGACATTTGGGCCATACCACTACGTGGTTTCGTCGCTCAATCTCTCACCCATCCTGCAATAAGGTATGTTGTCTTGACTGTAACTGGTGTTGTGGTTGTAATACTCTCAGTGAAAAGGAGGGCAGCATACACAGTTGCCAATTGCTTCTCCACTAATAAGTAATGAACTTCAGCACCTTTCCATAATTGGGACCAAAACCCAATAGGTTGCCATAAGCACTCTGTTCATTGCCATAAGCCCCATCCAAACCCCTCCGAGGTTACATGAACATCCAGCTCACAGGGCCTGGCAGGATCAAACACATTCAAGGCCTGTGCCACCTTG
The DNA here is from genome assembly GCF_036850995.1 of Saccopteryx leptura. Classification (NCBI taxonomy): domain Eukaryota; kingdom Metazoa; phylum Chordata; class Mammalia; order Chiroptera; family Emballonuridae; genus Saccopteryx; species Saccopteryx leptura. The sequence goes on from NC_089506.1 coordinate 118,283,241, forward strand.
ACAGCTCTCTTAGCTGCTGCAAATGAACCTTGCGCCTGCTCAGTCCAATCCCAACGAACTCCCTTCAGAATAAGGTTGTACAAAGGACATAGGCTCACCAGAACAGGCCTGTGTTGGCTGCTTTTCTTCTCTCTCACGTCCTCACTCCGCTACTCTGTGTCCTGGGGTCGCCTCCCATACAAACAACTTGCACATGCACACCTTTGCATTCGTAGTCAGGAGCCCAACGTAAAGACGTCATAAGCCACAGCACCACCAGAACTGGTCCTAGGAAGCTGGCCTTCCGGATGGGGTCCCGCTGCTGGAGGAACGTGGGGCGGTGGTCCCCCTGTCGTCCCAGTCACAGAGACTCCCATGGGAAGGAAAGGAACGGGCCGGGTGGGGAGGCAGAGGGGGCTCTGAGCCACAGGGCACTCCGCTCCAGCGCCAGCACGTGGCCGGTCCTGAGGAGACGACTGTCGTGAGGACAGTGCAGTTGATTTCGTGGTCATTGGTGGAAGCAGAAGCCGGGGAAGAAAACAACTGGTACAGCCGGCGGAGGCCTCCGGGCAGGGCGCTGAGGCAGCGGGGAAAGATGCACTGAGCTTCTGCAGCTGGAGGGCACGTCGTGCAGAGACTCCGCCCCAGCTGAGGGCCAGGGTGCCCCAGGTAACCAGAGGCGGACTTCATACCCCGGCTGAAGTCTAGAGCTGGTGGGGAAGGACTGTGACCCTGAGGGCAGGAAGGGGATGAGAACCGCGAGATCCGCTTTGTCCCGAGACCGCTGGGCCAGCAGAAGTGGCCTCCCCAAAGCCGAGGAGAGCCCGCGAAGCCTCGGCTGAGAGGATGCCTCACAAGGGGACCCGTGCCCAGCTCAGGACCCACTCCACCCTCCCTCCTTGCTTCTATGGCGTGGGCCTGGCACAGGGCGTACTGCTCCTGCTGCAAAGGCCTGCAGGAGTTGACTAACGTGCAGGGAGCCACAGGAAGGAGACCTGGAGCCTGCTGACCAGGGAGAGCAGGACAGAAGCTGGACAGGGGAGAGGGGTCCTCCTCAGTGACTCAGGACTGAGCATCTGGAAGGGACACCAGGAGCCAGAGCGGATGCCAGAAGTGTCCCCTGGAAACCTGCAGACAATGGCCAACAGTGGCACAGGGGCGCAGTTGCCTTGGCTCTGAGAGGCAAGCACGCGGGAAGGGATTTAAGTGGCCCTGAATCTTGAGGCCATGTCCTAGTTCTTCCTACTGCAACAGATCTGTCTCACAGTGGGCCTAAGGGGTTTTCAGACCCACCTTTGGGTCATTCCCAGTCCCAAGTCCCCAGTTAATGGCACTGTGGCCCAGTGTGCGGCCATGTTTGTAAATGCTCTATCCGTATATACCTCTGAAAAGAATGTGTTTGCTGACTTGGGAGCACTCTGTGAACAGTGGTTTGAGCTCAGGAGGGACGTCCGTAGCAGGCGGCAGAGCCCTGACTTTGATCCCTTCACCTGTGGGGTCACAGTTATCATGGTGGGAAAGGCCGGGTGGCAGCTCCTCAGCCTGCCCTCTGACCCTTGTCCTCTGGCCTGGCTAAGACAGTGAAGCATTTCCTGCAAGAACACTTGAGCCTGGAAATTGTAAAATATGTGAGTAATCCAAGCAGACATGGGATATAGCAAACAAAGATTTTTTTTTTTCTTTTTCATTTTTCTGAAGCTGGAAACAGGGAGAGACAGTCAGACAGACTCCCGCATGCGCCTGACCGGGATCCACCCGGCACACCCACCATGGGGCGACGCTCTGCCCACCAGGGGGCGATGCTCTGCCCATCCTGGGCGTCACTCTGCCGCGGCCAGAGCCACTCTAGCGCCTGGGGCAGAGGCCACAGAGCCATCCCCAGCGCCCGGGCCATCTTTGCTCCAATGGAGCCTTGGCTGCGGGAGGGGAAGAGAGAGACAGAGAGGAAAGCGCGGCGGAGGGGTGGAGAAGCAAATGGGCGCTTCTCCTGTGTGCCCTGGCCAGGAATCGAACCCGGGTCCTCCACACGCTAGGCCGACGCTCTACCGCTGAGCCAACCGGCCAGGGCAAGATTTTTTAAAAATAGAGTGATTGGAGACATTGGTGTTTAAGGATTTTAAGATCTTTGTGTGGTCTGGAAAGTTAAGTGTTCCTTCGGGTTTTGTTAAGCAAAGTGCTTGTTACAAATTTGAAAGAAAACACTAAGAAAAACCCTTAAAAAAAACCCTTGAAATTGAATGTACAACTTCGAAAATGGGGTTGGGGGGCAAGAAAAGGAGAAAAGAGGGAATGAAACCCAGAGGCTCCGCGGAAGTGGGGGGAGGAGAACACAAGCTGGGAAGGAGCGGTTTCGCAGAAACCCCAGAATAACGCTGGGCACGCCTCCAAACGGATCGGTCATCACAATAAACGTAAACAGACTAGATGTTTCACTTCAAGACAGAGCATCAGAACGTCAGATTGGGTTTAAAAACACACTGCGTCTTCTGGCTGTCTATAAGTAACAGCCCTAAACATGAGAATGTTAAAAAGTTGACCGTCCGCAGCACTAAGCAAACGGAGTCCCAGCTACTTTAGTATGGGCAGAAAAATGGCTCCAAAGAAAGAACACATTCTACATCAGGGGTCCCCAAACTTTTTACACAGGGGGCCAGTTCACTGTCCCTCAGACTGTTGGAGGGCCGGACTATAAAAAAAGCTATGAACAAATCCCTATGCACACTGCACATATCTTATTTTAAAGTAAAAAAACAAAACGGGAACAAATACAATATTTAAAATAAAGAACAAGTAAATTTAAATCAACCAACTGACCAGTATTTCAATGGGAACTATGCTCCTATCGCTGACCACCAATGAAAGAGGTGCCCCTTCTGGAAGTGCGGCGGGGCCAGATAAATGGCCTCAGGGGGCCGCATGTGGCCCGTGGGCCGTAGTTTGGGGACCCCTGTTCTACATCATAGCAAGAAGGATGATTCACTGGGGTGATCTGTCAGCCTCAACCATTTAGTCTCTCCGTTGTCCAGCCTCAAAGTGATACAAAGCAACATTTTTAAAGTTCCCTGGGGCAATTTATAAATCCACTGTAATGGGGAGCATGCGTCTTGCTATAACTGATAGACAAGATTCAAGCAGTAAAATTAACATGTTTATACTTGTGGTTACATGATGAAAAAATTATGCACTTGTAAATTAGAAAACATCTTTTTATGAGGTATATACAGACCAGTGGTCATGGCCACATTCTAGGCCACCAAGCCAATCTCAACACATTCGAAAAATTCAAGGCCATATAGACCACCCTCTTTAACTGAAAGGTGATTGGGTTAGCAGCTAATTTACAAAAAGCTAACTCCAAAAACATCTCCATGGAAACTACTGGAACTAATAGGAGAGTTCAGAATTGTACAGAAGATACCACTTATGATGGAAAAACCACATGATACCTGGAGATAAGTCTAACAAACGTTATATAAGGTTTTTATGGGGACAATTATGAAACTTTTTTGAGAGACATTTTTAAAAGACCCAAATAATTGGAGACATACATCAAATTTCATCAATTCTGAAACATGTTTTTTCACATCTCAGAAATCAGCTATGTCTTAAAATTAATGATGCCTTGGCTTTGTGTCATAGGTCATGAGTCAATAGGCAGGACTGTTTTTTTCTTCACAGCACATAAAATAATGGTGTGTCTTTTAACTCAGGGGTATCTCAGACTAAATGAATAATACCATGTCCATGGAAGGAAAGACTCAAAATTGTAAAAACTCTGGCCCATTGTCACCAATGTATTTTTATCATTTCAATGCAATTTTCAGCAAGTTGCTTCTGAACGTTGTTGAATAGCTAAAGAGCCCAGAATAAGCAAGGTAGTTTTTACATAAACATATGATGGGGAAAGTGTATTTACCAGATGTCAAGGTCTCTTCTAGGCTTCCGGCATCCTACCATGTGGCGTTGGCTCGGGGACAGCACAGTGTAACAGAGTAGGGTCTAGACAGCGACACAGAAACTTGATCTGTGACAGCAATTGCATTACCCAACAGTGAGGAAGGACAGTAAGTAACCGGTGTTTGGAGAATTGATTAACCCTACTGAAATAAATAACACACAATTCCAATCTCACACCAAGCCTGTAAACTTGGCAGGAGAAAAGGAATCTATACATTGAAAGCAAAACTTTAAAGTTTCAGAAGGAAATATGGGACAGATCATTTTTGTGACCCATCGAAGGATTTCTTATAAAGACTTCTTATACAGAACACAAGAAAGCTAAACAGCAAAAATAAAAAAATAAACAAATTTGATATTGTTCAACATCGTTAGACCTTAGTCTAGAGGTCTGGACTCAGGTGCAGCTGTTTCGAAGCACACTCTCTGTCTGTCTGTCTCTCTCTCTCTCTTTTGGAACTAGCACCATAAATTTGTTATTTCGCTTTCTTCAATTCCAACCCATGGTGCATTTTTTCCCTCAAATTCCCTAGTAGGATAAGAATAAAGAACTCTTCCTGGCCCTGGCCGGTTGGCTCAGCGGTAGAGCGTCGGCCTAGCGTGCGGAGGACCCGGGTTCGATTCCCGGCCAGGGCACACAGGAGAAGCGCCCATTTGCTTCTCCACCCCTCCGCCGCACTTTCCCTCTCTGTCTCTCTCTTCCCCTCCCGCAGCCAAGGCTCCATTGGAGCAAAGATGGCCCGGGCGCTGGGGATGGCTCTGTAGCCTCTGCCCCAGGCGCTAGAGTGGCTCTGGTCGCAACATGGCGACACCCAGGATGGGCAGAGCATCGCCCCCTGGTGGGCAGAGCGTCGCCCCTGGTGGGCGTGCCGGGTGGATCCCGGTCAGGCGCATGCGGGAGTCTGTCTGACTGTCTCTCCCTGTTTCTAGCTTCATAAAAATGAAAAAAAAAAAAAAAAAAAAGAAAAAAAAAAAAGAACTCTTCCTTTAGTAAGGTGAGAAATCAGTCTCTGCCCCATTTAGAAAGTGGCCCCTTCTTGCTTGTGTCGAGCTCGGAGCCTGTGCCTAATGCGGGTGAGGGACCCCTAACCCAGGGCTGATGGGGCCGGGCTACCCAGGAGCCATTCAGAGCATACCGTGCCATCACTGTGTAAACACAAAAATAGGGCATCTGCTTTTTTTAAATTTAATTTTAATTTTATTTTCTCCACTAAAATATTCAAGTGAGAAACATTTGGAAATTTATATTCAGGGCACAAGGCCAAGTGGCATCTGAAGTATCTCCTTGTTAAATATAATTAATTTTTCTTGGCTTCATTCTCCATCGTGACAAAGCCAGGTCTGCACAGTTGATCCTATTTATAGGTGAATATCATCCTTCTCCAAAGATTCTCTACAATAATAGCTGAGACCCCGGGGCAGGGAGGCAGTTCTGTAGTTCTGTTTCCTTTCCTGACTTGGCATCGTAAACGGAGAAGCAACGTGAGCCAAGCAAACAACCAACTAACCAACCAACCAACAAACAAACAAGCACTCTCAATGGGGGCTTTCTTCTTATCTAAAGAAAGGACCAGCTCCTTGTCTTCCTGTTTGAACTGGCAAGGAGAGCAGCTTCCAGCAGCTGGGGGAGACTGTGGGTGGAAGCTATGTGAGTGTGAGTGTGAGTGTGTGTGTGGGGGGGAGAGACAAAGAAAATATTGCTGCTTTCTTTTTTCTTGTTTTTTCCTGGGGGCGGGGGAGGACCTCTTTGTAACACACACACATACACACACGTGTGCATGCACGCATGCATTTACACAAATTAGAATCTAAAGAAATGTAGAAAGAAAACTGTAGGGAAATATTTTTTCTCCAATAAAAGATATATGTGACCTGGCCCCTGGGTGTTGGTTTTAAGTGGAGCTATTGACTTGCAGCTGACGGATAAGAGGAACCTTTCTCTCCTGAAATATTGATAGTAGATGACACGAAACCACAAACTGTCTTCATAAAGCACACCATTTCTAATCCTAATGGTGTTTTCTTCCCTCTGGATGACTGCTACACTCATGATATGATGGCTTTATTCTATCTTGGGGAAAAACTTTTTACCATACTGCTAAATTAACTAGTCAAAAGGCTTCAAACTTCGGAAAATTTGCAGCTCAATTCAGCGCTATTATTCAAGATTGAATGGGAAGGCCATGGATTGTAAAAGCTTGCCAAAATAATAATAATAATAAATATAATAATAATAATAATAATAAATTCCACAGGCTTTCACAGACTGGGTGAAACGGTTACCTTTTGTTCGGGTTGTATATCTTTATCGAAACATCTCAGAATAGCTGCATTTTTTTGCCTATACATTCCCGCTTTTACCCCAAAAGACTATGTGTTTTGTCTGTTGCCCTTGAAGGTCCTCCCCGGCACCTACATTCTCCTTAACAGCTCATTCCCACAGAGCTCAGCGGGGACTAGAACACTTTCCAGAACACGGGCAGAAGGGAAGACGGCGCTCCCAGCTCCCAGAATGAGCCTTGAGTTTTTTAGAATTATTTTATTCTCGAAAACAGAGTCACCAGGGATATTTGATAGCCAATTAGCGCTTATACATGCATGCCAATGCTCATGGCCCTTTCCAAGGGTTATAGCTCTGTGGCTGGTGGAGGAAGGAACATAAAACTGTAGCTGCAACCAATGTCCGCTCTCTGACTCAGGTCGGGTCCCTTGGGTGATGTGCAAATGTCCGTCGTTCCATGCAGCCTCAGTGCCGGCCTCCTGGCACTCTCTGAAAACAAATGGGGCCCATGATACGCTTGCGTTAGTTTTTAAAATGTGGGTCAATGTACCACTATAGCAGAAGGAAAGCTGATTCCCCCACCCCTACCTCAGAATATTTTTCTTCCCTCTTTTTCTGAGAAAGCCTATATATTGGTGAACATGCACACGTGCTTACACACACACACACACTCAGATTTTGCTGTGGGAAGGTCCTGTTTGTTTTCCTAATTTAACCATTCATATAGGAAAGCCTATATATTGATGAATACACACAGGCAGGTTTCTTTACTATTAGAAAATTGTTTGCTTTCCCAATCTGCTTAACCATTCATTTAAGAAGAGTGTTGAGCCCTGGCCGGTTGGCTCAGCGGTAGAGCGTTGGCCTAGCGTGCGGAGGACCCGGGTTCGATTCCCGGCCAGGGCACACAGGAGAAGCGCCCATTTGCTTCTCCACCCCTCCGCCGCGCTTTCCTCTCTGTCTCTCTCTTCCCCTCCCGCAGCCGAGGCTCCATTGGAGCAAAGATGGCCCGGGCGCTGGGGATGGCTCTGTGGCCTCTGCCTCAGGCGCTAGAGTGGCTCTGGTCGCAACATGGCGACGCCCCGGAGGGGCAGAGCATCGCCCCCTGGTGGGCAGAGCATCGCCCCATGGTGGGGGTGCCAGGTGGATCCCGGTCGGGCGCATGCGGGAGTCTGTCTGACTGTCTCTCCCTGTTTCCAGCTTCAGAAAAAATGAAAAAAAAAAAAAAAAAAAAAAAGAAGACTGTGAGATCATGCCTGGGGAAGAGGGTGACAGTGCACTGGCTGGCAAAACACCAATGACCAGGGTTGAGTGGGGACTAAATTTAGGAAGCTAAAATGGCAAAAGCAATTAAAATTTAAGAATGCCCCCCCCCCCCAGGGAAACAAGTCGAGGGAATCTGTGCTTCATTGAACAAAGCTGGAAAATAAGAATTAAGACTAATTCAGTTTTTACTTCATGTATGTCAAGTAAACGAATTAATGGTTCTCATAGTGAATTTAAACACTTTGTTGGGGTGCGGTGGGGGGAGCCTGGTATTACAGCTTTAATGACTCAAAAGCTGTTTACAGTTATAAAAAAATGCACTACTCTTACCCACTCACCCTCTGAATCAAGTAAAATTCCAGTGATTTGACAAAACCTAGTACACAGAGCCTAGAGAACCTTTGCACATCTTATTCCTCTACTTATTCAGAAGCATCTTAGAACCTTGAATAATTCCCCTGTCTGAGGTCAGTTCCTTTCCTGCGTTTCAAATGAAGACCTTGTCCGATCACCTCGACCTCTTCCCTCAGTATATCTTTCCAGAAAGTACATGGGTAGTTCTGCTGCCTTCAGTCATTGTGTCTAATTTAGATTGATTCCCTCCCCCCAAAAAAAGTTGTGGGATGAGTGGATGAAAATAATTTAATTCTTTAAGAAATTATTTTTTTTACTTTGGCAACATGCCAAACCAAAAAAACCAGGAACAACCAATTCACTTGAAAACATTTACTTTGGGCCTGACCTGTGGTGGCGCAATGGATAAAGCGTCGACCTAGAAATGCTGAGGTTGCCGGTTCAAAACCCTGGGCTTGCCTGGTCAAGGCACATATGGGAGTTGATGCTTCCTGCTCCTCCCTCCTTCTCTATGTCTCTCCTCTCTCTCTCTGTCTCTCCCTCTCCTCTCTAAAATGAATAAATAAATAAACTAAGCCTTTTTTAAAAAAAAAAAAAAAAGAAAACATTTACTTTGTGGTACACCACACAGCACACCAGGCTGAGGAGAGACAGTACCGGGCATCATTTTGGGGTCTGCTTTCGGAGCTGCCTCTTCGTTTTCACCGTTGCTCTCCTCCTTCCCCTCCAGGACAAAGCGACCCGCTTCCCTGCAGTCTCACCAATACCACGTGCCTCCCCTGCTCAGGGGAGCGAAGCTGGAGCTGTGTAGGGTCACCTTCCATTTCCGTCCCACACGCTGTCCCCTCCCCATCTGCATTTTCATTATGCAGACAGTCCATAGTCATGGAAACAATGATAAAATGACAGGTGTAGAGTGGTTTAGCAGCTTCTCCACAGCCAGCCCTGTGCAGCGGAGAGGACTCGGGCTCCGTGTGGTCTCACCTGTGCAGCAGCTTCACGGTTGTTCCTTTCACAGTTCCGTTTTAAGCAGTGTCTTACTTCATAGATTAGGGGATGAAGATTTCGAAGGTTGTCTACAGCAGCGATTTTCAACCTTTTTCTTTCTCATGGCACACACAGACTAATTACTAGGGGGGAAGAGATCAGTGTCCCTGACTAAACACAGCTGTTTCCACCTCATGGCACACATAAATGAGTTACTAAGGGAGAAGAGGTCAGTGCCCCTCTTTTTCCTTAGTAATTAGTTTATGTGAGCTATGAAAAAAAAAGGTTGAAAATCACTGGTCTACAGGAACTAATGTGACCTCTCGGTGAATCAGTTGACATGACCTTAGATAGTGTAAGGCAGTGGTAGTCAACCTGGTCCCTAGCGCCCACTACTGGGTGTTCCAGCTTTCATGGTGGGCGGTAGCGGAGCAACCAAAGTATAAATAAAAAGATAGATTTAACTATAGTAAGTTGTTTTATAAAGATTTATTCTACCAAACTTAGCAAAAATCTGACATAAAGTACTTGGTAAGTAATTATTATTATATGCTTTAACTTGCTGTAACTCTGCTTTATAAATTTTATAAAGTAAAGTTACTTCCCTACTTTATAAATCACCATTACTGTGCAACTGGTGGGTGGTTAGAAAATTCTACTACTAACCGAGATACAAAGTGGGCGGTAGGTATAAAAAGGTTGACTACCCCTGGTGTAAGGAATTTTCCGCCAAGGAAGAAAGAAGGATGTAGCCACCAAGTGTGGACAAGCAAAAGCTTTATTTAGAGCACTCCCAGACAAGGTCCACTGGTCTGCAAGACAGGGGCCAGGGGAGTCACACAGCCTCCCCCGCCTGGGGGGGGCGTAATTTATAGCGTTGGTAGGGTGGTGGTGGAGTGATAGGTTGTGGCAAAATTTCATTGGACAGTTGTTGTTTTTTTCAAAATGCTCCTGGGCATTTCTTTTGGAGGTCATGGGTGTGGGTGGTTTCAGCCCAAGTCCCTGGACCTGGTTCCTCACATGACCTTCCCCCATTGCCAACCGACCTCATGTTCCAACCTTTTATGTTAGATAGGGGCGCCGCTATTCGTCTGGTTACTTCCTGCTGGTTAGGGGTGTAGTGGGGAGGGGAGATTGGAAGGTGGTGGCTCTGAGGGGAGTCGCGTATATGGGTGTAGGAGCATCTGGTTGACCGTGACTTGAGAAACCTCACGGATGCGGCCCTGTAAGAATCTAAGAAAAAGGAGAGCAAACATGAGTAATATGCTGATAATCAGAAGAGGACCTAGGATTGGGGCAGCCCAGGTGAGGATGGGTGGCTGCCACCAGGAGTTAAGTGAGTTGTAGGAAGAGAGATCCTTGCAGTTTCTCTTGTAGACGGTTGAGGACATTGATGTTTTCTTCCACCAGGCCAGTCTCATTGATATAGTAACAGCATTGCTGTCGCAGGAAAAGGCAAGTTCCCCCTTTTCTAGCGGTGAGCAGGTCGAGTGCCTGGTGGTTTTGCAGGGAGAGTCCATGGGGATGAGTAAGCCTTGGTTCAAGAGGCGGGTAATTATTGGTTTAAGGCCCTGGCAGTGACTTGCTGAAATAGGGAATTGGGGCCTAGATGGGAATCGGGAGGGATCCTTCAAAAGATTGTGTACGGGGTGGGTTGCTACCACTGGGGTCGAGGTGCCCAAAATTTGGGAGTTGACAACGTCTGGTGGAATAGGAGGTGTGATCGAGTTAGGATGATCTGTGGTAGTGGGAGAGCCTTCAGCCAGGGGTGGTATGAGTAGGTGGGAAGATGCTGTCAGCTGGATAGTGGCTTCAAGACTGTGTAGAATGTCCCAACCCAGGAGGGGTACAAGGCACAAGGGCATAACTAAGAACGAGTACGAAAAGGGGATTCCGTCCAAACTGCACGTCAGGGGTGGCATGCAAAGAGGAAAAGAAGGGGTCCCATCAACTCTCCTAATCGAGACCTGTGAGGGAAATAAAGGTCCGAAGTGTGGTGGCAAAACAGAGAAGGTAGCCCCCGTGTCCACAGAAATGAGATGGACTTACCCGTTCCTGCAATATTACCCTGGGCTCAGCAAGGGTGATGGGGGTCTCCAAGTCCAGGCCACGTCAGTCATCCCTGAGGCCGAGGAGTTCGAGCGATGGGCCCGCCTGACTGGCTTGTCCTCCACGGGGAGGCGCCAAAGAAGAGCCTATTACCCGAAGGGGACAATCACTTCGCCAGTGGCCAGGCTGCTGGCAGTCAGGGCAGGGTTTAGTGGGTGGCTAATACAGTGGCCCTGGCATTGGAGGTAGGGTCTAGATGGGTATGGAGGACCATAGCGTCAGTGAGGCATTTTAAGAAGAGGGCCAGATTTTCCTCAGGTCCTTGAGTAATTTCCCTTAATTTATCGTAGTTAACTACCTTTTGTGCTGCGCTCTACATGCCAGCTATGAGACATTCAATCATTTGGTCTTGTCACCTCCTACCTGTTTGTCCCATCTGGTAATCCCAGTTGGGGTCCGTGTCGGGCACCGCCTGTTCCCCAACCGGCATTTGGTCATTTGTGAGGTGAACCTGATCGGCATGAGTCTGTGCCACGTCCAGATCCAGTCCTGTTTTTCAGGGGTAAGGGTAGAAGAGGTAATAACACAGAGATCATGCCAAGTGAGGTCATGTGCCTGAGTGAGATATTGGAATCCCTTGGTATAGGCGGTAGCATTAGAAGAGTAGGAGCCTAAGCGCTTTCGATTGCAGATAGATCAGAGAGGGAAAAAGGACCATGAACCTGAACAACTCCTTCTGCTCGGCACCTCGCAGAGAGGGCAGAGAAGGCTGTCTCCCTCTTGTGGCCTGGAGTGAGATCTGGTGTGAGCACTGACAGGAGAGGAGAGAGGGACGGGTATCTGCAGGCAGATGAGAAACAGGATCCGGCGAAGGGAGAGGAAGACCCTGCAGGACGGAGGGGGTCATGCAGGAGGGGAAGAGTTCCGCAGGGGGGTCGGCAAAGGAGGGAAGATCAGGAGTGGAGGGTTTAGCTGAGGTTTCTCTGGCTAAAAGGATTTGTGCTGTAGAGCAGGTTGCACAGAGATTAGGACGGGAGCACAAATACCAGAAGCCCTGAATGTAAGGGATCTCTGACCATTTCCCAGTTCTCTGGCAATAGTTCTGTAAATTGGTGAGGGTGTTAAAGTCAAAAGTTATCCAGTGGGTACTGTGGCCAGGCCACAGTGGAGAAGAAGATCAGTTTCTTCTTCTTTAGGGAGGGATCTATGTTTGAGAGATTCCGTATAAGGCACCCTAGGGGTGTTTCTGAGTCAGGTTTAGATTCCTGTGCCCCCATGGCCACTGTCAGCCTTGGGGTGATCAGAGATGAGAATTGGCATTCTGCAACTCAATCTCTGGGCACCGGACATTCAGGCAGAGTGGGAGTGTCCAGGATGTCTCCACAGGTACACATGCACTCAGAAAGGGTAGGAGGTCCCTGACACAGTTGTGATTACGAACAGGGAGTCTCGGAGTTGGAAAGAACTGAGGGGAGGCCGGAGGCAGGGGACTTACCACACCATGTGCTGAAGTGGGTGGGAGATCGGAAGTCCCTAGTCTCTCTCGGGAGGGAAGGAGAGAGGAGCGGCCTTTGTGGACTCAAGCTCCTCCTGGGTTTCAGCACCAAATGTAAGATATTTTCTGCCAAGGAAGAAAGAAGGATGTAGCCACCAAGTGTGGACAAGCAAAAGCTTTATTTAGAGCGCTCCCGAGCGAGGTTCCCTGGTCCACAAGACCGGGGTCAGGGGAGTCACGCAGCTTCTCCCCCCCCCCCCGGGGGGGTAATTTATAGCGTTGGTAGGGTTGATAGGTCGTGGTGAAATTTCATTGGACAGTTGTTTTTACTTTTTTTTTTTTTTCTTTTTTTTTTTCTTTTTCTGAAGCTGGAAACGGGGAGAGACAGTCAGACAGACTCCCGCATGCGCCCGACCAGGATCCACCCGGCACACCCACCAGGGGGCAACGCTCTGCCCACCAGGGGGCAATGCTCTGCCCCTCCCGGGCATCGATCTGTTGCGGCCAGAGCCACTCTAGCGCCTGGGGCAGAGGCCAAGGAGCCATCCCCAGTGCCCGGGCCATCTCTGCTCCAATGGAGCCTCGGCTGCGGGAGGGGAAGAGAGAGACAGAGAGGAAGGAGAGGGGGAGGGATGGAGAAGCAGATGGGCGCTTCTCCTGTGTGCCCTGGCCGGGAATCGAACCCGGGACTTCTGCACGCCAGGCTGATGCTCTACCACTGAGCCAACGGCCAGGGCCTGGACAGTTGTTTTTTCAAAATGCTCCTTGGCTGTTTCTTTTGGCGGTCATGGGTGTGGGTGGTTCCTCACATGACCTTCCCCCATTGCCAACCATCCTCACACTTAGGAAGTGCTTTTTATTTATATTATTTTCCTCCTCACATTTTGAAGTTATCTAGATTGGCTGAAAATAACTTTTCTTGGTGCCTTATTGGTTTTATCCTTGCAAACCTTTGTCATATTTTCACCTGACCACTTCTAATGACAGGCCTGTGCATGTATGTGTGTTGTGTGTAATTGTGCGCATGTACAAGCTTAAATACTGTGCCGACAATACTGTTTTCAAGTTGGTATTCATTAGGCTGTTTCCTCCTGGGCCAGGGCTGCACTAATCCTGACACTGGCTGCTAGGAGAAAACCTCATGGATCCCACACAGAACCTTACTAACAGCATCTGTGACCTGCACTGTCAAGTACAGAATGGGACCCCCAGAGCTAGGAAATGTCATTGTATATTTTAATGAACTGCTACCCTTGCTGAAGATGCTTCTTTCACTTTTTTGCTCTACAGAAAGACCAAAGGGGGTAGAAGAAACAAAGCTTTGAATAACTGCTTTCTAACACCGAATGTGGCAAACAGGACAGAGCACATCACAAATCTAGGCAGGCGTGAGGTACTGGGGCTGTGTGCCCTTTCTTGCCGCCAAAGTCCAATCAAGTGATCTTGGGAAAGAAATACATCTCAGTTGGGGAAGGTGGTTCTAAAAGAAAAAGCTGCCAAGACATTAAAGCAGAACAAGGGGTAGGCAGGATGTAAGTCACTAAGTAACTGAACTGGGAACTGTTAAAGCTTCTAGCAGTTTGATGACAATTACAGGATTGATTTAAGTCAGGATAATGTCTGTGGCACATCATTTTATGACAATATTATGTCATGTTTTTACAAATTGTATGTATAGTATGTATGGGATGTATGTGTGTCTATACATAATATATATTATATATGAGAGAGGTTTAGTGACTTTTGATATGGGTTTGGTGCAGGTAAATTTGTTACTGAGCCAAATGAGGCACATACCAATTCAGTCGTTCGAGTCCAGGGCATTTAACACTTTTATGATTTCCGTGTGTGTACAGTGCCTGCCCCATCCATGAAGATATCTCCCGAACTCATGAATCAGAGCCAGCGACATTTTATTTGTAGACAATAAACTTGAATCTGTAAATTATTACTGGCAGATGGTTATAATTCTGAACCCATAACACTAACAAGTGGAAACCCAGAGCATCTTGAGAAGTTTTTCTTTGTTTGTTCCTGGAAGTCAGTAGAACAGCTGTGTATGTGGTTATGTTAGTCTCATGATAATTTGCTGACCTTATTATTTCAGAAAAATTTTGTATTACATTTGTGGGAAGGTAAAATAATGCTTTCAGATTTATTATTATTTTTTGTGTGTGTGTATTTTTCTGAAGTTGGAAATGGGGAGGCAGTCAGAGAGACTCCCGCATGCGCCCGACCGGGATCCACCCGGCATGCCCACCAGGGGGCGATGCTCTGCCCATCTGGGGCATCACTCTGTTGCAACCAGAGCCATTCTAGCACCTGCGGCAGAGGCCACAGAGCCATCCTCAGCGCCCCAGCCAACCCTGCTCCAATGGAGCCTTGGCTGTGGGAGGGGAAGAGAGAGACAGAGAGGAAGGAGAGGGGGAGGGATGGAGAAGCAGATGGGCGCCTCTCCTGTGTGCCCTGGTCGGGAATCGAACCCGGGACTCCTGCACACCAGGCTGACGCTCTACCACTGAGCCAACCGGCCAGGGCCGCTTTCAGATTTTTATAAAATATGGAGAGTAGTTATTTATGAAAAACAAAGAAATGTCTATCTTTGTTTCTTTGTTCCCAACTAATGTAGGTAAATTTTAAAGTGTGCTAAAACAATGAGAAAGAAAATGAGATGCTCTACAAGTCTGTTTCACCTTGTGGTTTTATGGAGACACACTGCTTTCTGAGCATGTCTCAGGAGATAACGTGGTTCTAACTTCATGATCAGATTTCTCAGATGTACTTGAAACACAAAGGGTAATGTTTTTATTAATAAGAAAAGCAAATTCCAATTACCAGAAACAGAACTAATGAAAACTTGTTTTACTTAAATATACTTCATAGGTTTCCCCTGCTGATCCTGTTCTTGTTCCATGATTCACTTGCAGAAATGACGGGAAATACACATAAGAACAGAGGCATTGCCTGAGACTCTGCTGTGTTTTATCATCCCTCTGTCTATACCAGCAGTTTTCAAACTTTTTCATCTCGTGGCACACATAAACTAATTATGAAAATTCTGCAGCACACAGAATATATTTTTTGCCAAGCTAACAAAAAAAAGTATAATTTTGATTGAGTTACCAAAAAAACCCCAATAGTAATTACTTTTTTGCTCCTAAGTGACTTTTTAAAAAACCAAGTGCCTATACCTGTCTCTAAGAATTTCTGGTAACAAGAATTAACCAATCAGATACAACCTTATTATGCCACATGACCAATAAGAAGCAACTTTGTTATATGACCTGTACATTTATGGTTCAAGACAGGGCATTCGCACCGGATGGCTATTGTGTTGGCTGTTGTCATTATTTGACAATCTAAGGAAAAAGAGGTCAGTGCCCCTGACTAAACAGTCAGGTACTGAGTGTTTTAAACATTCTTGTGGCACACCGGTTGAAAATTGCTGCTCTCTATCAAACCTATTGGAGTAGATGTTGGTGCTGTTGTTCTTTTGAGTTTCTGGTTGGGGAGCAAGAACTCTCCAAACTACTTATTCACCAGCTAGACCCACAACTTGATATTAGGCTGTAAATACAAGTCAGGGAATCTAAATAAGATGATATAAATTGATTTAGAGGTGGCACCTCCCTTATCTGTCTGGACAGATGCTTAGTAAACATGAGAATACTTTCTTACTGGCTGCTGCTTGGGTGAGATGCAGACTAGCTACCAATCCACAACCACCACCTCATATGAATGCCTGGTGTATCTGTTTTCCGGTGATTGGGCTGAGGCATAAGTATGGGAGAAGATAGGTAATTAGGAGCTTACAGTGTTGTTTGAGGGAGATAAGACAAATCCAGTATGAGAGTATACAATTCAATGGCACAGTGAGTGCTGGGAACATGAGATTGGTGTATAAGTCAGGACAACTGGGAGAAGAGGAGAGCATACAGTAGTTGAGCTGGATCCTGACAGAGCACCTGTACCTTACTGTACAGGACTCTAGTTGGCACACATTCCCAGTGCTTTCTCATTGCTCATTTCCCCCCACGGGAAAAGAGAGGAAAGGGCAAAGTCACAAGCTGGAACAAAGGGACCATTGGGACTTAGACTGTTGGAGAAATAGGTGGGCCTGGAGTATTACTGGTAATAATGCTGTAGTGATTTACAGAGCTCTTTAGTTTGTCACAGATGGAAACATGATCGAGAGTCAGAAGAATGGTTATGTGCATAGACTTGGGAGCTGGACTGACAGGAGTCTAATTCCAGCCCCACAATTTAAGGGCTGTGTGATTCTGGACAGATTAACCTGTCAATACTTCAGGTTTCTTATCTGTGAAAGGGCGGTAATAGTCATGCCCATATCTCAGGGTTCAGAGATCTAAAGGGTTAAATCAGGCTAAGGCAAGGTCAAGGTAAAGCAAAGAGGAGTGGCTGTTCAGGCATGGAATGGAAAGGGAATGGAAACACTAGGTTTTCAAATTTGAGTCTGCAGGAGAATCCTTTGAGGCTATTAGAAATGTAGATTCAAAAAAAAAAAGAAAAAAAATGAGGGAGGGAGGGAGTGAGGGAAGGAGGGAAGAAGGGAGGAAGGAGGAAGGGAGGGAGGGAGGGAGGGAAAGAGGAAGAGAGGAAGAGAGGAAGAGAGGAAGAGAGGAAGAGAGGAAGGGAGGAAGAGAGGAAGAGAGGAAGGGAAGAAGGAAGGAAGGGAGGGAGGAAATGTATATTCCTAAACTTCAGCTCCAGGGATTGAGGTTTAGTAGGTCTGGAGACCAAGAAACTGCTGATTGCTATTTTTTGTTTTTCTGGGTTTACAAAAAAGTTGCAAAGACAGTTCAGAGTTCCTGTATACCCCCTTTCCATACCCATTTCCCCCCAATGTTAACATATGACAGTACATTTTTCAAAATTAACAAGTCAACATTGGTTCATTACTGTTAACTTTAGACTTCATTTGGATTTCACCAGATTTTCCACTACTATTCTTTATCTGTTCCAGGATCCAATCCAGCATTCCACATTACATTTAGAGCAACTTTGTTTTTCAGAGGCACTTTCAGCTGACAGATGTGGCCTGGGACATTTTGAGAAATGCTAGATGTACAGGACTGAGCAAAGCCAGGTTGCCCCATCCCAACATTGAGAAGATGAGTACATTTTTAAGGCCAAAAGGGATAAGTTGATGGATGGGTGGATATAGGCGATTGATTTTAAAATTAGGATGGAATCCCCTTGTTTAGGTGAGAGGGGTTACCTTGAGAAGCAAGACATCGATCCTAATGCCAGATGAAATGAGCTTTGGAGTTTGGGATGTGGGGATGCTGCCTGACTGAGACTACATCTAGGGTTGTGGGCAGGTCGGGGAGTCAGCAAGTGCAGTCAGCTAGGAACAGCTGCTTTGGGGAACACAGGAGGGACTAAAGGGGATTGCAAGGTCGGTAACCTGTGAGCAAAGTTATAAAACTGGTATTTCCTGGAGCCTTGTGATAACGTTTGGAAACGGGTCATGGTAGTAAACAACATTGAGCATTGCCCAGTGGGCATTAGCAGAGGTCAAAGGGTGAAGGCTGAGATGATCTTGTTGAGGGCCAGCCCTAAACGGCAGTGGGCAGGGGACAGAACCCTGAGACTCTGCCTTTGGAAGAGCCACTTTCAGTGAGGAGGTGAAGGGGCCACTGCTGGGGGCTAACGGTCAAGGTTAGTAGACTTGAGAAGAATAAGATGAATAGATGTTTCAGGAAAATGGTAGCAGAATCATTTGAGGTCTTGAATACTGTTGATAGCTTCTGATGCTATCACTGAATCTCTCTCGGCATTCAAATTACTTACCTCCCTTCACCACAGTTAATTTATTCCTTTTTAAAAGGCTGTTAACCTTTTTTTGACTCTGGAGTCCTCTTCATTTCTAAACAATTTCACTTTCTTAGTTCTTTCTGCACCCTCGAGATCCTAAGCCACAGACTGCTGGTATTCCTAGAATTTGTTTTACATTACATGGTCTCTCATCTGGCAAACCAGATTTAAAGTAGTTGAGTGGAAACTGCCTCAGAACTAAAACAGATTACACCTATGCTCCAGGGGCGCTGGCTTTGCTAAAGGGCTCCAAGATGTTTTATATTGCCTGCTGTCAGTGTCAGGCTAACCAGGTCAGTAACGGGCTAAATTAAGGCCATAGATAATCTAATCCTTATTTTTTTGATAGATGCTGAGTATAGTCAGCAGATTTTGCATTCAAACTAACACCTACCTGGGATATTTCTCTGCCACCTGTCAAGTGTTTTTCCAAGTAGCATTGTACTCAAGAATGCAGCTCTGCCTGAGGGAACAGTTTAGTCATTTTAGATGTGGTTACGGAAGAGGCTTGGGTGATGAAAGATTTTAGCTAACCTACATGCCATGACTAAACATTTCTAAAAACACTGCATAACCTGAATACAGAGTAAATTCTTTTTTGTAGATACTGGTTTCAGCACTTTTTTTAAAAAAATTAAGGAGCCTGGCCAGGCGGTGGTGCAGTGGATAGAGCATCAAACTGGGATGTGGAAGACCCAGGTTCGAGACCCCGAGGTCGCCAGCTTGAGTGCGGGCTCATCTGGTTTGAGCAAAGCTCACCAGCTTGGACCCAAGGTCGCTGGCTCGAGCAAGGGGTTACTCAGTCTGCTGAAGGCCCGCGGTCAAGGCACATATGAGAAAGTAATCGATGAACAATTAAGGTGTCACAATGAAAAACTGATGATTGATGCTTCTTATCTCCCTTCCTGTCTGTCTGTCCCTATCTATCCCTCTCTCTGACTCTGTCTCTGTAAAAATAAAAAAATAAAAAAAAATCAAGGAATAGTATATTTATAGATACAGGAAAACTAAACCAAGAAGTTGTTAGAATCCATTGGAGTCCGAAAAGACCAGTGTAACAGGCCTTATTGAAAGGAAGTCTGCCAGGCTGTCTCCTAATGGAGAGTCGCACCAGGCACAGGCCAGGACCGTGCTTTAAGGGTTAGGGGAGGGGGAGTAGGAAGGATCGTGGAGTATTATCCGATTGGCTGCCGGACAAAGGATAGTCTATTATGGAAGTTTGAGTATGTTTAACTTCTAGCGGTTTTCAATCATCCAGGACTTCTCTCGGCTTGTGACATCAGACATTCCTTTGCAGTTGGTCATCTGCCACCAGCCCTGAAATGAGACTTACCGGCAGCGTTAAAGAAATGAAAACTTGGGGGAGTGAACCATGAGCTGTTATAAAACCAGGATTCAGTGCTCCTGGATTTCAATAAGTGTGGGCATATGGAACATAACAGTATGAAGGATAGGGCCATGCTGGACTCTGATAGAGCTTGCAAGAACTTTCTCATTGTTTTAGGATAAACCATATAAAACTGCTGGTAGGCAACCGTTTTTGACATACAAAACTGAGTTTTATTTGGTTCAGATATTTTAGACACTTTGTCTTTTCCTTGTAATAAAGACTTAAGGGTTCAGGTCACAATATACCAGTGTTAAAATTTCAGAGGTCAGTATTCCAATGTGGGGGTGGGAACTGAAAGAGAATAAATTGGAGTCAAGGTAATCAGGTATTCTTTTAGTCTTATCATTGTAGGGCACAAACATTTCCCAAGTGTAAAACCCTGAGAAAACTGCCAGTTACCACCCTACTAGTAACTAGTTTCCATGCCCCATAACATCTGTCAGAGAACCTACTGACTTTCAGTGATGTTTATAGTCCTACCTGAAGTTGATTAAATTTCTTGTTTCTCAAAATGGACATATGACCTTCTAGAATTAAAGCCAAAGGGAAAAGAGCAATTTTTAGTGATTCTAGTTATTCTACCAATTTGTTCTTGAAACCAGATTCATGTCCAACGTCTCTTCTCCAAACCCTTTTATCCTCTGACCATTCATAAATGCCAACATTTCTGCTTAGTAGCTGGCATATTACTACGAGGTGCAAATTATCTTGCAGACAGTGACACGTGGTATTTTTTTGTCCTTCTAAACTAAATCAAATCATTTTTCCTAATCAGCAATTTATCAAGAACAAGTGATAAGATTTGACCTTAGTGAAATAAGGTACATGAAAATATAGTAAAACTTTCAGGATTTACTGAATATACTCAAGCTGAGTGGCTAGGGTCTTAGTTATAAAGAAATCTTAGAGAATTTGGTATATTTCTCCCATCCAAGTACTAACCAGGCCCAACCCTGCTTAGCTTCTAACATCAGATGAGATTGGGCACATTCTGGGTGGTATGTCTGTAGACAGAATTCGATATATTTCTAACTGAAATTTAAGTCTGAAAATAGCATTTTAAAGTCAGCTTTAAACAGTTCCTATGCTTTCATTTTCTGACCTGTTTAATTGCTTGAAATTCTCAAATAACTTACATTCTGATCTAGTTTTCCTGTATCTCCTTTCTCTCTGATATATTTTACCTATTTTTTTCTTCCAATGTGTTTTTCCCCCTCTAGGCACAATAATGAACTATTTATTCAAAGATGCCATCTAATGCATCATGCCACTAGATGGCCATTGATGTTAAGTGTAATAAATTATCTTTAGGTTGAAAAGAGCTTAAGACAAACCAGTGCATCTTAGAGGCAGAGGTCAAACCACTTATGGTCAGGTTAAAAATGCCTCAAGGCCCCACTGTCAGAGTTGGTTGAAAACATCTAAAGTTAGGGAGAGACATAAATGCTATGTGAAGAGAAGCATTACAAAACACTCTAGCCATGTTTTCATTAAAATAGACTTTATTAGCTTTTATTTTAATATAAACATGAGTAAGAAAAACCACATAAGTTGTAGCATTCATTTCAAATAAAAGTAAAGTAAGTACTTGAATCTCCAAGCTCTGAATTCCATTAACAATGTTTTTTGAGGTGGTAGATTTTAATATTTTATTTATTGTTATTTTTTCTGTCTTTGAAAAATGATGGAATCTGCAGTATTCAATATAATGTGAAGCCTTGCTATATTGAAAATATTCCTTGGCCCAGAAATACTTTGTTTATAGGCAGAATTTCTAGGACTACATTTCAGAAGATAGGAGAAAAATTTCACATAGTCAAGAACATTAATTTTTAAAAACATTTCAAGTTTAGGTGATATTTTACCAATTTCCTAAACAGTCAACCTAACCTTTAAGGCCTGAGGTTAGGGTTCCTAAGATTTGTATGTTTCCTCTTGAATAGAAAGACTTAAATGAGACACCTACAGCCAGGTAAACATGCAAAATAGAAAAGCTCTTTCATATAACCTACATTCATAACACTATTAGGATCCAATTCCTTTCTATTTATTACATGTGAATTAGTACTGCTCCTCATAATCTTCCTTTACCAAAACGTAGGGAAAGTAACTTTGGTGATCAAAGCAGGTATACAGCTCAGCCCTACAAAGAACTATTTTTAAAAGAGGGCATTTCTGTGAAGATACAAGGTGTCCCCCTAAAGTCTTAGTGCAATTTTAAGCTTTGGCACTTGTAGAAGTATAAATACTACAGACTTATAAACCATTTGAGTTTAAAACTCTCTTAAACTTAGTTTTGGATATTTTAAATATTAAACTTTAGTTTTAATTGTTTTGTTTCTTTCCTCTCTTAAAGATAATGAACATACACTTGGGCAAAATCAGTGTTTACTCAGCTATTCTACCCAACCTTCATTAGTTGTTATGTACTTACTCTAAGCATGTTTTTGTGGGGTTTTTAATTGATTGATTTTATTGAGAGCAGAAGGGAGAGAGAGAGAGACAGGAACATTGTCTGTTCCTGTGTGCGCCCTGACCGGGGATCGAACCAGCCACCTCCGTGTTTCAGGACGACACACTGACCAACCGAACTATCCGGCCAGGGCTCTAAGCATGTTTTAATGAGGCATCCACGTGCTGTCATTTATCAGGAGGCCCGAAAGCTCCAGTGACTGAAGCACCATAAGGAACTATTTCACTTCCACATTAATTATGGTAGAAAAACATCTGATTCTGAAGAACTACCACGGTACCACAGACAGTGTCCATTTTACAAGTGTCTATTTCAGTTGTGAAGATTTTGCTGTATACTCACCAGAAGGGGAGATGACGTCAGAGTAATGGTGGGGTAGGAAGCGATACCAATAAATCTCCCTCAAAACTCAACAAGATCTTCAACCAGAAACAGAAAAACCTATCCTTGGAGCCTCCAGATGTTTCGCAATACACCCGAAGGTATGGTCGAGTGAAAAATTGGCTAAATATATAACCAAACCCCGAAGGAAATAGGGAGTAAGAAATGCTCTGCCTTCCTCACTAACCTAAACAGGGTGGCTTTCACTTGGAACTGAGAATATAGAAACTGAGGTGGGCAAAGGGGGTGAATAGATCCAGGCTGCAGCACAAACGGCCGAACCAGGCTGTGGCACGGAGATCCAAGCCGAGGAAAAACTGTTCCTGTGGCAACCCGGGCAATACAAGCTAACACTTGCGCCAAACCCAGACAAAGAAAGACAAGTGGGGCAGCCATTTTCTCCAATCTCCTGGTCAGCGTGCGCAGATAGTGGGCAAGAGATTCCTTCCAAAGCCCCGGGAATGGGCGCCCGTGTTATCCCACAGAGAGGCAGAGTCAGAGGCCTTTGTGTGGGCCAAAAGCAGAATCTCCGGGCTGCCCCAGCACCTTGCAAAAGCCGTGCACGGGGATGGAGCGAGAGCCAATTCCAATGCTGGAACTTTTCTATGCGGGTGGGGGTTTCACTCAGAGTGTGAGACTGCCAGCCTGATATCCTGGTCTGCGCGTGCAGATAGTGAGCAAGAGTTTCCTCCAAGCACCCCGGGAGTGGGCGCCCGCCCGTGTTACCAGACAGAGTGGCAGAGCCAGCGGTCTTTGAGTGGGCGGAAGCCCCGCCTGATTATGCTAGCAGCTCTGACTGACTGAGCCTTACCCAGAGCCCTGTGCTGAGTGGGAATAGAGTGGGGAGTTGCCAGCTCTTTGAGCCTCTTACTATCCAGGCAGAAGCAGCAGCAACCCCATAGCTGGATTATCAGGCTACTAATTGAGGAAGGAAAGACTAGGAGAAAGGCTCCAGGAACACGGACTCTTTCACTGTCAGAGCCTATAAATGCTAATGAGCCTCGACAGCCAACGAGACTAAAGCACAATACATGACATCGCCATAGAGACTTATCAACTGCAAACCTCTACCTGAGCGTGCCAAAGGGGCAGAACCCGGGTACAGAGTCACTGACCAGGAAGAGGGAGAGAAAAGAAAAAGCAAGAAGATAACCTATCAAAATCAAGAATAATCCGCAGACTTTATAACCTATCCCATTTTATTATATTTGTTCGTTTCTTTCTCTTATCTTCATTCTTGATTTTTTTTTTCCTCCTCCAATTTGGTCGATTAACTCTCTGCCAGTCTTACTCTCTCCTCTCCCTGAACTACACTACCCATAAGTGTTACATCTCCCATTATCTTTTCTTTCCTCTTCCTTTCTCTCTATGAGGGTTGCACTCCAAAACCCTTAACTCTCTCTCTCTCTCTCTCTCCTCTTTTTTCTTTTTTCTTCTTTTAGTGGTTCCCTCTTTTTTTCTCTCTCTCTCTTTCTTTTCTCCCTCTCTATTAGTTTCTTCCTTTCTCCTTTACATCTCCTCTCATTCAAACCTCAATAACGAACAAATTATCTTATCTGGGACTCAAAGTTATGTTTGTGGCATTTGGGGGTTTTTTACTTCACCTTTTTAACTCACTAGCAGTGCTCCCATCCCTGGCTCTCCATTTTATCTAGTTCTTGTTCCACTAAATACAATAGTAATTTTTTAATTTGTCCCCCCATTTTCCTGTTTCCCTCTTATTCCTCTCACCATAACTCTTAGTCAACCAACACCTAAAAGCAAATCATTTTATTCTTGACCCAAATTTTTTCCTTATTTGCTTTTTGTGGGTCCATACCCCTTTCTTTTTTCTTTCTTTCTTTTTTTTTTTTTTTTTTTTTTTTTTTTTTTGCCCCTTTATTACTTTTCCCAAATTCAGGCCCTCCATTACAGGCATTGTTTGTTATAATTCACAGTTCACCACAAGATTTTCTCAAGAAAGAGGGGAGAGGAGAGGAGAGTAAAAAAGGAGGGGGGGAATAATTTCCTTTTTTTAAAATTTTTATTTTATTTTATTTTTCTTTATTTCATTATTTTTTTTTTTTTAAAAAACTCTTTTCGATTTTTTATTTTTTTAACTTTTTATTCTTTATTAAATCTCATTAATACTATCAACAAAACCACCCTCAGATGCCATTAAGAAAAAGAATATCGAATATCATGGATACAAAAGAAAGAGAGGTAACACAGCTAGATGAGGAAAAATCTATGGAGAAAAAATTTAATATATTGGAAACCTTGGAGCTAAATGACAGAGAATTCAAGATAGAAATCCTTAAAATCCTCTGAGATATACAAGAAAACACAGAAAGGCAATTTAGGGAGCTCAGAAATCAACTCAATGAACACAAAGAATATATTTCCAAGGAAATTGAAACTATAAAAACAAATCAAACAGAGATGAAAAACTCAATTCACTAGCTGAAAAACGAGGTAACAAACTTAGCTAATAGAACAGGCCAGACAGAAGAGAGGATTAGTGAAATAGAAGACAAGCAACTTGAGGCACAACAGAGAGAAGAAGAAAGAGACTCAAAAATTTCAAAAATGAGATAGCCCTACAAGAATTATCTGAATCCATCAAAAAGAATAACTTAAGAATAATAGGTATATCAGAGGGAGAAGAGAGAGAAAATGGAATGGAGAACATACTCAAACAAATAATAGATGAGAACTTCCCAAGCCTGTGGAAAGAACTAAAGCCTCAAATTCAAGAAGCAAACAGAACACCGAGTTTTCTTAACCACAACAAACCTACTCCAAGGCACATCATAATGAAATTGGCACAAACCAACGACAAAGAAAAAATTCTCAAGGCAGCCAGGGAAAAGAAGAATACAACATATAAAGGAAGGCCCATTAGATTATCATCAGATTTCTCAGCAGAAACTCTACAAGCTAGAAGAGAGTGGACCCCAATATTTAAAGTCCTGAAAGAGAGGAACTTTCAGCCACGAATACTATACCCATCAAAGCTATCCTTCAAATATGAAGGAGAAATAAAAACATTCACAGATACAGAAAAGATGAGGGAATTTATCATCAGAAAACCCCCACTCCAGGAATTACTAAAGGGGGTTCTCCAATCAGATACAAAGAACAAAAACAAAAACAAAGCCACAAGTAAAAGCTCCAAAAAATACACAATAAAACCAAATTTAAACTGTGACAATATTAGTTTTTAATTGATCTTATTTTTATTTCTAATAGCCCATAGTAAAATGAGTGGTACAAGCAAGAAAAAAACTCGTCAATATTCGGAGGAATATTTAAAATTTGGGTTCATACCCGCTGTTCACGATGAGCAGATTCCTTTTTGTCTTTTATGCCAGCAATGCTTGACCAACGAGTCAATGAAACGAGGTTGTCTTGAGGCGCATTTGAAGGCGAAACATAGTGCTCATATTAATTCAGATTTGAGTTACTTTAAAACTTTAAAGAAAAATTTTTTAAAAGAACAACATTAAAGTCTCTATTTACTGCTCATACTTCAACTAATAATTGTGTTCTTGAGGCTAGTTATCAAATTTCTTTATTCATCGCTAAAACTGGAGAAAGTCACACTATAGGGTAGAATTTAATAAAACCGTCAATATCAGCATTTCTTAAAACGGTTCTTGAAAAAGATGACAAAGATGTAAAAGCTATGCCACTCAGTGACAATACTGTTAGCAGAAGAATAGACGAAATGAGTGAGGATATTGAAAAACAACTTATTGAAAAGCTGAAAACAAGAAAATTCTCCTTGCAAATGGATGAATCAACTTTGAGAGACAGTGAGGCAGTATTGATAACTTACGTAAGATATATTGATAAAGGACATTTTGCTGAAGAAATGTTGTTCTGTAAAAGATTAGAAAGCACCACAACCTCCAAAGATATATATAATAAGCTAAAAAACTACTTAGATGTCAATGATATACCAATGAAAAATATAACATCTTGTGCTGCAGATGGTGCTCCCAATATGATGGGCAAGAAAAATGGCTGCTTAAAATTGATGAAAGATGCAAATCCAGAAATGATTCTTGTGCATTGTGTTATTCATAGGGAAAACTTGGTAGCTAAAAACATCTCGCCTGTTCTAAATGAAGTATTACATACAGTAATAAAGTGTGTTAATGCTATTAAAGCTAGTGCCAAATGTGAGCATCTTTTCAAACTATTTTGTGAAGAACAAAATGAAGACCATGTGAGACTTTTACTTCATACTGAAGCAAGATGGCTATCTAAAGGAAACTGTTTGAAAAGATTTATGGAACTGTTTGATACTCTTAGTGATTTTTTAAGCGGCAAACCTGAAATGAAGTATCTGTTAACAATAGGTGGTAAAGCATTTGTGAGTTATTTAGCCGATATCTTTGAAAAACTAAATATATTAAATAAGCAACTTCAAGGAACAAATAAAACTCTTGTCGATGCAAAAGCAAAGATATTTGGTTTCATTACCAATATTGAGTTATGTCAGAAACATATTAACAATAAAAACTTTAAATAGTTTCATTGGCTCCAAAAATATGAAGTAACTGATACCGCTTTACTTGTTATTGTCAATCATTTGAATATTCTATCGGCTGATTTAAAAGAAAGATTTTCTGATTTAAAACAAATTGATTTCCCAACATGGATGATGCAGCCAATGTTAGTGGATTTGTCTGATATATCAAATATGCAGTATCAAGGAGAACTCGCAGAATTGCAAAATGATGAGTCAGTTAAAGCTTTATTTAATATCAAAGGAGCGATGGCATGGCTTTGTGAGGAAACAGAAATCAAATACCCAAATTCAACCAAATGTGCAAGAAAACTATTGCTACCGTTTCCATCTTCATTTTTAGCTGAATGTGGATTTAGTGCTATAAATGATTTACTGGTAAAAAAAAGAAATCGGCTGGATATAACACAACGTGGAGACTTGAGACTAAAGCTAACCAAATTGGAACCTAATATAAAATCTCTGTGCAGCAAGGATCACACTAAATTAAAATAATAAATTAATATAGAAAAATCTGTATTAAAATTATTTGGAATTTAAATTTCTGTTTTTCATTATATGTTTTGAAATTTTACTTACTGTGTTTTGTTAACAATTTCATAGTGATTTCTTCCTAGAACCTATCATTTATGTTTATTAAGTGAACAAATCAATTTTTTAATGTTAAAAATTATGTATGTTACATAGGGGGGGACATAAAAATTTTAGAAAGGTTAAGGTGGGGCATGGCACAAAAAAGGTTGGGAAACACTGCTCTACATCCTGTTTTGGTTTTTCTTTTATATACACTTGAAAGGTTCATATTAAGGTGTTTTAAAAGTGCATCTCCAATTGTGGGTTACATGGTGCTCCCAGAAATTAATGAGTAGTTTTCATCACCATGACACACTGTTCACGTCTGCTTAAGTATAAATTTGACTATGTTTCCAAAACTTCACCTTTCTTATTCCTTTTCTGCTGTGATTTTCTTACATATGAATTGATGTAGTATTTTGGAGATATATTTATATATACATATATAAAATTAAATATATATATTTATTACATTTTAATGTCAGTTGAACAAGTTATATCCATAAAGAAATTTTGAAATGTTGTTCCTTAAGACTGGGTTTGATGCATTTTCCCTTCTTTGGGGGATAGAAGGAGAAGTGATTTTTTAAAATACAGAAATAGTGTAGAAAAAAAATGTATGATGGGGGAAATCTGACAAAATCCAATTAAATTTAAGTACACATATATTCTGGTGCCAGTAGGGGACAAGCTGTTCCTTCTGCCAAGAACAGCTTCCAAAGTAGTATGCATTGTTTTAGGCCTATATATTAATAAAGAAATGCTTTTTTCTAGAAACATCCAATAAAAAACACTTCTCCTTTTTATTATGTTCAACAATGTCTTAATAACAGAAATACATCGAATGAAGATAAGTACTTTTTCTGGGATTTCTTGTTTTCTAACTGGCTTTCCCTCTTCCATCCATTCTAAGATTAAAATTGAAATTAAAAATTCATATTTAGGTCCCTGAAATCAATATAGAACTGGCATCTGTTTCTTCACCTGATCACTGAAAAGGACAACCAAGTGACTGAGATTATATATGGTGAGGATGCTTTTAGCATAAGAGGGCCTGTCACTCAGCCCTTGGCGATCTAGTTGTACTCACGCATGTAAGGTTGTCCTAATGTGGGGTTTAGTAGGTGTATTGTCATCTATGAAGATGGTTGAACATGAATTGTACTGTTTACGACGATGCATTGCAGATATCTGAAGGGGAAGGGAAATAGAAGAAAATGTCAAAGTTAGACTCGTAAAAGTGTGGTTTTTCCTTGGCTAAAATGTCAAACAATCGTTAAGATGTTTCTTATATTCCATGAACTACGTGAAAGTACAGCTCTATAGGAAACCCATTAAGTACTCTTAAGTTCCACAGACAAGATTTGAGGAATGGGTTATAAAATGCTGCCCTTGATATAGTACCTATAATCCAATCTGGCATACCCCTTATTAAGTCCATTTATAGTAATGTAAAAAGTTTAGAATAAGATTTCAGTGTTATTTTCTTAAGCAATGAAAAGCTAAGATTATCTATTTCTCCTACTCATTTTCTACAATAAAACATAATGCCTTATATAATATAGAAACTAGAAGATTTTATTGCATTAAATGAAAGCCAATAATGAATATTAGTTCAGGAGACATTGTGATAAAACCTATTTGAGTCAAGAGTTATGTCCATGCCTGGGCTGCCCACTTGCTAACAAGCTAGGGAGTCAACTCTGGGTCTCCGTTTCCTTATCTGGAGGATATTGTTCTAAGATTCTCTCACATCTGAAAAAAACAACAACTACCAGGTAAAACAACTTTGAGAATTTAATTCTCATTTCCTGTTTAAATAGGATTGTCATTACTCAAGTGAAAACCTCAAAGAATACTGACCATTCGTTTCTAAATGTTATGAATTCTACTTTCTAAATTATTGACACTCATTGCAACCTGGCCTCACTCACACTGCTGTCTGGCTACAACGTGCAAGCTCACCTTCCTCCCACCCCCATCTACCTCCAGGACACCTTTGCCGGCTACCTCACTAGGAAACCACCTTTTCTGTATACTCAGGCATCAAGTAACCACTTGTTACACTGTACCAATTGCTTACAGGGAATCCCCCTCATAAAACGTAAGTTTTTCTAGGGAAGGGAGAATTCTTACTCTTCTACCTCCAGCTGCTGAGCACAGAATCTGGAATAAATTAGTTCAACTAGTATCTGAAAAATTATTTAAAATTAATTACAGCTGGAAGGTAAATCTCAGTACAGATACAAATTAGAATTTCTTTGCAGTGGTAATAAATAGGTGACAATGAACTTTTTGAGATCCTCTACTATTTTCAAAACACTTTAGAAGTATCCATTGATTTGTAAAAAACCCAATAATACAGCAATAAACAAATACTGAAATAGCCTAAACAATGTTAGGACAATTCTCTTCCTTAAAGTAAGGCCAATAACTAATCCCAGTCACTGTAAGTAGTTGAAAATAATAGCAGCACTCTTTTTTTTTTTTTTTTTTCCTTTATTTTCTGAAGCTGGAAACGGGGAGAGACAGTCACAGACTCCCGCATGCGCTGACCGGGATCCACCCGGCACGCCCACCAGGGGCGACGCTCTGCCCCTCCGGGCGTCACTCTGCCACGACCAGAGCCACTCTAGCGCCTGGGGCAGAGGCCAAGGAGCCATCCCCAGCGCCCGGGCCATCTTTGCTCCAAAGGAGCCTCGGCTGCGGGAGGGGAAGAGAGAGACAGAGAAGAAGGAGGTGGGGGGGGGGGTGGAGAAGCAAATGGGCGCTTCTCCTATGTGCCCTGGCCAGGAATCGAACCTGGGTCCTCCGCACGCCAGGCCGACGC
The DNA here is from genome assembly GCF_036850995.1 of Saccopteryx leptura. Classification (NCBI taxonomy): domain Eukaryota; kingdom Metazoa; phylum Chordata; class Mammalia; order Chiroptera; family Emballonuridae; genus Saccopteryx; species Saccopteryx leptura. The sequence goes on from NC_089506.1 coordinate 118,313,610, forward strand.
TCTACCGCTGAGCCAACCGGCCAGGGCCTAGCAGCATTCTTTACATTACAAAATACCAACAATTTTAATATGCTTGGTTTTGTTATATTTTTTAAAGCTAATTCAGATAAGCCTTTCTTCCTCATATCAATATAAAATAGTTTTTATCATACTGTCATACTTTCCCATCAGTATCCCCCCAAAAGACACAAAAGATGGGCCAAGGAGAAAATCTAGTTGAAGCCTTTTAAAAGAACATTTAAAAACTGCAGGCCCTGGCCGGTTGGCTCAGTAGTGGAGCGTTGGCCTGGCGTGCGGGCATCCCAGGTTCGATTCCCGGCCAGGGCACACAGGAGAAGCGCCCATCTGCTTCTCCACCCCTCTCCCCCCCTTCCTCTCTGTCTCTCTCTTCCCCTCCTGCAGCCGGGGCTTCATTGGAGCAAAGTTGGCCCGGGCACTGGGGATGGCTCTATGGCCTCCTTGTGTGCTAGAATGGCTGTGGATGCAACAGAGCAGCGCCCCAGATGGGCAGAGCATCGCCCCCTGGTGGGCATGCCGGGTGGATCCCAGTCGGGCGCATGCGAGAGTCTGTCTGACTGCCTCCCCGTTTCCAACTTCAGAAAAATACAAAAACAAAACAAAACTGCAGTAGCCACCCTAGCCGGTTAACTGTTAAGAGGTGGGACGTGCATAAAAGCTACCAGTTTGAATCCCAGTCAGGGCACATACAGGAATAGCTCATTCTTCCTAACTCTGACTCTCTCTCTCTCTCTCTCTCTCTTTCCCTCTCTCTCCTTCCTCTTTTGCTAAAATCAACAAATCTGGTGTAAATGAATCAACAATAAAAAAACTCCAGTAGCCAATAACGGGATATATCTATATATTATATAAACCACCAATTCACTTGTTTCAGATGTTTTTACTATAAAGCCCCTCATTCCTTATTAACCAAAAGTTCCAGACAGTACACTTTTGAAAAAGTACCACTATTTGGAGGAATAAGTTCTCCTTCAAGCTAGAAATGTTTTAACTATAGCTAAAACTCTGGTATGTGCCTTAAGCTATGCAGTTAACACATAATTTACTTTTGTGATCTCAAAAAACAAATACAGCATAACAAATAAAAATTCATTCAAAAGCTTTTATTCTAAATGGAAGGCTATATATATATATTTTTCTTTATTTATTTTTTTGTATTTTTCCAAAGTGAGAAGTGGGGGGAGGAAGACAGACGACAGATTCCCACATGCGCCTGACCGAAATCCACCCGGAATGCCCTCCAGGGGGCAATGCTTGGCCCATCTGGGGCATTGCTCTGGTGCAACTGGAGCCACTTTAGTACCTGAGGCGGAGGCCATGGAGCCATCCTCAGTGCCCGGGCCAACTTTGCTCCCATGGAGCCTTGGCTGTGGGAGGGGAAGAAAGGGAGAGAGAGGAATGAGAGAGGGAAGGGTAGAGAAGCAGATGGGTGCTTTCTCCTGCGTTTCCTGGCTGGAATCAAAACCGGGACTTTCACATGCTGAGCCAATGCTCTACTGCTGAGCCAACTGGCCAGGGCTGGAAGGCTGTATTTTAGTATCACTACTAAAATGTAATATGGCATATAATACACCATAATAAAGTCAATTATGACCAAAAACCTATATACTGTGGGACTATAAAAATCAGGGGAAAATGTACCAAATACAGATTAGTCGGTAAAGCTTTGGCTGATACTTGCTCCCAATTTCCTTTGTTTAAATTTTTTCTATTATAAATGCATACTGGTTTGTTTGTATATATCAGTGTTAAAACATGTACAATTTTTAATTAGACACGGGCTTACACCCCATGGGGCTTCATTTAGTAAATTAGCTACTTACCATCTACTGTCTAGATCCAAAGGAACACTAAACATTTTCCCTTTAGTCCAGCCTACTCCCAACTATTCACTTTTCAGTATCAAGTACGGGATCCACTAGAGGCTGGCAGAGGCTAGCCTCTGAGGAACACCTGGGTATACTGGCTGCCTGCAGGTTACTTGCCTTTCATCTTACTTGACAATTTAAGACAAATGTCCTTTATGGTAAATTAAAGCCTTACTAATGCTGCCTTACAACCTCAATCAACTACACTGATAAGCATAAAGATACAAAATGCAAATACAAAAATAAATTAAATGGCCAAAATACTACTAATAATTTAATGTTCATAAGAATCATACTTTATCTTCATTCATTCAGCACTAATGACAGAATAGATGGACTTTTACAATCTTCACAAGAAAGGGAAGGGGTTACTTAGTACATTTAGGGTTCAATGACTGTCTGATCGGTGGTGGCACAATGGATAGAGCATCAACCTGGGACACTAAGGCCCCAGGTTTGAGACCATGAGGCTGCCAACTTGAGTATGGATTTATCCAGCTTGATCGCAGGCTCACCAGCTTAAGTGTGGGGTCACCAGCCTGAGTGTGGGATCACCGACATGATCTCATAGTTGCTGGCTTGAGCCCAAACGTTGCTGGCTTGAAGCCCAGGCCTCTGGCTTGAGCAAGGGGTCACTGGCTCGGCTGAATGTCCCCTGCCCCCAATCAAGGCACATATGAGAGGCAATCAATGGACAACTAAAGTGATGCAACTACAAGTTGATGCTTCTTATCTCTCTTCCTTCCCGCCCCATCCTCTGTCACTTATAAAAAAAGCATTCAATGGCAAAGAATAGAAAAATAATCATACCTAGAAGTCTAACAAATCAAAACCCAAACCTTACTATCAAAGGTCAAGTACCTGCTGAAGTGCTGCCCCCACCCATTGTACCATTGCTCCTACTGCCTCGTCTTAGCCCATTAAACATAAAGCTGAAGTTTACTGTTTTCTCTCCACTTCTTTACGAGTTTTGAATGTTAAGGATGACTTTTATTTATTTATTTTTTTTTTTTTTTTTTTTTTTTACAGAGACAGAGAGTGAGTCAGAGAGAGGGATAGACAGGGACAGACAGACAGGAACAGAGAGAGATGAGAAGCTTCAATCATTAGTTTTTTTGGTTTATTTTATTTTATTATTATTATTTTTTACAGAGACAGAGAGAGAGTCAGAGAGAGGGGTAGACAGGGACAGACAGGAACAGAGAGAGATGAGAAGCATCAATCATTAGTTTTTGATTGCACGTTGCAACACTTTAGTTGTTCATTGATTGCTTTCTCATATGTGCCTTGACCGTGGGCCTTCAGCAGACCGAGTAACCCCTTGCTGGAGCCAGTGACTTTGGGATCAAGCTGGTGGGCTTTTCCTCAAACCAGATGAGCCCGCACTCAAGCTGGCAACCTCGGGGTCTCGAACCCGGGTCCTCTGCATCCCAGTCCAACGCTCTATCCACTGCGCCACCGCCTGGTCAGGTAAGGATGACTTTTTTTTTGTATTTTTCCGAAGCTGGAAACGGGGATAGACAGTCAGACAGACTCACGCATGTGCCTGACCGGGATCCACCCGGCATGCCCACCAGGGGGCGACGCTCTGCCCATTAGGGGGCGATGCTCTGCCCCTCCGGGGCGTCGCTCTGTCGCGACCAGAGCCACTCTAGTGCCTGGGGCAGAGGCCAAGGAGCCATCCCCAGCGCCTGGGCCATCCTTGCTCCAATGGAGCCTCGCTGCAGGAGGGGAAGAGAGAGACAGAGAGGAAGGAGAGGTGGGGGAGGGGTGGAGAAGCAGATGGGCACTTCTCCTGTGTGCCCTGGCCGGGAATCGAACCCGGGACTTCTGCACACCAGGCCGACACTCTACCACTGAGATAACCAGCCATGGCCAAGGATGACTTTTAATTAGCGTAAAACTTTCTAACACTTTATGCACTAATGAAAACTGCTCATTATGTTGCACATTAATGGAACAATAACGCAGGGTGTGTGGTTTGGATGGAATAAGGCATCACTAGAAAAGTGTAGTATGCTAATTATAGGTACAGCCAAAAATAGTCTCTAAATTAATATCATTAATTATATTGAATTAAAACTTTAAACTTAAGATACACACTTCAAATATAGGTTCTAAGTGTATGTTAAACATGGTGGACAAATCTATTTCCTCTCCCTGTCCTTTCAGAGGTATCTTATTAGAATTAAAGGCAGGGAAAAAAAGGTTATTCACAGTATAGGACTAACAGCGGCAATTTTCAATGTTTGAAAGCTGAAGACTAGATAAGAGTAAATGTCAAGGCAGAACAAAGGAAGAACAAACTTGGTGGTACAGAGAGTAGCTGGGTCAGGCATAAGAAACCCAATTCATCTGACAGAACCACGGGCAGGTTCAGAATTCAGAGGCTTGACCCCAGAATCCTACACTGAGGCCTGTCAGTTAACAAAAGTCGTGCTCACTCCTACTGCTTCCAATTAGATCTTAAGACACAGCCAGGAGCCACCACACAGCTGAGGAAAGCCAACAGCAAGCGAGATCAAAACAAGAAGGAAAGTAATGGAAGTGACAAAATCCAGGAGCAAATGAAAACTTTAAACAAAAAATAATTCTTGCCTGACCTGAGGTGGCGCAGTGGGTAAAGCATCAACCTGGAATGCTGAGGTCCCCGGTTTGAAACCCCGGGCTTGCCTGGTCAAGGCACATATGGGAGTTGATGCTTCCTGCTCCTCCCCCTTTCACTCTCTCTCTCTTTCTGTCCCCTCTCTCTAAAAATGAATAAATAAAATCTAAAATAATAATAATAATAATTCTTAATCTCAGAAAGGCAAAAAATTCCATTGGTGAAAAAACTGAATGCTATAAAAAAAAAAAAAGAATGACCGAATATAAGAGAACTCTATAAATTAAAAACAAGATAGACAAAACAAAGCACTCAATAGTGATTTCTAGAAGTGAAATTAAAGACATGCTGGCAATGTGGGAGAAGTTTTTAAGTTTTATTGAAAAGAAACACCCAGAAAAAGTTTCAACTGGTAGTGCTTCAGCACTTTTTAATGACACTTGTTTGTCACATTTCCGTAACATTTTAAAAGGCAGGCAAAAGCAAACCTCTTTGAATAGATTTTTATTCAAAAGTCCTGCAAGTGAAAGTGCTGAAAGTGCAGCCAAAAAGGCAAAAACAGGTGATAATTAAATGAAAAATACGTAATGTTAAGCTTAGGTTAAGTTTAAAGTTAAGAAAGTGCATTTTTTTACAATTAAGATTTTGTGGTTTCATTTTAAGTAAAGAAAGTGAAGTTTTAGTTTTGTTTAAATAAAATGCAGTTTTAGTTTACATTTAGTGTTAAGAAAGTGCAGTTTTAGTTTACGTGTCTACAGTGCCTGCATCCCTTCCTCCCTCCCTCCTCCTCCGCCATTCACCTCCATTAGCCACACTCGTCTGTCTCCAACGTAAGAATACAGTACTAAATAACCCTTTTTTCTTTTATTTCATATATTTTGTTATGCATTGGTAAAGAATACATGTGTGTTTCTTAATTAAAAACATCTTTTTTCATAATTTAGGATGGTTTGGGGATGTTTCACAGGGCTGGAACAGATTAAACCTATTTCAGTTATTTTAAATAGGAGAAATTTGTTTGATATACGAGTTGACTGACGAGCTCGGTTACAGAATGAATTAAACTCGTATCTCAAGGTACCACTGTACGATTAACAAAGACAGTGATAAACACAGAATCCAGGTCATAGGGGATCCCAGAAAAGAGTGCAGTTATGTGAGACAGCAGATGACTTCAAAGGGATATGCCAGGCAAACAGGCACAGAGAAGGCCTAGGGAAAACCAGTCTGTACTAGAATCAGATGATACAAAGTTGAGGAAGGGTATTTCCAAGGAAAAAATGGAACAGATATACATAGTAGATGGAAAACATTTTTGATAGGCATGTGAAAAATCTTACAACATATGGAGGAAAAAAAACAGCTGTTAGAAAACAAGCAAGACAATATAGTCTGGAAATTAATTCCACACACACAGAAATGAAGAATTACTAGGTATTAAGTTAACATAGCATAAATGTAGTATTTTTATCTGACAGTCATCTTTGTCAAATTACTCAATTGTTAGGTACAAAATAAAAATTTTTTTTTTCTGATTTGAAACCCTGGCTTAAGTGCAGGCTCCTTGGTTTGAGCGGGGACTCACCAGCTTGAAACTTCCAAAATGCTGAACTGGAATTTGACCAATAAGATAAGTTTTCAAAGAAATATAACCTAACACAAAAAAGAAAAAACACATAGCTCATTCTAGTGTAAAGAAAGGCCTAAGAATGTGAAATTCTGAAAAGGTGTCACTTGGCTAGATTCCTTTCGGTTTAGACCAAGTAAAACTATGAAAAGAAAACCACACTGGATTCCATAAACAATTTTTATTGAGAATACTATCTTATTACAGAAAAGTCGCAGGCCTATCAGGACAGAATTGGGACTGAAATGTGAACAGATAGCATCTCACAACCTGAAAGCCACTACAGACTCCTCACAAATGTTTCTACAGACCCAGTACACAGGTGACTGGAGAAAGGATACAAGAAAAACAGCTACATTACAAAGCCTTCAACACTAGAAAAAAAGTAAAACACTTCAGTTTCTCTTCTCCCCTTACCCCCTAAAACACTACCATACAGGCTACATCTACCTGTGGCCCCACATCAGCTTTTAGAATAATTGTCGGGAGGGCAAAAATGACACTGGCCAGGACAGTCTTGGGGTAATTAGGAAGGGGAGGGGGAAGTCCTCAGAAGAAACTGATCATGGGCAGGATCTCGGGACTCTGTTCTTCCGCACTTCTCCGATGTGCTTGTCCTTGTCTCGCAAGCGCTCCAGTGTGGCAGCCCTTTGTGCCCCTCGGTGCTCCCTGTTGGCTTCCATCTTGTGGGTCAGTTTCTCTTCCGCCATCTTACTGCAGTTGTCCTCTACTGCTTTCTGAAGCACCTTTCTTGTGCTTTCCTTTCTCAGCGAGCTGCTTCAAGACCTCTCAGCTTCATGGGTCTTGCATCTTTCTTCTGAAGCTTCTAACTTCTCTGAATGTCCTCCAGGGAAACCTCTTTCTTCTTCGGAGGGCAAAGGGGGAATTTTGGGACAGATTCTTTTGAGCTAGGACTGAAAATCAGCTCAAAAGTCTGGCCTGAGGCACGCTTCTCCAGGTCTGTCACCTGGATATCAGAAGCCAGGCCAAACACCGGACAAGAGCCTGGCAGTACATTCTACGCAGTTCACCGGAAGGAAAGCCTTGCTCCGCCCGAGCAGCTGGTCACACTTCACAGGCCTTCCATTGTGTTATACGAGGAAGAAGCAGGGCAGCACACGTGCTTACCAAGCGTCATCTGGTTCTTCATGAGAAAAGCCACTGAAAGTAAATTAGGGAAAGACAAACATTTAAAAATTTTGTTAAATTCTTTTCCAGTTTATTTGGGGACCTTTATAACGTTCTCATTCCTTCCCTGTGGGGTGTCTGCCCTCACTTAACAGTTTTTATCAGTAGCAACACCACAACTTAACAATGCAACAGCTCTGTTTTGGATTCAGTAATTTTGATTAATTCAATAATGTCTTACTCCAACTTCTGAAAGTTTCCCTTGGCCAACAAACCCAGCAATATAATAGTGTGCATAAAAACACAATGTATCGTTTATACCTTTCGTCCTTGTCACTAGATGGCAGTGTGTCCACTTCTGAATCTTCTTTGACAATGTTTATTGAGCTCTGTACCAGAGCTGGTAATTCTGGTACAGAATTCTGGGAAAAGAATTATTTTCAAATCAGATATGTATTAATTTTATTAAGCACTTTGCTTTCTCTAAGAACCTTTGAAATATACATATCATTTGAGTTCAAGAGAAGAGGTGCTATTTAAACATGAAATTTAGCAAGCCTGTCAACTACCTAGCACGTGTTCTCAATACCCACAGTATTTCAGACTTCTATAATGTATTAGTGTCTTAGCACCAATGCACTCATTGTCACAATTTTCATTATATTTCATTCCTGTTCTGAAAATAATGAGACATCTCAACCTTTATAAACTTCAACAAATAAAAATCTGTTCAATTTTTTACCCAAGAAAATGTGAAAAAAAAAATTGTCAAGGGTGTAATGTATTTCAAAGATTCGAGGCTCCACTTGAAGTCTGGATTTCCTCTGCGTTAACCTTTCTGTCTCCAGTGGAGAAGGCAGACTCGCGTCCCAAGGCGCTGTAACAAACCACAGAAGCCCCCGTGGCCCCAGACCGCCATCCACAGCGTAGCACCTGATCTGTCTTCTGCTCTCGGCCCTCCTGGATGATTTTCATGTAGTTCTCCAAAGGACTTTCACCACAAACAGATTCGTCTTTTATTTCTTGAACACTCATTTCTAATTTCTTCTCCAGTTTAATCTTCAATGACTCTTCACTCATCTGCTGTGAAACACATGGTCACCAAACAGGAAATAGACAAATACAGTTTAAAAACGCACAGTAATATAACTTTAATCCTTTAAGTGAAATCTGCATGCCGGAAAATGATTTCCTTTTCTTTTTCACTGAAGTCATGCTACCATCAAAGGGGGACATATACGTGTCATCTCAATGTGTAAAGGGATTAATTTGTGTCCTGTGCATTACACCAAATCAACCAGGAGCCGAAGGAACATTCATATGGAAGACTAATTTATGTAAGATTCAGCAGGAATGTGCAGTGGCCAGCGTCATCCATTTGTCTGGGACAGAATCAGGACATAGACGGCCAAAGAGAATCAGGCAGGTGGGGGCAAGGAAGCCTGAGGAAGCCACCATGCACTGGCAGTCACCTCCCGGGTTCCTCTGGTCCCTGCTGGCTGACGTGTAAACCCTATTTACTAAGGGGGGCCCTATAGCAAAGCATAGTCCACCTCCTTAACGAGGGTGTTTTCAGGACCCGGTGAGAATGCGCGCACAGGCTTGCAGAAGCTCCCCTCTGCCGAGTCCTGGGGTGTGTGCGCAGCCCCTCACAGCGTGCTTAAGCAAAGGAGAGGCTCAGGAAGCCTACGGCAGGCATTTAAGTTACCTGCTGCTTGGATACTGGGACACTCAGGGGACTCACCTCCCTGAGAGTAAGGTACTGACTGAGGGTGGACCATGCAGAGGCTAGCATGGAAAATTCAGCTACACCTACAATGATTACCCTCTCTTGATCCCGCTCTGACTCTGGGACACACTGGAGACTCACTTCCCTGAGAGTAAGGTACTTACTGAGGGTGGACCATGCGGAGGCTAGCACGGGGAATTCACTACATCTACAATGATTACCCTCTCTTGATCCCGCTCTGACTCTGGGACACTCTGTGGACTCACCTTTCTGAGATTAAGGTACTTACTGAGGGTTCACCATGCAGAGGCTAGCACGGGAAATTCATTACATCTACAATGATTACCCTCTCTTGAATGCAGTCTGACTCTGGGACTCACTGGGGACTCACTTCCCTGAGAGTAAGGTACTTACTGAGGGTGGACCATGCAGAGGCTAGCATGGGGAATTCTCTATATCTACAATGATTACCCTCTCTTGATCCCGCTCTGAATCTGGGACTCACTGGGGACTCATTTCCCTGAGAGTAAGGTACTTACTGAGGGTGGACCATGCAGAGGCTAGCACGGGGAATTCTCTATATCTACAATGATTACCCTCTCTTGATCCCGCTCTGACTCTGGGACACACTGGGGACTCATCTCACTGAGAGTAAGGTACTTACTGAGGGTGGACCATGCAGAGGCTAGCATGGGGAATTCAGCTACATCTTCAATGATTACCCTCTCTTGATCCCGCTCTGACTCTGGGACACACTGGAGACTCATCTTCCTGAGAGTAAGGTACTTACTGAGGTGGACCATGCAGAGACTAGCATTGGGAATTCACTATATCTACAGTGATTACCCTCTCTTTTTTTTTTTTTTTTTCGTATTTTTATGAAGCTGGAAACAGGGAGACAGTCAGACAGACTCCCGCCTGCGCTCGACCGGGATCCACCCAGCACGCCCACCAGGGGGCAACGCTCTGCCCACCAGGGGGCGATGCTCTGCCCACCAGGGGGCGATGCTCTGCCCATCCGGGGCGTCGCTCTGTTTCTACCAGAGCCACTCCAGCGCCTGAGGCAGAGGCCATGGAGCCATCTTCAGCGCCCGGGCCAACTTCACTCCAATGGAGCCCTGTCTGCGGAGGTGAAGAGAGCGACAGGGAGGAAGGAGAGGGGGAGGGGTGGCACACACGCTTCTCCTGTGTGTCTTGGCCGGGAATCGAACCCGGGACTTCTGCACACCAGGCCGACGCTCTCACACTGAGCCTACCGTCGAGGGCCTGATTACCCTCTCTTGATCCCACTTTTCTAGTTCTCTCTGTTCCCTTTTTAGAGGTTCTTGTTCACTCTGCCTTCTCTCTTCTCTCCGTTTTTCTATTTCTGGCAGCCTCCACATTTTTTCTTCTTCACTCTTGTCATCGTCAGTCTCTTCTCTGATTCGCTTATGATCTACACCTAAAGAGGCAGAAAATAAAGAGCAGCTTCCAGCATCAGTTTTTCAAACACACGCAGTGCTGCTTCCCAGGGGGCCTGGGGGATGCAGAGAGACGCTCGTGCTTAGCCGGCTGTGGCCTGCTGGTCCATGTTCACGGTCCCCCAGCCGCCAGCACCCCTCACAGCACGCAACCCCTTTACTCCACTGAGATGCACACAGGTCACCTCCCCATGGACACCTTCAATGGTCCTCCCCTCCACAGCACACTTTCTCCTCTTCTTCACCACCTGCTCCCTCCTTCATCCTTCCCAAGCCCTGCATTTCTACCTCTACAGTTGGTTGGTTATAACCCCTCCACGACCTTAGGGTTCTGACCAAACTGTCAGTCCCTATTTACTGCCGCAGCCCTTTTAGAACTCTTCTGGTGACCCCACAAAGGCGCCTGAGCCTCTGCTGCTGAGAATGGTATAAAAGCAGCCCGTACGCCAACGGCCCCCAGCCAGCTCGCCATCATTCCCCACTTCCTCCAGGCTGGTCCCAGCTGGGCTCAGCTACAGCCTCTGTCCTGATGACGCCCACGTCTTTTCCTGTAGTCCTGATCTCTCTCCTAGCCTCACCGCATGTTTCTGATGGGTTTCCTGCCAGCGACACATGGAAGCCCTAGAACACCAGCTTCATACCTGAAGTGATCACTCCTGTGCCTCTACTTGTGCTCTTTCTACACTACGGTCACTAGGCCACCTGGGCGCACAGGTGCTAACGCCGCCCCTGCTGCAATCTGAGTCCGTATCACCGTTTACCTGGACGGCTGAAATAACCTAGTCCATGTTGTCCCTGACAGCACGGTCCCTGCATTCCAGCAACCGAGCCTCACCACAGCGCTCCCCTCCTCCTCTCCGAGACCTGCATCGGGGGCTGCTGCCTCTGCTCTGCAGAGTCCACACCCACGGCACTCTAGAAGCTGACATCTGCCTTCTTCTTTCTGGAGTATCTTACTTACCTGGAGTATCACTTCCTTTTGCATCTGGACTAGCGGCGGACGCCCTGCTGCCTGAGCACAGCTGGACTAGCGGCAGACACCCTGCTCCCTGAGCACAGCTGAACCAGCGGCAGACACCCTGCTCCCTGAGCACAGCTGGAGTAGCGGCAGGCTGCCTGCTCCCTGAACACAGCTGGAGTAGCGGCAGGCTGCCTGCTCCCTGAGCACAGCTGGACTAGCGGCAGTCTACCTGCTCCCTGAGCACAGCTGGACTAGCGGCAGGCTACCTGCTCCCTGAGCACAGCTGGACTAGCGGCAGACGCCCTGCTCCCTGATCACAGCTGGACTAGAGGCAGACACCCTACTCCCTGAGCACAGCTGGACTAATGGCAGATGCCCTGCTCCCTGAGCACAACTGGACTAGAGGCAGACGCCCTACTCCCTGAGCACAGCTGGACTAATGGCAGATGCCCTGCTCCCTGAGCACAGCTGGACTAGAGGCAGACGCCCTGCTCCCTGAGCACAGCTGGACTAGAGGCAGATGCCCTGCTGCTCGAGCACAGCTGGACTTCCCCTGCTTGGGCCTCTATTTTCACTCTCTCACTGGCCGGACACACCCCCTTCTCTCACCTCTCTCACAAAACCCTACCTCACACACCTCGTCTTGACCATGCCTTTGATGGCATCCTTTTCTCTTGTTTGATTTAATGCAGCGGTTCTCAACCTGTGGGTCGTGACCCCGGCGGGTGTCGAACGACCAAAACACAGGGGTCGCCTAAAGCAATGAGAATACATTCCGAATCATAACTGTAGCAAAATTACAGTTATGAAGTAGCCACCAAAATTATTTTTTGGTTTGGGGTCACTGCAACATGAGGAACTGTATTGCGGGGTCACGGCATTAGAAAGGTTGAGAACCACTGATTCAATGTCATGTTTTGTACAGTAACATGCTGTGCAGGCTCGTAGCCGAGGAGCAATGGGCTACCACACGGCCTGGGTGTGCAGCAGGCTGCACCGTCTAGGTTATGTTATGACGGTCACACTTTGACGAGTCGTCGAAACCCACACTTCTCTGAATGCATCCCTGCTGTCAGGCAGCACATGCCTGCACTTTGCTGTCAGAGCAAAGAAAAGCAGTGTTTCTCCTGGGCACCTCAAATACCAAGTTTCGGCCTCTCCCATCTCCCTTTGTACCCAGACAAGGAGAGGAAATGACGACTATAAGAGAGTATTTCAATGATCAAAGTGTGACCACTTACTTAATAATAAATTTAAAAGCCATTATAATGCCCATTACATCTCAGTGGTAGAAGACCTATCTAAGTCTGTTTCCCTTATCCTGTTACATTATTTTTATTCCCTATTCACCCAGGTCTGTGCCACACAGCTGCCAGCACACCACTTCTGGGTGGCCAGCAGCCCTACTCGGTACCTATCCCATCAGAGGCCCTCAAGGACTGCTGCTGACTCTCGGAATTGCCCACAGAAGCCCCGTGAAGCCAGGACTTGGGCTGGCTCCCTGCTGTTTGCCCGGCTCCCAGCACAGCGCCAGCACAGCAAAGGTTCCTCAGCACGTCTCACGGAACGAGTGCTGTCCAGGAGGATTTACTCTAAATCAGCAACAACAACCCGTTCAAAGTCTCCTGCTTCTTTCAGTAATTCCTCATATTCCTGAGCATGCTGACTTAAACCAAGAAACTACTTACAAGAGGCTTTGCCTACGCGGGATTTGGGGGATGACAGGGCTGCCCAAACACTGAGAAAACAACAGCTTGACTTGAGCAATTTCTAGTTCGAGGCTTAAACTCTGTTTCAAGGAGCGAAGGACCTGGTGGGAACGAGGCTCTTGTCTCCCCTACAGCTTTCCTCCCGGCCCAGCCCCGCTGGTGAGGGCAGTGCGTAATATGGAGCAGAGACGAGGAAAGAGGAAGTGGGCCAGACCAGTCTGATGGCCAGTTTCCCTCCAGTCTCACCAGCTTTGCAATAATGGAAACGCAAAGCTGTTTCTGTCCTCATTTCTAAGAAAGACGTAATGAAGCAAAGGGACAGAAACAGATACCAACCACCCTGCCCAATGGCTCAGTGGGCGGGAGCATCGTCCGGCACACCAAGGGTTCAAGTTTCATCTTGTGACAGGGCACATTCAAGAACCAACCAACGGGCCCTGGCCGGTTGGCTCAGTGGTAGAGCGTCGGCCTGGTGTGCAGAAGTCCCGGGTTCGATTCCCGGCCAGGGCACACAGGAGAAGCGCCCATCTGCTTCTCCACCCCTCCCCCTCTCCTTCTTCTCGGTCTCTCTCTTCCCCTCCCGCAGCCAAGGCTCCATTGGAGCAAAGATGGCCCAGGCGCTGGGGATGGCTCCTTGGCCTCTGCCCCAGGCGCTAGAGTGGCTCTGGTCACAATAGAGCGACGCCCCGGAGGGGCAGAACATCGCCCCCTGGAGGGCAGAGCGTCGCCCCCTGGTGGGTGTGCCGGGTGGATCCCGGTCAGGCGCATGCGGGAGTCTGTCTCTCCCCGTTTCTAGCTTCAGAAAAATACAAAAAATAAAATAAAATAAAAATAAAAATAAAGAACCAACCAACGAGTGCATAAATAAGTGCAATTACAAATCAATGTTTCTCTCTCTCTTCCTCTATAAAAAAAGCAATAAAAAATTTAAAAAATATATAAACTACAATCACATTGTAGATGTACAGTGTATACGGGTACTTACCATTGTTTGAATTTTACACTATGACTTCCCAAGATAGAACTGTTTTTGCAGAAGTTCTTTTCTTCTTTTTTTTTAAATTTTTATTTATTTATTCATTTTAGAGAGGAGAGGGAGAGACAGAGACAGAGAGAGAGAGGAGAGAGAGAGAAGGGGGGGAGGAGCTGGAAGCATCAACTCCCATATGTGCCTTGACCAGGCAAGCCCAGGGTTTCGAACCGGCAACCTCAGCATTTCCAGGTCGACGCTTTATCCACTGCGCCACCACAGGTCAGGCTTTGCAGATGTTCTTAAGCAAAAAAGTAACTGCTCTGTTAGACTGTGGACAAGTAAAGAAAAAATATTAAAAGCCACTGGCCCAAGAAGACTAAATGAGAAGACTTTCTTCACAGTTTTCTCCTCGGCACTGTCTTTACATATTCAAGTCGGGAGTTACTTCAGAAATGTCATTAGCACTGGTAATACCCCAATCCTGACGCTTGAATCATTTACGCTTACAGAAGGTCCTCCAACATACATGAAATAATGTAATACAGGGCGGAGCCACGATCAGTATGCACTCATGCCACCTGTTAGTTAAGGAAACTTACTTGGGGAGGGAGCAGCAGCACCCAGGCGAGGCGAGTTGCCAGCAGGATGGAGGCCATCCACTGCGAACTGCTTTGGCATGTCCCCTGAATCTACATGAGGTACAGACAAGGGTCCCATAAGTCCTGAACAACAGCAGCAAGAGAATGCGGTGCAGCGTGGGGGTAACTCATCACAGAGCACAGAAGTGCCAGCCTAAGCAACCAGGCCAGGCCTTGCCTTATGAACTCATTCTAAGGCATTTTCAGCAGAACCAGTTGCCAATGTTCTCACTTCTCAAAGTGTTCGTCAATTTTGAAGAATTAGATTTGTTTCCAAATCAGATTCATGACGCAACAGGAAAGTGACAGAAGAATTCACCTGGCTTGCTGATAATCACTTGAACTCCATTTAAATAGCAATGAGTTAACAAAGTTGTTCAAGTCAGTTGCAAAGAATTTGAAAATTTTACTAAGCCCTGACATTTAACTGTTCCAAATATACTTTGCAACTTGGCAATGAAGCCGAAAGGCAGAACGACACGTTATACACAAGTATAAAGATTTCCCAAGCTGGAAGGAACCTGAGCGGACTGATTTACATTCCATTTCACACTTAAGCAGCCGGCGCCCAGGGAACAGTCTAAGGCAGACCGGTGGCCAGAGCCGGCCCCCAGTCTGACAGTGAAGCTAACATATTCACCTCCAAGCTTTCACTGAGAATGGGTTTTCTAAACCCGAGGCTCCCGACAGAATCTGCACAATTTAAAGAAAATAACTTAGCATCTTAGCATCTTCATATTCCATAAAAATAGGGAAAAAAGTTTAAAAATCTTATTTTTAAATAAAACATATTTTAAATCTTAGGCCATCCCAAACTTGGTAAATTAAGGGTTCACTTGTGGGTTTAACTCCAACTTAGAAATTATTGGTTATCCTAAAATTTTTTTAAAATTGAACTCAAACGTACCCCTGAAAATCTTTGTAATATAAAAAACAATATTTTTTATATTACCTTTGTAATATAAAAAATGTCCTAATTTGTAACTGTTTGATTTTTATAACAATCGATATTTCTCATCAAAGCTAAGTTTTCTACATTTTCAACTTATAAAAACCAGTACAGGTAATTACATTTGAACTTACATCCAAAAGATGATCCAAACTCCTCATTATTCTTAAAAGATAGCTTATCTGGACTTGGAACTTCATTTCTGTCCTGAAGTTCAGTTTCTCTCTGATAAAGACTGGGTGGGAAGAATAAAGTTCATGAGTGTGAAGCTGTAATAACACAAAAACCAAGAGCACGCAACGATGAAAAGCATCTTGTGACTTGAGAAAAACCCTTTAGAAAATGAACTGTGCTCACTGAGAATAAGGGCCACACAGCACTGGGCACTCTCTGTGCACCGGGCAGCATTCTAAGCAATTAAGCCATTAGCTCAGGGCCTCCTTAGAACCACCGTACACTGTGAAGCAGGGTGCTACCACTGTTAACACAGAATAATATTACACTCTCAGTGCTGTTTATTTTACCAAGAACCACAAACATTTTTGAAAAACGCAAATTCTGGACACAGTGAGTACAAGTCAGAAATAATGCATGCAATACTACAAGCCCATGTGGATCAAGGTGCCCTAACTCACCGTGTGCTGTCCCATCTCTCCTCTTGGCTTTATCACAAAAGTGAGCGACATAAAAATATACATGGACACTGCATGCACTAGGACCATGGTAGGCACATGTGGCAGCTTCCACTCTGTACAGTAAGACTGAATGCAAACAGAAGTCCAACGTGGAGCCCGGAGCTAAGAATTCATCGTCTCCCACCTTAACGATCAAGCACAGGAAGGAATACCACCTGTGACTTGAATCCCAACATGGGTGGACCACCGCCAAGCTTCTAAGTCCATCTACTCCACCCTGCTGCAGCAATCAGACCCTGCAACCAACCCACTACCGCTTCAGAATCTCTTTCAATAGACCAACTCGAGTTTTGTTTGCTGAAATATTTTTATTTTATTTATTTGTTTGTTTATTTTTGACAGAGAGAGTCAGAGAGAGAGAGAGGGACAGATAGGGACAGACAGGAAGGGAGAGAGATGAGAAGCATCAATTCTTCGTTGCGGCACCTTATTCACTGATTGCTTTCTTATATGTGCCTTGACCGCAGGGCTCCAGCAGAGCGAGTGACCCCTGCTCAAGCCAGCGACCTATGGGCTCAAGCCAGCGACCATGGGGTCATGTCTATGACCCTGCACACAAGCTGGTGAGCCTGCGCTCAAGGCGGATGAGCCCATGCTCAAGCCAGCGACCTCGGCATTTTGTAGCTGGTTCCTCTGTATCCCGGTCTGATGCTCTATTCACTGTGCCATTGCCTGGTCAGGCTGCCAAAACATTATTAAAATAATTTTCTAAAGATGTGTGAACCTCTGGCCGGTTGGCTCAGCGGTAGAGCGTCAGCCTGGCGTGCGGGGGACCCGGGTTCGATTCCCGGCCAGGGCACATAGGAGAAGCGCCCATTTGCTTCTCCACCCCCCCCTTCCTCTCTGTCTCTCTCTTCCCCTCCCGCAGCCAAGGCTCCATTGGAGCAAAGATGGCCCGGGCGCTGGGGATGGCTCCTTGGCCTCTGCCCCAGGCGCTAGAGTGGCTCTGGTCGCGGCAGAATGATGCCCCGGATGGGCAGAGCATCGCCCCCTGGTGGGCAGAGCATCACCCCTGGTGGGCGTGCCGGGTGGATTCCGGTCGGGCGCATGCGGGAGTCTGTCTGACTGTCTCCCCCCGTTTCCAGCTTCAGAAAAATACAAAAAAAAAAAAAAAAGATGTGTGAAACTATTTCAAGTTTAAAAATAAACTCAATTTTCTTTCAGATTTTGAATACTGCTTTTTTATCTTTATTCACTGTGTCTCTTCATGGCACTATGATGATGCTTATTGATACCATAGTGCGTATTCTATACATCAGGTTTAGTAAACAAGGAAAAATCGCTTATGTGCTAAAGGGAATTTTTTTCCCCAGGTAATTCTCAAAGATCACACAGCACCTTACAATCTGACTGAAAATTCTATGCAGCCTTGTGGTCTTGAGTATCACCTTAAAAAACTAAACACGTCAAGGCTAAGACCTTATGCAGTGAACCAGACTTGACTGAGGCCAACCAGAACACAGGACTTACCCAGCCTTCTGCTCCAGAGGGCTGCGGAGTGAAGGGTTGGAAAGGCGGTGTCTAGACACAGCAGGTGAAGGCTGGAGCATCCTCTCAGGGCCAGGACTGGGGGCAGCAACGTGGGATCGGCCCAGACCTAAGGGGAAGAAGAAATCAGGGCAAGAATAGTACACATTACATGGAGAAAAAAAGTAACAAGGTTTCTAAGGAATTCTATTATTAATAGTTTGAAAAGAAATTCTATTATCCTTGCAAACAGCTGAGTAGGATATATAAATGACACACAGCATTAATAATTCAAGCACCTAAATGAAACTGCAGTGATTACAATAAAATGTGTAAAACTAATCGGCAGGAAAGGAAAAGCCACCGACTGCCATCCTCTGAGCACCTCTGCATGCCAAGAAAGTGTTTTGGAACTTGCCACTCTGTCCCATTGCCTCCCCCCCAACCCTGGGCCATACGGGAGACAGAGACGCTGCTGTAAGCAGGCCACCACAGGTGCAGGGAGGACACACTGCTCAGGCTAGAGACTTCCCGGGCTGAGCTGAGCATGCGCTCTCCGCCGCTTCCTTCCGTCCAGGGCTCGCTTTCATTCAGCTAAGGGTCCACCGAGACCACCCAAGTCCAGAGCATCCCGCAATCCTTTGTGCTGAAGCTTACCTTCCAGATGCATCGCAGCATCAAGGCTCCGTGTAGCTTTCTCAAGGGGCGTGGAGATTAGGCGCCTGCCCGGGCCTCTGTGCAGCTGGCAGGCCGCGCTGCCCGCCCATGTGCTCCTCTCCAGAGGCTGCCAGGGCGCAGCTCTTGCCTCTGCAGATATACATCTTTCCGAGGAGCCTGAAGAGATGCTCTTGCGGGTCCCCTGCCCGTGCGGGGGTGGGGGGCTGCTGGATGGTAGTGGGCTTCTGGCGGAGGGGCACTGACTAACTCTTTGACAGTAGTCCTGAAAAACTTTCTCTAAGGTTTCGGCCTCCTGCTCGAGCACCTTCATTTTCGCCTTGGTGTTGGCTACAAACTCAAGTTCGGAGTCGGGGGAGCTACTATCTGTGCTGGCGTTTGGGTAACTAGTGATCTCTGGTGTAACTACGTGTGCCATCAGCTGTTCCTGTTTGAGAGGATTTCTCAAGAAACCCCCCATTATCTCACTGCTGGCAGACAAGAATTCACTGGCAGGAAGACGGAGAGGCTGCTTCAGATTGCAGGACACTTCCTTCTCAAGGGCTGTGGGTTACAGAGATAATGTCACACAGGAGCAGAGAGTAAAATTCAAATATGCTTGAGAGTTTTTTTGAAAAATGAAAGATTATAATACGAACAAACATGCACATTAAACAATTTCTGAAGTCGTGGTAATGCTAACAATTACTAGCATTTACTGAGAGTTTTTATATACCAGCTGCAGCTTCATAGGCCTTTTTTAAGTGAGAGGAAGAAAGGCAGAGAGACAGACTCCCGCATGAGTCCCAACTGGGATCCACCTGGCAAGCACCCTACTGGGCGTTGCTCTACCCATCTGGGGCTGCTGCTCCGTTGCTCAGCAACTGAGCTATTCTAGTACCTGAGGCGAGGCCAAGGCGAGGCCATGGAGTCATCCACAGCACCCACGGCCAACTTTGCTTAAACCATTTGAGCCATAGCTGGAGGAGGGGAAGTGAGAGAGAGAGACAGGAGGAGGGGTGGTGGAGAAGCAGATGGGCGCTTCTCCTGTGTGCCCTGACTGGGAATCAAACCCAGGACTTCCACACGCTGGGCCAACCGGCCAGGGCTAGCCTTCTTTTTTAATA
Source organism: Saccopteryx leptura (assembly GCF_036850995.1). Lineage (NCBI taxonomy): Eukaryota > Metazoa > Chordata > Mammalia > Chiroptera > Emballonuridae > Saccopteryx > Saccopteryx leptura. The sequence continues at coordinate 118,333,218 of NC_089506.1, forward strand.
TATGATATTATTTCACAATCCATAATACACATTCTTGAAATCCAAAAAGCTCTGAGAACTGAAAATTTATTCATAATTTATTTGCTCACATAGCCTAACTGTACCTAAACCCATTTGTTTGATAAATTTTACCCAAACTGATGCAAACTCGTTCATAATCTTTATTTATTCTACCCAGCATGGATATTCATACATTTGACTGCAAACATGTTTCATTTGAGGATGCTTCCCCTTCCCTAGAAATCCCAGAGCTGAGACAAAATCACTGTAGGGTCCAAGTTTCAGATAAGGGAATGAGGATCTGCAGTCACAACGCTGTGGGCTAAGAACTCACTCCTCCCTTCTTACAGACAGGAGGCTGAGGCCGGGTCCCACAGGTAGCAAGGCGTACAGACACTGGGACTTCCGAGCACAAAGCCAGTATGTGTGGCCACTACTTTCCCGCAGTGCCTCCAGGACAATGCGTGTGTTTGAAAGGACTTCATCCTCAAACTGTTTTTCATGATTCGAGATCACTGATTTCAGCTGTGGACAGTTTGGCAAACGGAATTGTTGAGAGAAAATAAGGAATAGGAAAGCACAGAAATGAGCAAAGAAATATGATGAAAGTAAGAGAGACTGACATCAAAGGAATCACAGCAGGAGAGATACCCCTGGTCTCTCCGCTTAAAGCTACAGCAACTTGGAAAGCTGTACTTCCACAAAGAGTCCCGGCTGAATGCACAAACACACCCGAGACCTGTGCATTGAGAGACCTGAAGGTGGGCAAGTGAGAGCAAACTGGGGAAGCAGGGACAGAAATGCTCAGCTGAGCCACAGTCACAGCCCTCCAACTGGGAACGCACGGCAGGACTCGGCCCAAAGAGGGAACATTCGGGCTGTGGCTGACACGACCTTCAGCCGCGAGGAGCAAAGAAGTTTGTGGGCACCCCTGCAGCAGTGGTCAGTCAGTACGAGCTGCAGCTGAGTCCCAAGACCTCGCCAAGGACACAGCACAGAGGTGACCTCAGCTGTCTGGCTGTCAGCATTCAAGACAGAGAAAGCCATGGAGATTAGCTGCTCCCTAACCTCCCAAAGCTCACCTCCCTTTGCCCGGGAGGCAAGGCTGTGGAGCACTTTGTCTGCAAACCTGAGAACGGGTGCTATAGAATCACTTTCTCCCTGAGCAAAGGGCCCATTCTGTAAATGGTCCCAGGATCACGGCACAGCGGGGAATCTGTGGAGGTCTGAGGTCTCCATTACTGGGAGGGCAAAGAAACTTAAGATGGCAGCCAGGTTGCCAGGTTGCCCTAGCCCACCCTCCCCCACGCATTGCAGATATACTGATGGCAGCATCTGGCTGCAGCGGAAAGCGCTGGGGTTTCATGGATTTGGAGCCCCAAGCCCAGCCCATTCTCTTGTGGGGTGGTCCCCTGGGACTACGGCAAGAGGATCACAGGGGAGGTAACCATTGCCCTTGGAGATCTGAAAAGCTAGAAAAGGGAAAGAGCTAAAACATCTTGTGAGTCAGTGCCACCTACTAGAACAGAAAGATTTCTTTGTGTCAAACATACTAAGAGAAGCACCACTCATTCAGATGCCTAGGCCCAAGATGGCGAACCTTTTTATAAAAACCGCCCAATTTTGCAGTACTGGTCAACCTGGTCCCTTCCGCCCACTAGTGGGCGTTCCATGCTTCATGAGTTAGTGGAGCAACCAAACGGCGCCGTGATTGGCCCACCGTGAAAGCTGGAACCATTCTGAGCGTCTGATGTCGCAGGCACTCAACTCAGGCCCATCTCATTCCATCTTCTTCGCCAGGGCGTGGTAGGTCTCGTGCCCCATTATCAACAAGGACACTGAGATCCGAGGAAGTTCAGTGTGCCCAAGGTCCATCAATAACATCCAATTCAGGGTGCACAAGCAAAAATATATATAATCTATCTGATTCATGATGATATGACACAAGCCCCCGGCTTGCCCCGTATGTTTACTCATCTCTCAAGGCATAGGTAAAACCACTGGAGAGTCAGACTGATCTTACTATTGGGGTGACAAATATAAAAAAGTTCTTAGGCCCACGATGAATTTAGGGACTGGTGTCACCACTACACCGCTCCTATTTCGGGTGAGGCTCTCCCAAGCCATGGGGCACCTGCAGAAGCAAGTTACATTAGCTGATGACCCAGCTGGCTGGTATTCCTGAAATGGATAGGAAGTTTTATTTCTAAGATGACATATTTCTATGGCTTTCTCCCTACGAGGAGAATTACTAAAAACTCAATGAGAAACGATCATGGCATTTCCACATACTTCAGAAGTTTTACACACACGTACACATTTATAGGTTAAAATGCCACTAACCTGTCTGAGTTTCTTTCAGTTGCAATTTTAAATCAGCCACCTGTGTAGTTAACCTCTTTACAGAGGCATCATAATCTAGGATCTGGGCCTTCAGCTTTGCAGACGGCTCAATCTGAAAAGAGTCAGAGAGGGAAAAGAGGTCAGTGTGAAAGAAATCCCCGTTCACTTCCAAAGGCCCAATTCTCTCTCATCAGCCTTCTTCTCTTTCTTCTGTTTTGCCATTTCTGAGCAGCTTCACGCTTGCAATCCACAGGTCCCTAGAAAACAACAGAACACACAAGTTTCCCACCTCCCTTTTCACTCATCTCAAAACACAGCGACTGAGGGCATGAGGCAGACAACAGAAAGAGGGCGCCACTATTTCTTTCTCAGTCACAGGGAGACTCAAGACAGAGACTACGAGTGGCACTGCGACACCAAACACCATTCTGTGTTTACGCACACTTGCTTTCCTCTGCATTTCATTACTATAGTGACTGTAAATCTGCATAATCCCTCAAGAAGTTTCTCAGATGACCACTGCCCCTTAGCACGTCCGGGGAGTAACTTCTGATGTTAAAAATCAGTCTGATTGACGCCGGTGTGACATATGCCAAGTTTCCACGTGGACAGAGTGGACTGGCCAAACAACCAGGCCAAGGGAAGAGAGTACTCACCTCACTTTGCGGCTGCTTGTTCAGAGTTTCCTTGTGGGTTTTGAACTCCTTGTGCCATAACAAAAATGCAGTTACTGCTTTCTTTAATTCTTTCTGAAAATCTGCCATCTCAGGAGATGGCTCAGCTATACCTGAGAAGGTAAAAAGGCCTGGTGATTATCAACCGTAAGTTTTCTCATTTCACTTAGCAAAAGCAGCTCAAAAGATTTTAAATTCTTTTCTTTGTTTACACATAATTAATATTATTTTAATTCTATTAAATGAACTTAAGAGCAATCCTGACTCACAAATTTCAGAATAAAAGAATTTAATGCACACAAATACAAACTTCGCTACTCTTCCTGGTCCTCCTCCAAGTCAAACAATTCTTTCAGACCCTTGAATTAATTTGAAAGGCCAACTCTTTCCTCTCCATGCACAGAGGTATAGAAGGGGCCCTCCACCAAAATCTGATGACGACTGCCCTGAGGTCAAATCCAATTCATCATCTGTCAGCAGCACTCGGGGTCCAGGCAGACAGCAGATGGAGTCTGCCACTGCAGTCACTGGAGGACCCTCCAATAAAGGGCGACTCCGTAGGGCAGCCACAAGGGGCGGTGTAGTTCCCTGGGCCAGGGATGGGGCCGTGCAGTTATCACTCCCAGGGCCTAGATGGACAGGGAGGTAAGAACTTCTGGAACTGCAGAGAATGAGCCAGCGCAGGTCCTGGGGAGCACAGCGCCTGGGAGAGACCGTCCTGCAATCACTGAAATGTCGCCTGGCTGAGAGGAGAGGCCAGCCCAGAGCCACCGTACACCGCGTGGGGAGGGTGGGCGACAGGGTAACAACGACCTCCCCCTCACTCTCCTCCTCCTGCCCTTCCACCAGTGCACGGCTGTCCCCACCGGCCAAACGCGAGCAGCAGAGGGCGAGGGAAGACCAGTACCATCCAGAGAGGCAGATTTGTAGTTTAAAAATATTTCTTAGTGACACTACTAATTATGCAATAGAAAGCAACAATGAAGTAACTTCAAAGTGAGATTCTTATTTTATAATTTTCCCAAATGAAGATTCCCTTGGAGGTACAGAGCACAGTGTCATATTACTAGGCTACAGAGTTACAAAAACATGCAAACCAGGAAAAAGCACATACGGTTTAAGAGACGCAAGTTTTCATTTCTACTCTCTTCCAGTTGTTGTTTAAGTAACTTATTTTGTGCCTGCAGCTCTACATTCTCTTCCTTTAGAAGTGAGTAGTCACTCATCTCTTCCATCTTTTCCTTCAGCAGGTGGTTTTGCTTTGTTACTGCCGCAGACTGGGCTTTGACAGACTCGAGCTCAAGCTGGAATTAGAGAGAAACCTTGTGCTTGGACAGCAGCCTGACAGTACTGCTCACAGAAAGGCTGGCAGGCCGCTTTGAGCTGGGAGTCACAATCTACCTGAGGTCACCGGACAGAAGTCTGGCTCTCTGTAAAAATAAGACCCTGACTACAACAAAGGAAGTCATCTTAGCCCTACAGTTGGGGCAGCTGCCGTTCATTCAACTTCACACTTAGGTAGAACCCCGTCCTACAGAGCAATGTTCTGATTAAGATTACCACCCCCTTTTCCAGATGCAGCGAAGGTCCCAATAGCAGTTACAGACTGTAGCAATATGTTTTTAAATATATGTGAGAGCTTTCCTTTTCTTAGTATACTTCACGTTTGCATAGAAAAGCCTACAATTTTATCTAATAAATGTCATTACAGCTGTAAAAATAAACTTTATATACAGAATATATTTAAGTACCTAAGATTATATGAATAAACAGAAATGAAGTTAACAGTGGCACGTGAATGAGATGCATTTCGCATCTCATTTTGTTTTTCTCAGCAGCATCCCGATGTAATGAAAGGAATTGGACCTATTGCTGATGGGAAAGAGAAGAGGCCGAGGCAGAAACTAAGATGCACTGGCCCCTGCTACGGACCAGGCACGTGAATCAGCTCACTGACGTCCCCTAACACCATGGAACGTGGGCAACGCCCAGTGTTGAAGGAACTCGCCTGAGGCACACAGGCAGTAAGGAGAGAGACAGGAGTCAAGCAGGACCCCAAGCCCCAAAGGATGTCCGCTCCATGCTTCCCTGGGAGACTAAGATGGAAATGAACAACTACTGAGTCAACTTAAGTTGGACCATCACCTTCTTAGTCATATAATAGTCGAAACACACTGAAAAGATAACTTAAGGTAAATTATGTATGACTGAACCTAAAATTTCATATTGCTTAACATCAATTTAAAAAAAATAACAGGCTTCACAATTACCTCAAGTTCTTTCACACAATTTGCAGAGTGTTTGAGTTCCTCCATTTTTGAATTAAGAGATGTGAGCTCCTCTTGCAAAAGTCTAGTTTTTTCTGAAAGAGAGAGCCAACCAATTAAACATATTTTCCTACTGAATACAAAACTCATTTAAGAATCCATGGCCAATATTTAAGACCTAATGAGCATTGTTTCATAATCTAAACTAGGAGATGTCAGAGTTAAATATGACAGTTTAAAAACCAGTGGGGCAAAGAAGGAATAAGTCCCATTACCCAGCAAGTGCTGGGAAGTTACTTCTAAGAGTCACCTCTGTGCTGAACTTCCCTGTGCTACACACACCAGCCACACTCACAGCATGTGTTCAGACCCCTCATGCCGACAGATCAGAACTTCCTCAGAGACAAAGACTTGTCTTAGGATATTATAGTCACTGTTTTGTCATTTTCACTTCAGCTAATACAAGTCTATGTAGCTATATCCTCAAAAAATAATTTCTACCTGACCTGTGCTGGCACAGTGGACAAAGTGACGACCTGGAATACTGAGGTCACCAGTCTGAAACCCCGGGATTGCCCAGTCAAGGCACCTATGAGAAGCAACTGCAAGTTGATGCTTCCTCCTCCTCCCCGCCCGTTCTCTAAAATCAATAAATCAAATTCTAAAATATAATAATTTGATGACAACATGATGGTACCAATTCGAAAAGAAGTCTTAGTCATCACAGGAAAGTCACAAAGGAGCAGCCACACACTGGGTGACCTTACAGGTCAACATCAAGTAACCAGCCCTAGTTTACTCCAAGAATTCCCTTGAAATTTCCACCTAAAGTTCAACTTCTTGTCACAATAAAGTTCCTAGAACTATACTGAAATGTAATCTATCTGGAGACTGAAAAATTATCCAGTCCTGGGTTAACATACACAACAGTTTAGGGGGTTATATGTCAAGTGAAAATATCTTGAAGCATAAAAATATATTAGCTCTGACCAGGTAGCTCACTTGGTTAGAGTGTTGTCCCAATACGTCACGATTACAGATTCAGTCCCCAGTCAGGCAACACACAAGAATCAAACACTGGATGCACAAGTAAGTGGGACAACAAACTGATATTCCTCTCTCCCACCCCAGCCCTCCCTCTGCCCCTCTCCCTTCCACTCATTCTAAAATCAATCTAGGCCCTGGCCGGTTGGCTCAGCGGTAGAGTGTCGGCCCAGTGTGTGGAAGTCCTCGGTTCATTTCCCAGTCAGGGCACACAGGAGAAGCGCCCATCTGCTTCTCCACCCCTCCCCCTCTCTTTCCTGTCTCTATCTCTCTCTTCCTCTCCTGCAGACAAGGCTCCATTGGAGCAAAGTTGGCCCAGGCGCTGAGGACAGCTCCATGGCCTCCACCTCAGGTGCTAGAATGGCTCTGGGTGCAATGAAGCAACACCCCAGATGGGCAGAGCATCGCCCCCTGGTGGGCATGCTGGGTGGATCCCAGGTGGGCACATGCGGGAGTCTGTCTGGCTGCTTCCCCACTTCTAACTTCGGGAAAATACAAAAAATAAATAAATAAATAAACAAATAAAAATCCATCTAAAATTATTTTAATACATATACACATAAAAAGTAAAAGAGCCTGACCAGGTGGTGGCACAGTGGATAGAGCGTCGGACTGGGATGCAGAGGATCCAGGTTCGAGACCCCGAGGTCACCAGCTTGAGCGCAGGCTCATCTGGTTTGAGCAAAGCTCACTAGCTTGGACCCAAGGTCTCTGGCTCGGCAAGGGATTACTCGGTCTGCTGTAACCCAACTACTGGTCAAGGCACATATGAGAAAGCAATCAATGAACAACTAAGGTGTTGCAACGAAAAACTGATGATTGATGCTTCTCATCTCTCTCCATCCCTGACTCTGTCCCAATCTATCCCTCTCTCTGTCTCTGTTAAAAAAAGAAAAAAAAAAAGAAGAAGTAAAAGAAATAAAGAATTGTAACAGGAGAAAGGGAAGTTAAAATAAAGTTTTCCATAAGTAAAAAAAATGAACTCTCATGGTTAAAACCACACTGAGATATCACCTCACACCTGTCAGATGGGCTACCATCAATAAGTCAACAAACAGCAAATGTTGGCGAGGCTGTGGGGAAAGGGAACCCTCACACACTGTTGGTGGGACTATAAATTAGTGCATCCACTACAGAAAACAGTATGGAGGTGACTCAAAATATTAAAACTAGAGCTGCCATATAATCCAGCAAGTCTACTTCTCAGGGTATCTCTGAAAAACACTACTTCAAAAAGATATACGTGTGTACCCCTGTGTTCACTGCAGCATTACAGTAACAGCCAAGATATGGAAGCAGCCAGTTTCTCGTCACAAGAAACTTCCTAGAACTATCAACAGATAAGTGGGTAAAGAAGACGTGGTACATATATACACAACAGAATATTATTTATAACAATATAAAGGAATGACATCTTGCCATTGGCGACAACATGGATGGACCTAAAGGGTGTTATGGTAAGTGAAATAAATCAGAGAAAGATAACTACTATATAATTAACTTATACAATGTAACTTATATGTGGAATCTAAATAAGAAAAACCAAATAAATTTTTAAAAAATCAAAAACAGACCCACAGATACAGATAAGCTGATGGTTGCCAAAGGGGATGGAGGGGGGTAGATGGGGAAAAAAATACTGAATATACTACTTACTCACAGTTTAATATATATTTCTTTTCTTATTAAAAAAAACCCCAAAACATGTAAAGTTGGATAAAATCCTGCCAGTAAGTCACTGACCTTTGTAAATATACAAAAGGTTAAAGTACATGAAGTTTTGCCAAAGCACAGTGAAAGGCAATGATTATTTTTTATATCTTGTAAAATTAAAAGGTGTAATTTTATAGTAGCAATGAAGTATAAGCTTTTATATGTACTGCTCACAAAAGTTCGGGGATATTTCAAAATGAATATGAAGCGATAAACTATCCCCTAATTTTTGTGAGCAGTGTATATGTATATATAACACACACAACAAACATATAACATAACCAATGTAGCAAGCTAATAACCTATATCAGAAATGAAAAGTACAGCCCCCTCCCCAAGAATCACCTTTATTCTTCCTTTCGTCTTCAACCAGTCTGTTCGTTCTGGCGATATAGTCATCTTTTAGCTCAAGTTGATACCTGAAAATCAGAATGGCTAAAAGTGAGATTTTTCTCCCTTTCCTGGAGAGATCATAGTCTATCAGTGTGTGAGCTTATCTATGGCTCTGAACATGGCCATGCGTAATGTCAAGGTCTCTCAGTATACGGCCAGAGATTCAAATTCTGAGTATACAAAGTCCAGTAACAGCCTGATGCGATCCTGTAAACCAGGTCCCCAAAACTCATGTTATTGTGAGGTTACTGAGAACAATAATTGCACATTGGTCTGGACTGACGCAAAAAAGTAAGTTAAATTTACACAGTATACAACTGACTCTAAATACCAAAAGAGAGAAGTCAGTCGCTTCCAGCCCTGGCCAGTAAGCTCAGTTGGTTAGAGTGCTGTTCCAATACGCCAAGGTTTCAGGTTCAATCCGCGGTCAGGGCACATACAGGAATAAACCACTGAATGCATAAAGAAGTGGAACAACACATTGATGCACACCTCTCTCTCCCTCCCTTCCTATCCCTCTAAAATTAATTTTTTAAAATACATAATTTTAGAAGCATTTGAGGTCTTGCACCCTGGTTTATATATGTTATCAGTTTGGCTCAAATAAACTCTTATACGTTTGTTTTGTAAAAAGCAGTCAGTCACTTCCAACCCACCTCCTTGTCTCCCCTCCATTCCTACCAGAAGAACTCTGCCTTGGGTGCTGAGCACAGTATTGAGAGCCAACTGCCAACACTTTTATACCTGTGCTAGCAATACCAAAAGGCACATTTTCAAGCAGTTTTACTTATCTCGACCAACCGTGACTAGCAGACTTTTTGGTTCAGAGAAAGTAGGAAGGAAGAGAAGCACTCCTGTGGTGTGGTGAGTACCTTCCGACACCAACACTTGCCAAAGTCTTAGAGGAGACCCAGCGCAGACAAATAACACCAAACAGTTCACGATCTCCATGGCGGTGTCAAGTTAACAAACACGTATTCCGTTTTTCCTAAGAGTTTAACAACTACAGATACTTTAGTCTTTGCTACTATATTTGAGAAGCTGACCTCAAATATGTAGAGAGATCACCCGTCATTTCAAAATTGACACATGGAAAGGTACTCTATTTTTTATTAAAATTATTTTAAAGAATAACCTTAAGAAACCTCTGCAAGTGCTATGCAATGGAATTATCAATAACAAATTATGGGCAAGGCAGCAGAAAGAGGTCAATGATTATGAAATACTAGAGCAGCTCACATGAGTCATCTCTTCACCAGGAATTCATTTACTCACGAATACTGACTGAACACTTATTATGTGCCACGCATTACACTGAGCATTAGAGGAAAAGGTTACCAAATGGGCTTAATGTCTCTGCGCTAAGATATTAGTCACAATAACTCAGACTATAGAAAAGCCACAGTAACCACAGTTATCCTTATTTTCTTTTCTCTGTATCACTTTTTTTGCTTCATATACTTAATTTCAGTTTGTTTCTTTTGATCCTGTCTTTGCAGAATCTTGAAGGACTACAAGGCATATGCTCACTGACAAATACTAAACCACTAGATAGAATAACTTATAAAGTGTCATATACCCCCATCCTAGTGGCAGTACGAGTGGGGTAGAGGAAAAGAGACATAAAAGTGATCATAATTCAAACTTCACAGCTCATCAGCAGTGCAAGTCACAAGGTGCCCTAAAAACTACAGCAAATCGCAGGCCCTTGATACATGTTAGAGAAGCTATGAGTGAGAGCAAGCAGAGAATGTTATTGTCTCTATGTATCGTTTTCAAACTATCTGAACTCAAATACTCATGGGAAAGCCTTGATTTGACCGTCAATGAAAACAGGTATTTTCTTAAACATTAACTTTTTCACCATAAAATGTTCGTCTTATTTACTTCATTACTGTTGCCATGTTTCCATCAACTTAATTCAAACATATTATTTTTTTTTAAATGCCAATTACTTTAGAATTTCACCCTTGAGCCTCTGGTCATAGGCCTCCTCCATATTCTTTATATTCAGCTCCCGTCTCCTAAGTGCATCCGTCATGCTTTTATTTTTTTCTTCTTGTAGCTTCTGGGCCCTGAAATTAGCAAAAATACAAAGAGCAAATAAAAAACTACAATACCTGAAATAAAGACAATAGGGGAAAAAACAACATGTGATTTTAGCTCCACAGACTAAAACTGTTCTGTGACTGTCACCACTGGGAAGTAAACAGAAAGAGCCAGAAGTCTTCCATTTATTCTATGAACTGACCGAGTTATGATGGTTCTCACACAGCAGATGGAACTATATACAGTGGCACCAGGCTGGAGGGAGCGTGAAAGCATCAAGACCAAAATGCTTTTTCACAGAAGATGGTTCACACTTAAAAATGGTCACAGGTGAGAAGTGGCCATAATCAAGGCAGAGGGGAAAAAATGATGTTAGGTCACAAAGCTACAAACCAAACTTAAGTTACTTTAGTGCTCGTTTCTTCTATAAGACTGTTTCTGTGAGAGTTAATTGATTAGCCCATAGGTATTAAAGGTAGAAGATTGGTTTTGGCATTTAATAATCTAGAGATTGAATACGGAAAAGAGTGCTGAAAGAGACAGCAAACGATACATGATCAATCACAACTTCCAAATACTGAAGAATGGAATGGTCTTCATAGTGAGACCTTAAATGAAGCACAAATCAATTCCAGAGCCAGGTAATCAGGTTCACGGGTACTTAGATCAAGCCATGAGAAGTGCCAGGGAACACCGACTATGCCAAGCAAAGGATAAAAGCACACAGTGTGTCAGCTCCCTCTGCTGACTAATCCGTAAAGCAGTGAAACAGTGGTTTTCAACTGCCGGTCCACCAGAAATTTTGTGCCGGTCCACAAGAGTTAACCACCCTGATGCTGTATGAAGACTACAGAGGCTATAATCACTGGGTCTATAAGCTTCTTACAATATTAGGGTGGTTAACTGTTTTTCAGACTGGCGGTTGAAAAACACTGCACCCTATATGCTTAGCAGGGAGGAACAGTTAGGGGAGTGGAGGTAAAGTGATAGTATAATCATAAGCTATCTCCACCCAAACTTCGTTAGTTTACCATTTCAGTACTACCAAAAAGAGAGTAAGGTTGGCAGAGAGGGAAAATCAAATGATTCAAGCCTATACAAATGAGAGAATGACATTAGTGAAGATGAAGACAAATCCTTTAATGAAATACAAGTATCTGTGAGTGTCAGTAGCAGAATCTAATAGGAAAGAAAGCTTATTCCATAAATTCAAGAGTGATGAGCTTGCTATTTATCCCAGGTGCGATTTGAAGAATGAAACATCTGTGACCACACAGAAAAAGTACACACATCTATCACAGGACAGTTTCACCCAGCACAAGTCAAGTGAGAGCCGTCGAATTTCCTCTGATAGGAGACAGGTAAACGTCTCTGAAATTCAGTACCATGGGCACATGCAACCATTAGATCTGAATGACTGAACATAAATGTGCAATAGGATTCTTTAAAGAATTATTAGATTCTTCAAATTATTTGTCGGGTTTCATTGTAGTCTGATGATGGTATCACATTCTGCTTTTCATCCTAACGTCTAATATTTCAAAAGCGAGATCCTAGTCTTTGTTTCTCTTAAGTTGTGCCTTTTAAAGCCAGGTGATAGCATCTTTATAACCAAGAACTCTACTTGGCAATTAGCATTAGAACACTTAGACATGTTTAGCTCTTTTTAATCTCATAGATTCTGAATATCCAAAATGAGAACATATTACTTACAATTCAAAAGCTTCAGTTCTTTGCTTCAGCTCCGCTTCTCTGCCTCTTAGCAAATCTATATCTTTTAACAGAAGCTGCCTTTGAGCGTAAATTTCCTTTGTTTCCATCTGTACAGGAAAGCATTCATTTTAGGCAAGCAAGCTAAAAAAACAGATGTGAACTAATAGAGTCTTCCTAAATTCCAAAAAAAATCGATGTACGGACATTTAGAGTAACCATTTTACTTTCAAGAGGTTCCACTTCAAGGTATGCTTTCTGCCTGTATGGGCTACACAAAAATTGCCTCTTTCCCCAATGACTGTTAAGTTACATTACCCTGTAGTCCTAACATCTCTTGTGTAACTATACTACTTACCATCTCTCAAACACTTATTTAAAATTCTGATATGTTCTACAGTAAAAACACAAAACAACAACAAAATGCACATTCAGCAATAAAACTTAACAAAACCAAATCCCCAAGGTTCAGTTGTCTGAAAGTTTCCATCCAAGGGTCATTACGACTCAGCATTAGCAAGCTCCTATGAAACCCTGAATAAACAGGCCATGCTTCCATTTGTGTGTGCACTGTGAGAATTTACCGATTATGTCAAAAAACACACTGGGAGCTGGATACAAAGATGGAGAGATGCTGTCCCATCTTTTAAAAACTTCACTTCACTAGAGGAGAGAAACAATCCTGCCACAACGTGATGATTTCAAAACCAGAATTCACGGTCCACGGCAAGAATGACGCCTAAATGAGGCCACAGTGGGAGGCAGGGAAGGCATCAGTAGGAGGTGACACTCAAGCTGGAGTTCGAAGGACAGGGCAGTTTTCTTCAGGAGAGAAGGGGAAGGACATTCCAGGTGATGGAGAAAAGGCATGGTACTTTATGAGGACAACAGCCTTCTCCAGAACCTTCTGAGAATCCATTAACTAAATGGGGACTCGGGGCTGTTTACTAAGTGGTTGATCTGATCCAGTCAGTCACCCATCGTGAAGATGAAAGTGATGGTCTGAATACAATCCAATCATCTCAAAGACCTGCGCTTCCATCCTCCTCCTCCTCCTCTTCTTCATCATCATCATCATCGCTAAAATGATCATCATCATCATAGCTAAAATGATTATCATCATCATCATCATAGCTAAAATGATCATCATCATCATCATCATAGCTAAAATGATCATCATCATCATCATCATAGCTAAAATGATCATCACCATCATAGTTAAAATGATCATCATCATCATCATCATCATCATAGCTAAAATCAGGGGTCCCCAAACTTTTTACACAGAGGGCCAATTCACTGTCCCTCAGACTGCTGGAGGGTCGGACTATAAAAAAAACTATGAACAAATCCCTTTGCACACTGCACATATCTTATTTTAAAGTAAAAAAACAAAACAGGAACAAATACAATATTTAAAATAAAGAACAGGTAAATTTAAATCAACAAACTGACCAGTATTTCAATGGGAACTATGGCCCTGCTTTTGCCTAATGAGATGGTCAATGTCCAGTTCCGTATTTGTCACTGCTAACCGTAACAAGTGATATGACACGCTTCCGGAGCCGTGACACGTGCATCCTATGTCACCGCAAGTAGTACTGTACAAGAGCAATGCCACATACAGTACTCCAGGAGCACAGGATGCATCCTGTGCTCCTCTCACTGACCACCAATGAAAGAGGTGCCCCTTCCGGAAGTGCAGTGGGGGCCGGATAAATGGCATCAGGGAGCCACATGTGGCCTGTGGGCCGTAGTTTGGGGACCCCTGGCTAAAATGATGATGATCATCATCATAGCTAAAATGATTATTATCATCCTCACAGCTAAGATCATCATCATAGCTAAAATGATGACATCATCATCATAGCTAAAATCATCATCATCATAGCTAAAATGATCATCATCATAGCTAAGATAATCATCATAGCTAAGATAATCATCATCATAGCTAAGATAATGATGATGATCATCATAGCTAAAATGATCATCATCATCAGACCTAAGATCATCATCATCATCATCATAGCTAAGATGAGCCCAATTCCCAGAAATGCTCTATAAAATCACAGAGGGGGTGCAATTACCATTAATAACCGGGTCTCACTGAGAAGCCCCAAGCAAGGGTTGATGCCAGGAGGAAGGCTCTGACTTCCGCCGTCTCCTGGTACCGTTGTTCTGGCTATATACAGGAAATCGTGCCCCAAACCCAGTCTGGTCTGACACACCCTTGGGACAGGAACCTGTTTTTCCGAAAGGAGTGGATCCAATCCCTCCTGCCGACACGCACTTCCCGCCACTCCTCACCCCCTCCAGCTCCTGTCCAGTCACTTTCCCAGGTGACAAGCTCCAGTGGACACCTGGATGATACTTGCAGTGCTGGACTCCTCTACTCCAGGGACCTTCACCTTTGCTCTAATGGACACACACTGTTTTTGGTGTCCAAATTCATCTGACACCTCAGCCTGCAACTCTGTCCTCTCGGTCTCCCCTTATTCTTCCACCCGCCAGTCTCCCCAGACCTACTCCGTGTCTGCGAGACTGCCCCGGAGCGCACCCTCCTCCCTAGATGAGTAGCCACCCACCCTGTCCTCCGGGTCCCCTCACCATCGTGCCGAACCCGAGTCTTCAACTAAACAGGCTGCCTTTCTCAACTCACATCAATTCAGCTAGCTCTGTAAGGCTACATTCTCCAAATACCCCTACCTTCGGACCTCGCTGGCCTTCCAAGCCCTCCCGAGAGCTACAACAGAACAGTCACCCACAGAACTTGGTTTGGTCTACTTCACCTCCAAGCTGCTCGCCGCAGCAGGGCCCCCAAAACAGTTCAGCTGCCCTGTCTGCTTCTGAGCTGCTCTTCCCTGCCCCCGGGCAGCAACTTCCTAGCCCTGGTCCTCTCCTCAAGCTTGCTGCCTAACCTCACATCCGCCACTCACTCAGAGTGACTTCCACTCCTTCCACTCCTGACGTGGCCATTCCTACCCATTTTCCCTTCCGGCAAACCTGAGGAAGGAAATCTGCTAGGTTTTTCGAGGCTGAGTCTTGCTCGTGTGCTCTTGCCCACAGTTCCTCTTACTCCTCTAGGACCTGGCACCATCGACTGTTCCAGCAACGAGGTGGCCCTGCCTCACTTCGGCACTGTGAGCCAATCTCCTAACAGCAGCAGGAAAGAGCCACCCAGTCAGTGACTTTAAAATATTACCTCCTGGTGACTTTGAATTCTCTCAAGGGACATCTTTTCCGAGAAAGGAGGGCTTCAGATTTTGCTTGACAAGTTCTTTCCACATCGTTCCGGAACTGTGCTAATCCTTCTCAGACTTTCTCTTCTCTTCCATTTTAATTTTTTCTATTTCACTCTCTTTAAAATGCTTCAACTGCCAAGTGATCACAAATAATTGTTAATGCCAATAACGATACTAAAAAAATAGTAACAAGTTCTCCATTGTTTAGGTTTAACATTTGTGCTCTAAATAGTTAAATTCATCTTTAGTTTTGTCTCATTCACTGTACCTGCAGGATTCACTCAAAAGGCAAAAAGAAATGTCATCAAGTGGAAAGGAAAACAACACGCACATAAAGGCAGTATCACGTTCATTAATAGATTCTAGATATTTTCCTATATACCTAAGATTAAGAATGAAAAGACATGCAAAATGTCATTTTGTTAACAGTATCATTTAAATGTATTTTTAATTCATTTTAGAGAGTAGAGAGAGAGAGAGAAGGGGGAGGAGCAGGAAGCATCAACTCCCATATGTGCCTTGACCAGGGCAAGCCCAGGGTTTTCAAAGCAGCAACCTCAGTGTTCCAGGTCGACGCTTTATCCACTGGCGGACCAGAGGCCAGGCCTAAACTTACCTTTTCATGCATTTCTGCCTGAAGCTGCTGTTTTATTTTTCTCTTATATTCATTTAGCTTCATTTCTAAAGATGCTAACTTCGGATGAGGAGGATAAGCACCTGCAAACTGATCATCAATAACCTGCAGCTTCTTTGGCTATTAAAAAGGAAAAAAAATAAAGAGGGAATGAGGATAGAGGAATGTTGTCAGTGAACAAGAGGCCAGAGGCCTGTTCAAAAGCAAAGAGCATATTTAGAAGAGTGTGCACGGATGTCTGCAGTTTACTGTAAAGTAATTTTTAAAAATTAAGATAAATGGACAGATAAGTGATAGAGGATATCTAGGGTATAAGTGTTCACTGTAAAACTTTCTATTGTTTTGAATGTTTGAGAATTTTCATCATAAAATGTCAGGGAAAGAGAAATCAAAGTTTAAATCCAGAAAACACCGGCATCTCTTTCCAGTCTTGAACCGCCAAAGCAGCGAGTTCTTTTATTGGTCTTTAGTGAAAGTTGAGTCATGTGTTCAAAACACTGACCTTCAAATAAATTAAAGACCTTGAGTTTCAAGTCTTCCATTTGACAAAGGGACACGGATGCCCAGAGTGTAAGCGACTCCCAGAGGGCTAAGCAACTACATAAAGGCATAACTGGGACTAAAGGCAGGGCTGCTGACTGTCTCATTGCAGTGCCCTCTGCAGCGACCCGCGGCCCTCGAGCCGAACGTGCGCAGGAAGCAACCACATAGCTGAGTGCTCACCCAGACCGGAGTAGCAGCCCAGTCGTGTGAACACCAATGCCACTGAAGAGTATGTACAGGAGAAAACGGCTGACAGAAGTCGAGTAAGGTAACTGAACTTTTACTGTTTTACAAGTTAAAGGCACTGTGCTCCTTAAGAGTAAGGAAAGGCCCAGAAATGGATTCATCACAGCACGTGAGCCGGCTGTTTCCCTTCCCTCCGGAGCACACAACTACAGGCAGAGTGGCACTGCAGAAAGGCCGCACGGTGGCACAGGCTCTGGGTCAGCCCACAGAACCCTGATGCAGAACCAGGGCCTCCCGGACTGGGGGTTTGCAAGGGGTTTCCTTCCTCGGGCTACCTCTACCTTCTCTACTATAAAATGAAGCCACGAGCCACTGATGTCTCTAGAATATTCTCTAGCATGCAAATAGTATAGGATCTGCCCACGCTAGTAGCTATGAAATAAAGTAAAAATCAGATACAGGAAGAGCCTCCCGGTGGAAGGTTCAACCCAACCAACAAGAATGTGGGCCTTTGCATCCCCACGGATTTTAGACAGTGTCGCCCTGGTGGTCGTGGAGGGAGGGGCAGCACTGGAGAGCAGGGCTGGTTCTTTCCAGCAGTGACAGCAGAGGAAACGGGCATGCTGTCTGAAATCCCTCCCTGACTAGGGACACACATGTAACACGGTAAAGCAGGTCATCTCCTCCACTCAGAAGAGAAGCGGCAAGACTTAAATTTATGAAAGACGCCTACAATTACCAAGAGAGTCTTTGCTAGGAAACATCAGACTTGTCTGGGTGTCCACGTCACAAGTTTCTTTATCACGATGATATTCTGCTACTTCTCTTAGAAACTTCAGGAGAAAACCTAAAAAACACAATGTATACAGTTTTGTCTCACAACTTTCTTTCATTCAAACATTGCTCACTGTTTATAAAGTTTGATTTTATAACATTATCCTTTCTTACACTACGTATCTTTTAAGAATAATTTCTGAGGGAAATCCTTTCTAAGCATGACACAAAAATCTAGAAGTGGTAAATAGAAATATTTAACAACATAAAATTAAGAACTTGTATATGGTATAAAATAAAGTCAAAAGACAAATGAGGCCCTAGCCGGTTGGCTCAGTGGTAGAGCGTCGGCCTGGCGTGCTGGGGACCCGGGTTCGATTCCTAGCCAGGGCACATAGGAGAAGTGCCCATTTGCTTCTCCACCCCCATCCCCTCCTTCCTCTCTGTCTCTCTCTTCCCCTCCCGCAGCCGAGGCTCCATTGGAGCAAAGATGGCCCAGGCGCTGGGGATGGCTCCTTGGCCTCTGCCCCAGGCGCTAGAGTGGCTCTGGTCGTGGTGGAGCGATGCCCCAGAGGGGCAGAGCATCGCCCCCTGGTGGGCAGAGCGTCGCCCCTGGTGGGCGTGCCGGGTGGATCCCGGTCAGGCGCATGTGGGAGTCTGTCTGACTGTCTCTCCCCGTTTCCAGCTTCAGAGAAATAAAAAAAAAAAAAAGACAAATGATACATGGGAAAAGAAATCTGCTACAAAATGGACACAGTATTAATTTTCATATCAAAGAACTCTTACAAATCAGTAAGAAAATTTAAAAAGTGCATAAAAAGAGTTTATAGGAAAAATTTAATGTTCAATAACAAACAATAATAAATAGACGCAAATACATACTACGACAGAGAAATCCGCTTTTCCTAATACGAGTGCAAAGATGAAAACTCTGATCATCCTTTAAGTGTCGACAAGGGAGTGGGAAAATCAGCAGGCTCCGTCAGCAGGAGAAAAACTGATCAGTTACGTGCATTCAAAATACCCCGGTGGGGCACAGACATGGAAGATAAGACTGAAGTCCCTGTCCCGGAACAGACAGCATTTCGGTGCAAAATATCTCCCTACATGCTTTCTGACCATCTCAGTCTCTTCATTGGAAGCCACCAATTTTTAAAATCTCTGCATTTTCACAGTGGCTATTTTTACTGCTAGCAAAAAGTTCTATCCAAACTTTGCCATTAGGATGTCTGACATGTCTGCTCCTCCTAGTTTTTCTGAGTTTCAGAAGTTTTACTAGGATGCTGGGTGAAGCCGGGAGAAGCTGTTAGCCAGCTAGCTGTCTTTCTGAACCAGAAATATTTAAAAGAGAGTATGGTAAAAGCAAAAAGCTATTTTTAAAGATAACTATAAATACCGATAATAAGTGGACTATTTTCTTATTATCCCTTTAAAGCCTTAATTTCTTCTGAAACAATAGTTAAGCTACAGACACCTGCTATATACCTTAGACTTGTGCTGTTCAATATGATAACCGCTATTCACACGTAGGTGTTTGAATTTAAATTATAATTCAGTTCTTCAGTCACACCAGCCATCTTTCAAATGCTCAACAGCCACATTGGCTAGTGGCTTACCATATCAGACAGCAGAGACACAGTCATTCCCACTATCACAGAGAAGTACACCGGATGGAACTGGCTTAGAATAAGTCTCTATCTAGCATCACTTACCGTACTGAAGTCCCACAGGCATGCCCTGCTTGGCAGGCAGTCTAGATGTCCTGTGATCCTCTTTCCTTATCTCTTCTAACATTACTTCCCAAGAGACCAGGCAACTAAGTCACACACTAATGGTTGCCAGGGAATAGATACTCCAACGTTTGTTGAATGGTAAGTTCTGAATAAATGTCCTGGCGGGGGCAGGAGCAATGACAACGGACAAGATCCAGGCCATGCACAACGTTCAAGTAGTACTACATAATGTTGCAGACTGTTGTAAAAGACCTCAAGAATAATTATGCCTCACAGGCAACTTCGCAGCTTATGCTCACACAACAAAGTCCATTGTCAGCCTAGCCCATGCTTTCCCTGTCACAGCAGTTGTGGAGGAACAAAACTCAGTTTCGTCCTTTCTATAGAGGGAAAAACCCAGCTCTTCCCTGCTAGGTCTCTCTTTCCTGCGAGTCTCCTTTCCTTTTACAGAGAACACGACATATAGCACAGCACTCGGTCATGCCCGGTCACCAAATGTGTGGGACACGCCAAGCAACTCTGTGTGACCCCTCTGGGTATCTACAATGTAACTCAATTCCGATATGGTCTGTCCGGAGGTAGAATCAGATGCCACCGGTGATGGGCTCAGACCCACGCAGGCAAATGTGAACTTAGCGCTACCACTTTGTTTAAGAATATGCTGAAGGAGCCAGGTGAACATCCAGATAGAAACAACACGTACAGTGAAAAGGTGTATGGAAGGGCACGGAGCCTTTATGCCCCGGTGAAATGGTGATGGAAGGGCACGGAGCCTCTACGCCCCGGTGAAATGGTGTATGGAAGAGCACGGAGCCCCTACGCCCCGGTGAGATGGTGTATGGAAGGGCACGGAGCCCCTACGCCCCGGTGAAATGCTGTATGGAAGGGCTTGGAGCCTCTACACTCCAGCTGGACACACTGCTTGCCCAGCACTGCCAGGTGTTCAACTCAGGGGCTCTGCAAACCTCAGCTTTGGGGATTTTATGGAGACTTCATCACTTAGGTCTAATCAATCCAGGACTCCACTGTAGTCCTTCTCCCTTCTCAAGGGAATGCGGATGTGGAGTGAAAAGTCCAAGTTTCTAATCCTGGCTTGGTCTTTCCAGTGACCAGCCCTCACCCAGGAGACACCCAGGACCATCTGGGGAGCCCACCCAGATTGCTCCATTAGAACAGAAGACACTCCTATCACCGAGGAAGTCACAAGGGTTTTAGGAGCTCAGTGCCAGAAACTGGAGGCAAAGACTGATACTGTCTCATAGCAGCTATGGAGTCTACAAAGGCGATTATCAAGGCCAAAATTAATTTGTCAGGGCCAATATAAATACTTCGACTAAAGACCTATAACATATCACTGAAACAGGATATTTAATTCTTTAAACAAGTATCAATACAATACTCTGTAAACCAGTATCTAGGATCTAAAGATACTTAGCCTAAGTTAGTTGTTTTTTGTGTGTGATTTCAACCTTGTAGAAACTTTCAATCCATTTGTGGGGCTACTAATACTGTCTGCAAATTTCTTAAGTATATAAAGCCATTAAAAATTGACGTTTGAAGGAAATGATCTACAGTTGTCAAAACAACAGATGAACTGTTCTGTTTATTTAAAAGGCCAGGTAATTGTCAGTAAAAAAAAAAATCATAATTCAAACCAGATTCCCTGTTCTTCTTCCTAAAAATTAGTTTCATACTTTTATAGGACAAAATACACACCGCTTGCCCAGCACTGCCAGCGGTGTGTAAAAATGTTACCATATCTCTACAAAGATGAAGACTCCTACCTGTTTGGTTTTCTTTATCAAATCCTGAAATCTGTTAAAAGAAAATATTTTATTTTTATTTGACTATTCAGGTATAATTAACAAACCAAAGCAGGTTATAAAAACTCAGTAATCCTAACCAGTGACTTGTAGAGAGTGGAGTCAGGTTTGACTTTAATGTGTTGTAATAGATCCTGCATCATAAATACCTTAAGGAAAAAAAAGATTAATTAAGCAGACATACATCAGTGTTTAAATGAGGAATAGGATGTTTCTAAATATAAGACTAAGAATTATCTTCACATTAATAAAAATAAAATTATAACTGTGCTAATAAAAAATTGAAGCTCTTCCTTATTCTATTAAATAAATTAAAATAAATATATTGAGGTCAAAACATAAAATATTTTCTTGATCATGTAATTACCTCCAAATACTTCACAATGAAGATGATATGCCTAACAGAAATGAAGGAAATGGTTAATGCCTTATGGATGACCAGCACTCCAATTACAAATGAACCAATGAATACATGAGTCAATTCCAGGGTCCTTTCTATTGCAATTAATTATTTTAAGGACTATGCTTCAAAATGTAAATAAAGTAAATTCTTACTGTCTTTACAAATAGGAATGATTAAAGTATATGGAAAATAGCTATTTCACTTTTTTATTTTTTGTTTTATTTATTATTAATTTTACTAGGGTGACATCAATAAATTGGGGTACATATGTTCAAAGAAAACATGTCCAGGTTATCTTGTCAATCAATTATGTTGAATACCCATCACCCAAGTCAGATTGTCCTCCGTCACCTTCTATCTAGTTTTCTTTGTGCCCCTCCCCCTCTACCTTTTCCTCCCCCCCCCCCCCCCTGTAACCACCACACTCTTATCAATGTCTCTTAGTCTCGTTTTTATGTCCCATCTATGTATGGAATCATGCAGTTCTTGGTTTTTTCTAATTTACTTATTTCACTTCGTATAATGTTATCAAGATTCCACCATTTTCTTGTAAATGATCCGATGTCATCATTTCTTATGGCTGAGTAGTATTCCATAGTGTATATGTGCCACATCTTCTTTATCCAGTCTTCTATTGAAGGGCTTTTTGGTTGTTTCCATGTCTTGGACACTGTGAACAATGCTGCAATGAACATGGGGCTGCATGTGTCTATATGTATCAATGTTTCTGAGTTTTGGGGGTATATACCCAGTAGAGGATTGCTGGGTCATAAGGTAGTTCTATTTTCAGTTTCTTGAGGAACCACCATACTTTCTTCCGTAATGGTTGTACTACTTTACATTCCCACCAACAGTGAATGAGGGTTCCTTTTTCTCCACAGCCTCTCCAACATTTGCTATTACCTGTCTTGTTAATAATAGCTAATCTAACAGGTGTGAGGTGGTATCTCATTGGCAGTTTTGATTTGCATTTCTCTAATACTAATGAAGATGAGCATCTTTTCATATATCTGTTGGCCATTTGAAGTTCTATCCTGAGAGAAGTGTCTGTTCATGTCCTCTTCCCATTTTCTTAATGATTGTTTGTTTGTTTGTTTGTTGAGTGTTATGAGTTCTTTGTATATTTTGGATATTAGGCCCTTATCTGAGCTGTTGTTTGAAAATATCATTTCCCATTTAGTGGCTGTCTGTTTATTTTTTGTTGTCAGTTTCTCTCGCTGAGCAAAAAACTTCTTAGTCTGATGTAGTCCCATTCATTTATTTTTGCCTTCACTTCCTTGCCTTTGGAGTCAAATCATAAAATGCTCTTTAAAATCAAGGGTCCATGAGTTTTGAAACCTATGTCTTCTTCTATGTACTTTATTGTTTCAGGTCTTGTATTTAGGTCTTTGATCCATTATGAATTAATTTTAGTAACAAGCAGACAAACTGTAGTCGAGTTTCATTCTTTTGCAGTGGCTTTCCAGTTTTCCCAGCACCATTTGTTGAAGAGGCTTTCTTTTCTCCATTGTGCGTTGTTGGCCCCCTTTATCAAAATTTTTTTGACCATATATATGTGATGTGTTTTTTTAATACTGTATCAATAGAATATACAGGTTTAGCATGCACCAAGAAAACACGAGGCAGATACTGAATTTCTATTGCACTGTGCTTTGAACAACCGCAGGAATATATATGGTGGGTTTTATTACTGGATTTTCTATTCTGTTCATTGGTCTGAATGGTCTACTTTTCTGCTAATACATGCTGTTTTGATTGCCATGGCTCTATAATATAGTTTGAAGTCAGGTATTGTAATGCCCCCAGCTTCATTCCTTTTTCTTTAGGATTGCATTGGCTATTCGGGGTTTTTTATAGTTCCATATAAATCTGATGATTTTTTGCTCTATTTCTTTAAAAAACATCATTGGATGTTGATGGGAATTGCATTAAATTTGTATATTGCTTTGGGTAATATAGCCATCTTGATTATATATATTCTTCCTAGCCAAGAACAAGGTATATTCTTCCATCTCATATATCTTTTTTCGATTTCCCTTAACAATGGTTTATAGTTTTCATTATATAGTCCTTTACATTCTTTGTTATAGTTTATTCCTAAGTATTTTATTTTTTTGTTGCAATCGTTGAAGGGGATTATTCTTTTGAGTTCCTTCTCAGTTGTTCATTGTTGGCATATAGAAAGGCTATTGACTTCTGTATGTTATTTTGTATCCTGCGACCTTACTGTATTGGCTTATTGTTTCTAGTAGTCTTTTTGTGGATTCTTTGGGGTTTTCGATGTATAGGATCATATTCTTCTGCAAAAAGTGATACCTTTACTTCTTCTTTTCCGATATGGATGCCTTTTTATTTCTTTGTCTTGCTGATTGCTCTGGCTAGAACCTCTAGACACCACATTAAATAAGAGTGGAGAGAGTGGACAACCCTGTCTTGTTTCTGTTTTAAGGGGGAATAGCCTTCAGTTTTGTGCCATTTAATATGATGTTAGCTGATGGTTTATCATATATGGACTTTGTCATATTGACATATTTTTCTTCTATACCCATTTTTGTTGAGAGTCCTTAAAGCATAAAATTGTGTTGTATTTTATCGAATGCCTTTTCTGCATCTATTGATAAGATCATGTGTTTTTTGTTCTTTGTTTTGTTGATATGTGTTATTATGTTAATTGTTTTACGTATGTTGAATCATCCTTGAGATTCTGGGATGAATTCCCACTTGATCATGATGTATTATTTTTTTAATATGTTGTTGTATTCGATTTGATAGTATTTTGTTTAGTATTTTAGCATCTGTATTCCATTAGAGATATTGGTCTGTAGTCTTCTTTTTTGTGCTGTTCTAGTCCTGTTTCGGTATGAGGGTTATGTTGGCCTCATAAAATGTGTTTGGAAGTATTGCTTCTTCTTCAACTTTTTGAAGACTTTGAGTAGAATAGGAACCAAGTCTTCTTTGAATGTTTGATAGAATTCGCTAGTATAACCGTCTGGGCCTGGACTTTTATCTTTTGGGGAGGTTTTTATAGTTTTTTTCTATTTCTTGCCTATTAATTGGTCTGTTTAGGCTTTCTGCTTCTTCTTGATTCAGTCTAGGAAGGTTGTATTGTGTCTAGGAATTTATCCATTTCTTCTAGGTTGTTGAATTTAAGTGGCATAAGTTTTTCAAAGTAGTCTACAATAATTCTTTTGTATATCTACGGTGTCTGTGGTGACTTCTCCTCCTTCATTTGGGATTTTGTTTATATGAGTTCTTTCTCTTTTTTCCTTGGTAAGTCTTGCCAGGGGGTGTCAATTTTGTTGATCTTTTCAAAGAACCAGCTCCTTGTTCTTATTAAATATTTTCTACAGTTTTTCTGTTCTTTATTTCATTTATTTCTGCTCTGATTTTTTATTATCTCCTTTCTTTGGCTAGTTTTGGTTGTCTTTGTTCTTCTTTTTCTAGTTCCTTAAGGTGTGAAGTTAAGTTGGTTCACTTGGGCTCTCTCTGTTTGTTCATAGAGGCATGAAGTGATATGAACTCCCTCTTATCACCTTCTTTGCTGCACCCCATAGATTCTGATATGTCGTATCGTCATTCTTCATTTATCTGTGATATATTTTGATCTCTGCGCTTATTTCTTCTTAGACCCATTCCTTTTTTAAAAGTATGTTGTTTAGTTTCCACATTTTTGTGGGGTTTTTTTTCCTCTTTTTTGCAGTTGAATTCTAGTTTCAAGGCTTTATGATCAGAAAATATGCTTGGTACAACTTCGATTTTTCTGAATTTGCTAATGTTGTTTTTGTGGCCCAGCATATGGTCAATTCTTGAGAATGATCCCATGTACACTGGAGAAAAATGTATACTCTGTCACTTTGGGATGAAATGTCCTGTAGATGTCTATCATATCCAGGTGATCTAGTGTTTTTGTTTATGGCCAATATATCTTTATTGATTCTCTGTTGGATGACCAATCTAGGGCCGTTGGCGGTGTATTGAGGTCTCCAAGTAAGATTGTTATCTGTCAGTTTTTGTTTTAAGGTCAGTAAGTAGCTGTCCTATATATTTTGGTGCTCCTTGGTTTGGTGCATATATTTTAAGAATTGTTATGTCTTCTTGATTCAGCGTCCCCTTAATCACTATGAAATGACCATTTTTGTCTTTGAGTACTTTTGCTGTCTTGTAGGTCAGCATTATCAGATATGAGTATTGCTATGCCTGCTTTTTTTTTGGATGTTATTTGCTTGGAGTATTGTTTTCCAGCTTTCACTTTGAATTTGTTTTTATCGTTGTTGCTTAGATGAGTTTCTTGTGGCAGCATACAGTTGAATTTTCTTTTTTAATCCATTCTGCTACTCTGTGCCTTTTTATTGGTGAGTTTAAATCCATTTACATTTTAGTGTAATTATTGACACTTGTGAGTTCCCTATTGCCATTTTATACATTGCTTTCTGTTTTGTGTCCTTGTTTGATTCTTCTCTTTTCTTTTTCTTTCTTTTGTTTTTGTTTTGTTGTATTCCATACATCTTTCCTCTTTGCTACCTTTTTAAAACATGTGCTTCTGTGGTGGTTTTTCTATGGTAGTTATCATTAAGTAATGAAAAGGTTCCTACCCTGTTCATTGTAATGCACTATCCTTGTGAGTACTTTTGCACTCATCTTCCTTTTGCTACTGTTAATCTCCGCCCTCCCCCATCCCCCCTTTTTTGTTGTCACAGTTTAAATTTGGTTTTATTGGTTCTTGGTGGAACTTTTTACTTGTGGTTTTGTTTGTTTTGTTCTTTGTATCTGGTTGGAAAACCCTTTAGTAATTCCTGAGTGGGGGTTTTCTGATGATAAAATTCCCTCATCTTTTCTGTATCTGTGAATGTTTTTTATTTCTCCTTTGTATTTGAAGGATAGCTTTGATGGGTATAGTATCTCATGGCTGAAAGTTCCTCTCTTTCAGGACTTTAAATATTGTGGTCCACTCTCTTCTAGCTTGTAGAGTTTCTGTTGAGAAATCTGATGATAATCTAATGGGCCTTTCTTTATATGTTGTATTCTTTTCCCTGGCTGCCTTGAGAATTTTTCTTTGTCGTTGGTTTGTGCCAATTTCATTATGATGTGCCTTGGAGTAGGTTTGTTGGGGTTAAGAAACTTGGAGTTCTGTTTGCTTCTTGAATTTAAGGTTTTAGTTCTTTCCACAGGCTTGGGAAGTTCTCATCTATTATTTGTTTGAATATGTTCTCCATTCCATTTTCTCTCTCTTCTCCCTCTGATATACCTATTATTCTTATGTTATTCTTTTTGATGGAGTCAGACAATTCCTGTAGGGCTTTTTCATTTTTTTAAATTTTTAGTCTCTTTCTTCTTCTCTCTGTTGTGCCTCAAGTTGCTTGTCTTCTATTTCACTAATCCTACCTTCTATCTGGCCTGTTCTATTAGCTAAGACTTGTTACTCGTTTTTCAGCTTGTGAATTGAGTTTATCATCTGTTTAATTTGTTTTTATAGTTTCAATTTCCTTGGTATTATATTCTTTGTGTTCACTGAGTTGTTTTCTGAGCTCCGCTTAAATTGCCTTTCTGTGTTTTCTTGTATATCTCTGAGTATTTTTAGGATTTCTATTTAAATTCTCTGTCATTTAGCTCCAAGGTTTCCAACATATTAAATTTTTCTCTATAGATTTTCCTCATCTATCTGTGCTACCTCTCTGTCTTTTGTATCCATGATATTCGATTTCCTTTCCTTAATGACATCTGAGGGTAGTTTTTTTTGATAGTATTAATGAGAATTAATGAAGAATAGAAAGTTAAAAAAAATGAAAATAAAAAAAAATTACCCCCCCCTTTTTTTCCTCTCCTCTCCTCTCCTCTTCTCTCCCCTCCCTTCTTGAGAAATTCTTGTGGTGAACTGTGAATTATATTGTGCTAAATAGAACAAAAACTACCTATAATGGAGGGCCTGAGTTGGGGAGAAGTGATAAAGGGGCAAAAAAGGGGGTATGGACCCACAAAATGCAAAAAAGGAAAAAATTTGGGTCAAGAATAAAATGATTTGCTTTTAGGTGATGGTTGACTAAGAGATATGATGAGAGGAATAAGAGGGAAACAGGAAAAAGGGCAAAATATTTAAAAATTACTATTGTATTTAGTGGAGCAAGAACTAGATAAAATGGAGAGCCAGAGTTGGGAGCACTGCTAGTGAGTTAAAAAAGCGAAGTAAAAAACTCCGAAAGCGCCACAAATAAAAATTTGAGGTCCCAGATAAAATAATTTTTTTCGTGATTTGAGGATTGAATGAGAGGAAAAGTAAAGGAGAAAAGAAGAAACTAATATAGAGGAAGGAAAAAAAAAAGAAAGAGGAAAAACACAAAAAGAAGAAAAAAGAATTAAAAGGAGAGAGAGAGAGAGGAGAGTTAAGGGTTTTGGAGTACAACCCTGATAGAGAGAAAGGAAGAAGAAAGGAAAGATAATGGGAGATGTAACACTTATGGGGTAGTGTAGTTCAAGGAGAGGAGAAGAGGAAGACCGGCAGAGAATTAAACGACCAAATGGAAGAGGAAAAAAATAATCAAGACAAGAAGATAAGAGAAACGAACAAATATAATAAAATGGGATAGGTTATAAAGTCTGTGGATTATTCTTGATTTTGAGAGGTTATCTTCTTGCTTTTCTTTTCTCTCCCTCTTACTGGTCGGTGACTCTGTACCCCGGGTACTGCCCCTGTGGTACGTTTAGGTAGAGGTTTTGCAGTTGATAAGTCTCTATGGTGATGTCATATATTGGGCTCAGTCTCGTTGGCAGTTGAGGCTCATTAGCATTTGCAGGCTCCGACAATGAGAGAGTCCGTTTTTGGGGGGTTTTTTGTTTGTTTTTGTTTTTTCTGAAGCTGGAAACAGGGAGAGACAGTCAGACAGACTCCCGCATGCGCCCGACCGGGATCCACCCGGCACGCCCACCAGGGGCGACGCTCTGCCCACCAGGGGGCGATGCTCTGCCCCTCCGGGGCGTCGCTCTGCCGCGACCAGAGCCACTCTAGTGCCTGGGGCGGAGGCCAAGGAGCCATCCCCAGCGCCCGGGCATCTTTGCTCCAATGGAGCCTTGGCTGCGGGAGGGGAAGAGAGAGACAGAGAGGGAAGGAGGGGGAGGGGGTGGAGAAGCAAATGGGCGCTTCTCCTATGTTCCCTGGCCAGGAATCGAACCCGGGTCCCCTGCACGCCAGCCAACGCTCTACTGCTGAGCCAACCGGCCAGGGCTGAGAGAGTCCGTTTTCCCGGAGCCTCTCTCCTAGTCTTCCTTCCTCAATTAGTAGCCTAATGATCCAGCTACGGGGTTGCTGGTGCCTCTGCCTTCGCGTTTAGTGTGGAACTTCTGGAGGCTCCAAGGATAGATTTTTCTGTCTCTGGTTGAAGATATTGTTGAATTTTGGGGGAGATTTATCGGTATCAACTCCTTACAGCGCCATTTCTCTGATGTCACTCCCTGAGTAGCTATTCTTAACATACATTTCCAGTACAGTACGTATCATTTACTATATCTATCATGAGAACAATGAGACGATTTATTTTCTTTTGGTTTTCCTTTAAAGAAAATATTCTGCATGGTGTTTTTTTTTTTTCAGTGAGAAAAGAGGAAGGCAGAGAGACAGACTCCCACGTGTGCCCCCACAAAATCCACCCGGCAAACCCTCTAGGGGTGATGCTCTGCCCATCTGGGGCAGTTGCTCCCATTTCTCAGCAACAGAGGCTTTTTTTTTTTTTTTTTTTTTTTTTAGCGCCTGAGGCGGAGGCCATGGAGCCATCCTCAGTGTCCAGGGCCAACTTGCTCCAATGGAGCCATGGCTGCCGGAGGTAAAGAGGGGGATAGAGATAAGAGATAGAGATAGATAGACAGAGAGAGAGAGAAAGAAATAAAGAAGGGGGGAAGGTAGAGAAGAAGGACAGTCACTTCTTGCATGCCCTGACCCGGGAATCCAACCAGGACATCATATGCCAGGCCCACACTCTACACTGAGAAACTGGCCAGGGCCATGCATGGCATTTTTTAGTAGTAAAAACTTTGAAGTGTGTGAACTAGATTAATTACTGCTCTAATAATAATATAACTGACTGTTACGCATGCAATAAGCATAATTATGAAATATAATTAGAACCTGAGAGACTGATGGACCAAAAAAGAATTCCTCTAATGTTAATATGTAGTTTGGTCATTAATGAATAAATACAGTATATTTAGGTTTTACATTTTTTAAGTATTAACACCTGTTCATGTTTTCTTAAAACTTCTGAATATGAAACTTTAGACAATTCTGGATAAGACAGAGTAAAAACACGGATAACACAAGGAGTGCACCCTAACGTCGACTGGATTTTCAGATGAAACTGATGCCACCGTGAAGGCTCATTAATTGTGAAAATGTTGACAAGGGGGTCTGCACACACGTGTGGGGGGCAGGGAGCATGCGGGAACTCTCCCTTTTGCTCAGTTTCGCTGCGAACCTAAACTGCTCCAAAAAATTAAGTCTATTTTTAGAAATACAGAGAAAGTTTGCTGTATCTGCCTTTAAAATAATGTGTCACTAATATGTTCAATGGCAATGGTGGAGGAATACAGTTCAAATAACTAGAAAAGTGATAAAACATGTTTTAATATTTAAGTAGACCACAGATTTTTTTAAAAAATAATGTATACCTCACAAAGAAGAGCAGTATCTACAGACAGAGCCTGTGGCATTGTTAAAAGACCACATTTTAGAGATCTAGAAATCCTGTGGCCTCTAGCAATCACCCTGGTCTCTCCAGACTCTGATTCTCACCTGGGCCACACACATACCTGCAGAGTGACTAGCCCAGGGCTGAGCTCACAACAGAAATTCAACATAAATGGCAGTTTATGTTGAATTTAGTCGACTACAGGGATCAATACATCAACTTCGAGATCTGAAACACTGCACGATTCTACACATCCCAATTTAACAAAAGACTAATAATCGAGATGCCAAGGAATTGATAAAATATCAAAATGAGTACTGCTTTGCTGCATTAAATAACAATTCCATGACGTAGCTTTAAAGATGACTGAGAAACGGACCAGGCCCGCCAAGTAGCACTCAGCTACTATGAAGAACTTTACAGTCATCTGAGGAGAAAGGCTGTTAGTAGAAAACTCAGAATAAGGAAGGAAAAACTTTACCTTGTCCTCTGCTAAGCCACTTTCAGAAAAGAACACCGAGAGTGAGTACTCGTAGCCACATCTCTGTAAGTGGTCTGCCACAAGACAGTTAGAAGCCCCTGTCAAGAGGGCATTCCCTTGCACTGCCATGGACTGGGGCTGCACTTTTCCGCTCAGGGCAGGGCGCATCAGTTCTTGAATGAGCTGCTTCCTCAGCTGTGCCTAGGTCACAAACAAAAACAGAAAAGAAACAGGAGGGAGCAAACCTTCAGCGGGTTGTTGCACTGCAGAGACACAGATGGCCACATGAATAGAACTCTCCATTTTTATTTCCCGCTTCTAGCTCCATGGTCAGAAGTCAGGACTTCCTTGCCGCACACTCTGTCTCACCCTGTGAGACAAGCAGCCCATGGGTTCCTGGGAAAAGAAGCTGCTTTCAACAGCTTCCAAGTGACTTGCTAGATAGCCGAAACACATGCAATCTCTAACTTGTCTTCTCTATGAGTCTGTTTCAGCAGCTCTTGATCAGGATATCAATAGAAATTAAAATTCTGCAGCTTCACCACCTCTGTGGATTGTTGGAGGATATGAAACAATCCTGGGTGAAATCAGGTTATTGGCATAGTTGTGAATATAAAATTTGGGTTCCCTGAAAGGAAATAACAGTAAACCCAGAATAACAGTAAACGAAACTACTAGAAGAGAAATCAGTAAACCCAAAGAAGAACCTTCCATATATATTATAGTATATATAATATATATACACTGTTTACATCTAAAGACACTGTGAAATACAGTAATTTTCTCCACATTTTTAGTAAGAAAAATTTAGGTTCAAGGTGGGCAATTTTTTAAAGCTATAACTAGTAATTTTAAGAAAATCTCCAGCCTGATCAGGCAGCGGCGCAGTGGTTGGAGCATCGGCCTTTGATGCTGAGGACTTAGGTTCAAAACCCCAAGGTTGCTGGCTTGAGCGTGGGATCATAGACATGACCCCATGGTCACTGCTTGAGCCCATGGTCGCTTGGCTCAATCAAGGGGTCACTGGCTCGGCTGTAGGACCCAGTGAAGGCACATATGAGAAAAGAAATCAGGGAACAACTAAAGTGCCGCAACGAAGAATTGATGCTTCTCATCTGTCTCCTTTCCTATCTGCCTGTCCCTATCTGTCCTCTCTCTGTCTTCAAAAAAAAAAAAGAAGAAGAATCCTGACCAGGCAGTGGCACAGTGGATAGAACGTCAGACTGGGATGCGGTGGACCCATGTTTGAGACCCCGAGGTCACCAGCTTGAGCGTGGGCTCATCTGGTTTGAGCAAAGCTTACCAGCTTGGACCCAAGGTCGCTGGCGTCGAGCAAGGGGTTACTCGGTCTGCTGTAGCCCCACCCCACCCCCCACCCTCCGTCAGGCACATAAAGAAAGCAATCAATGAACAACTAAGGTGCGCAACGAAAACAAATGATTGATGCTTTCTCAACTCTCTCCGTTCCTGTCTGTCCTATCTATCCCTCTCTCTGACTCTGTCTCTGTAAAAAAATAAAAATAAAATAAAAAATAAATAGATAAATAAATTTCTAAAATTCATTGAAACTACTGGGTATTTTTTCTAATTCTATTTTGCATTTTTGCATATAATCTGAAAATATATAATTGGGCTGAGCTTAAGAGTACATTGCATATCCATGGGGTTCAACACTGAATAACATATAATAGATTCATATTAACAGAATACAAGCAAGAAACAAAGGGAGTTGCTAGACTTCTGTCTTCAGCCCTTCAGCTACAGCGAAGAACAGTGTGTAACTACCAGTACAGAACAGGACTTATACATTGACAATCTTATAATACGAAAGACATTGACACTGAGAAGAATATGCATGCTCTGCCTCATCTAATCCAGTTCAGTAACTGAAAAATAATAAAACGAGAGAAACTACAGCATTCTCCACCAATAAAATTTAGAGGTAGTTTAATGCTTTGAGTAGTGAGTTTTTTTCATGCTCGCTGGATGGTCAGGAGGGCACGAGGACGTAGCATGAATGTTTGTACTACTCAAAGGGTTAATTAGATTTGTAACATGCTAAAGAAGTAATTTATTTAGATCCACCTTAATTGATAAAAGTTGATTCCAGGTGTCTTAAGACAAGTACTGAAATAGGATAGGAATTTAATTGAATGCTCTAAGTAGGTTGAAAGGAAAATAAGAGTAGAAAAAAATGAAATGACATTAAAAACTCCCATCTTGACAAATACAAAAAGCATGCCATCTTAAAGCAGCCAATGTAAGAGGGAAACCCACTCAGAATAACTTTCCAATGACAAAAATACATACAATTAATGTGGGGGGAGGGGAAGTGGGAGAAGAGACTTGATCCTCAGCAATCTCACCCAGAAATGGACTGAGTAGACTCCAATATGAAAAAGATTTGATAAATGTCAACTTTGTACTTAACCATAAATAAAAATTCTTATCAAACATCCAAATAGAATTAGGCAACTAAAAATTCAATCAATTTTAAAAATTAGAACTCACCCAGGCCACAGCCCTTGAACTGAAAGCAAAAACTAACTGAGAAAGTAAAAACTAGCTCAGAGAGTGAAATTCTGCCCTGCCATTGACCAAGCTGGATTTCAGCAACACCACCAGCTGCAAACAGGACAGTTTCTCCCAAGGATACACTGCAGCTGTGGTGAACAAGGGTAGCAAAATCCCCATACCGAGCCCAACAGGGATAGTGCAAACAGGGTAAGTCAATATCAACTGTGACTACAGACAGCATGTGAAACGCGATCAGAACTAACCCAGAAAAACAAAAAATAAAAAGAAAACCCGCCATGCTCAGGAATGCAAGGACCATTACACATTGGAAAGCTTACTAATGCATTATACACTAGAATTAATTCCAGGTGGAATCAAGTGTTAACTACAAAATCTGAAGCCTTTTAAAAAACTTAAAAGTGAATATTCATGCTCTTAGTAGAGAAAAATGTACTGAGACTAACTAGCCAAAAAAAATCAATAGATTTAACGATATAAAAAAACAACACCAATATTTTTAGAGCCAAATTAAAATTGAACACTGAGATAAAGTATTGCCATAAAAATGGAAAAAGGATTGTTTCTATTCAAAGTTTTTATATATTAATAAGAAAACATTAACACCCCCCCCAAAATAAGCAAGAGACATGAACTACCAATTCTTGCAAAACATGTAAATGGCCAGAAAATACGTGCAACCTCATTAATAATCAAAGGAATAAATACTAAAATAAGAGATTTTCAATCTTAGATTGGTTTTTACAACATCGTGACAGTACTATTGGAGTGAGACAAGCATTGTCAAACTGCCGGTGGAATAGATACTATTACAATCTTTCTAGAACCAGAGGTGAAGAGCCTTTAAAAGAAATGCTCATGCCCTTTGATCCAATTGTCCAGGATAAAGAGTCATTCAGGCACATGAAACCACTTACTCTATTCTAGGGAAAAATGAGAAATGTAACTGAAGGAGGTCTAAACCTGAATATAACCTATTCAACATTCTAAGTGTAAAATATACTTCTAAAATATATACATATATATCAATAATAATAAACATATTTGAACTAATCCTATTCCTTGCTGTTAATTTATATATATAAAGTACTAATACATATTTGCTGCCCCAATTATGTGGTGATTGCCACATAAATTGCACACACATACAAAAATGAGCCTGGTGCCACTGAAAAGGAGATTTCAAGAAACTTTGAAGGACACAGGAAAATGCTCACCATGTAATAGTAACTAGAAAGAATACACACCCCATTATGCCAATTAGTGATTGTATCACAACCGACTTCTCCTTCTGTTTTTCTGTATTTTTCATATGAGTCTGAAGTGGGGGTTTTTTTGAGTTACAAAAACAATGGGGGAGGGAGAAGAAAAAATACAAGCTCATTTTTCCTTAATTTCCAATTTAAGTAAAATACACTTCTGAAATGTATATAACGGGAACACGATTGAGGTAATCCTACTCCTTGCTGTTAATTCATTCTAATAAGTATATGCTGCCCAAGTAAAATATACATACATACCTTTCAAAATGTTTTAAAGAAAGTTCTCATTCCCTAAACTATTCTACAGTAAGCAATACACTTAATACTTACATATGGTGTCAATGTCGTTCACGGCAAACTGATTATTACAAAACCACTTATTAGTTCAGGAACCTATAAACCAGCTTCACAAAACAGCTTAACCTTATTAAAATGTGTTCATTTCATAAAGTTACTCCTCCCATCTTAATGTCACTTCAATAAACCTAACTTGAAAACCGTTGAGACTATTGTTCCAGGATAACTAGCTATACAAAACATGAAAATGTCGGTCACTAACATAATCTGTGTCTCCTACGTACTACTTTCAAAACCCAAGACCTGGATGGATGTAAACGTGTACTTATTGCTACAGGTTACACTTTGTAAAAGTCATATAACAGACATGCCTAAAACTGATACCTTGAGCCTGTCCAGAATACCGCGGTCCTTAAACGTCTGGTACAGCCTTTTCCGTAGTTCATCCTGAATTAACATGTCACATTTGGGGTACATGTTGGACTGGAAGAGGTTTCGGGTCAGCAGGCAGGCAGAGGGAATGGGTACTGGAAAAACAAGCCAGCGACTGGGCTCGGGGGAAGCCGTGCCCTAACGAAAGCAAACAGAATTCTCTCTTTCCGTTTCTGAGGAGAGCGCGTGGGACCACCTGGCTCTGCCCTCAGGCGTTGGCTGCCTGGCAGCCAGCCCCGCCCACCCGGAGG
Organism: Saccopteryx leptura; assembly: GCF_036850995.1. Taxonomy (NCBI): domain Eukaryota; kingdom Metazoa; phylum Chordata; class Mammalia; order Chiroptera; family Emballonuridae; genus Saccopteryx; species Saccopteryx leptura. The sequence continues at coordinate 118,368,679 of NC_089506.1, forward strand.
CGGGGACCAACAGGACCCCGCCCACCCGGAGGCGGGCCCAGCAGGGACCCGCCCACCCTGAGGCGGGGGCCAGCAGGGACCCCGCCCTCAGAGCCAAACTCAGACCACAGAGCCGAGAGAAACGAAGAGGTAGGAGACCTATCGCTCCGCGGTCCACTCTTACCTAGGAAGTCCGGCCGAGGCACGCACTTCCTTCTTCCGGGTTCTCTCTCTCTTTTTTTTTTTTTTGTATTTTTCTGAAGCTAGAAACGGGGAGAGACAGTCAGACAGACTCCCGGATGCACCCGACCGGGATCCACCCGGCACCCCCACCAGGGGCGATGCTCTGCCCACCAGGGGGCGTCGCTTTGTTGCGACCAGAGCCACTCTAGCGCCTGGGGCAGAGGCCAAGGAGCCATCCCCAGTGCCCGGGCCATCTTTGCTCCAAGTGAGCCTTGGCTGCGGAGGGGAAGAGAGAGACAGAGAGGAAGGAGAGGGGGAGGGGTGGAGAAGCAGATGGGCGCTTCTCCTTTGTGCCTGGCCGGGAATCAAACCCAGGACTCCGCACGCCAGGCCGATGCTCCTACCCACTGAGCCAACCGGCCAGGGCCTAATGGTATCTTTTGATCTGGTCATCTAAGATCAGCATTACTTTCAAATCTTAGAGAAGTATTCAGAATTAAAGGCACAAGAACCACAGAAACCTAAAAGGAATTCTGATAGCCAGTGAAAAAACAAAGGTGACTTTAATTTGGGATAAGAACATTTAATGTTAAAATTCCTTAATTGGAAAATGACATCCTGATTAAGTTATAAGAAAGTATACCGTCTGAATTGCGTAGGGAAGTACAACACATCCATTTTTTTTATATCTGTGTTCCAAGAATAAAGCATAATGAGATTATGTGTGGTTTCACTTTAAAAGACGGCCAACCACAAAGGGTGGGGGAACAAATGATGCTCCAACCATTTGATGGTGCACTGAACAGTTACTAAAAGCATGTAGTAAAACTCCATGCAGCTGCATGGAGACACTTCCTGGAGCGCTTTCTAGGTGCTAAGCACAGTTCCAGGTGCTTTACGTCCTTACTTTTCTCCATAACAAAAAGCTAAAAGAAGCATATAAAGAATAACCTCATTTTTGCAGAATAACTAAATGTTATGGTTAGATGAGTACAAAAGTTTCAGGAAGAATCAACACCAAAAGATCAATAAAAGTTCCAAATGTTATTAGCATAAATGAATGACTTTTCTGGATTTCTAAATCTTTTACATCAAATGTTTATTAATACTGTCATACAAAAAAAAGGAAAAGAAAGAAAAAGAGGATTTAAAATAGCTACTGGAAAGAGGAAAGATCTGTTGCTCAGAGGTTTTTCCACATAATATTGCCAATTCCTTCCCTACTCACTTCTCAGGGAGGGGAAGAAGTGTCACGTGAGAGAGCACCTTGAGCCAGCAAATTAGCTAAGCTTGTAAGGTCAGAACATAAGAAGCTGTACGAAAAGTTGATGAGTAATAATAAAACTGGATAACAGACACTTAGTGTCTTGTCTTCTCTTTGTGTTACTGATACCAGAATCTATTATATTAGATATACTGTTAGACAAAGAAAGGTAGTAGAAAAATTCTTTTAAGTCTATCTGAAATCTGTACTAGGTTCTTAGGAATATCCCTTTAAAATAGCATGAGAAAAATCATGTTCTTCTGTTTCAGAACATCAGTTCTATGATTTTGTGTAAGTAACCAAATAATTCAATTCTCTATTGTAGAAAAACTGAAATGTTTTACATCTAAACAGATATTTCTTAGTTTCCAAAGAAACTGATGTAAAAAATTTCAAAATAAAGACATTAAAAGCAAACCTTCAATGTGCTTATACTTTGTATTTGGTGTTGTAACCTTGTTTCCATGGAAACTTAATACCAAATGCTGAAACCGAGGTGTCTTGTATCACTTTATTGAATCCTCCCCCAAAAAGTTTAAAACTAATTGAAATGAAATTTCAACTCTCATGTTAACATAAAAAGGTAAATTCTGTACTCATGAACTCTATTTTTCAACTCTTCTGACTTGACACTCCTTTTCATAGTCCTGTGTTTTGATCCTCATTACCTTACCTGCCCTCTTTCCACCTTCTCCAAAAGTCCCCTCTGTCCAGGGCATTCTCGGCTTCAATTTCAAGTCACCAGACCAGATTGTTAAAATATATCAACTCATTTACCTGGTAAATTCATTCTATTTCATGACTTCTACTTTTATTTTTATTCATCGAAACAAATTTAGAAATATAGGGTGGAGAGGTAAATGTTGCTTCTGAGTATGTACAATAATTTTTAGTGGAAATAATCAAGACTGGAATAAGTTAAGATAGGCCTACTTCATGGAGAAACTATAAAATACAGTGTGTCCATAAAGTCATGGTACACTTTTGACCGGTCACAGGAAAGCAACAAAAGACGATAGAAATGTGAAATCTGCATCAAATAAAAGGAAAGCCCTCCCAGTTTCTGTAGGATAATGTGGCAGCATGTACACACGCGCAGATGATGATGTAACATCGTGTATACAGCGGAGCAGCCCAAGGCCATGCCAGTCGAGATGTAGATGGTAACGAGGAAAGTTCAATGTGTTCTGTAGCTCACTAAATTCGAATCCGTGACCAAAGTGCAACGTGAATATCAGCGCATTTATAACGAAACGCCACCACATAGGAATAACATTACTCGTTGGGATAAGCAGTTGAAGGAAACCCGCAGTTTGGTGGAGAAACCCCGTTTTGGTAGGCCATCAGTCAGTGACGAGTCTGTAGAGGCAATACGGGATAGCTACCTAAGGAGCCCTAAAAAACCTGTGCGTGAGCCCACATCGAACTGCACTGAATAGGTATGAAACTGGGAGAGTTTTCCTTTTATTTGGTGCAGATTTCACATTTCTATTGTCTTTTGTTGCTCTTCCTGTGACCGGTCAAAAGTGCACCATGACTTTACGAACACACTGTATAAGCTACATTCTCAAGAGGTTATTTTTAAAGCACCAGAAGAGCCCTGGCCGGTTGGCTCAGCGGTAGAGCGTCGGCCTAGCATGCGGAGGACCCGGGTTCGATTCCCGGCCAGGGCACACAGGAGAAGCGCCCATTTGCTTCTCCACCCCTCCGCCACGCTTTCCTCTCTGTCTCTCTCTTCCCCTCCCGCAGCCAAGGCTCCATTGGAGTAACGATGGCCCGGGCGCTGGGGATGGCTCTGTGACCTCTGCCTCAGGCGCTAGAGTGGCTCTGGTCGCAACATGGCAAAGCCCAGGATGGGCAGAGCATCACCCCATGGTGGGCATGCCGGGTGGATCCCGGTCGGGCGCATGCGGGAGTCTGTCTGACTGTCTCTCCCTGTTTCCAGCTTCAGAAAAATGAAAGAAAAAAAAAAAGCACCAGAAGAACTGAATTTGGCATATCTATCACCTCTTGTCAGCCTCTTCTGCCCAGCAGCTGTGTCACACAATCCTTCCAGATCTTTAATTCTCCGTTTCTCCACCAGCAATGTAGGGCAAGTATACATGGGCCTTCTTCATAGTTAGAAGGGTGAAATGAGACATACATGAAAATGTGTTGTAATCTTAAAAGAATATATAAAGGTACTATTCTGGTCTCTCATTCAGCACTACCCATCCACCAACTGGTTTGTAAAATCACCGAGGATTACCTTACAACACCAAGCAGACAGTTTCCACAAGTACTTATTTACTTTGTGTTTAAAAGTACAATTAATTCACATAATTTGTTCCCTTATTTCCACAATATTGAATATTCTGAAAAGGGAGTAGTACTTCCCACTTACAAAGCCAAGTCCACCGTTTGGGTGAATCCACAGGCTTAAATATTCAAACTTTTAAGGAGATTAAGAGCTCAACTCAAATTTAATAAGACATTTCATAGAAATAGGGAAATAAACTCTGTCATTTAAATGAAACAAATGGGTCAATGGGCCTTGACCATCTTTATGATACATTGTTTTCTATTTCAAAGAACAGTCTTCATTAGCCAAGCTGCTGCCCAGAAGTATTTTAAATCAAATATTTCCTCTTCTCTGACCCTCTCCTGCTCTCCCCCCCCCCCCCCCAGCTCTTTGGTCTTTAGAACATTTACTTAGCATTCTGAAAGTTGAACAGGATTCTACCCGCAGGAGGGGAGAACCAGAAGCAGCAGCCATGGAGACAAACATTCTTGTGCAGGATCTGACATCTTAACTTCCAAACTTTTATATGACAAAGTAAAGTCTAAATTTAAGTTTTCCCCTCTCTACTGAAACTGGTGAGCAACAGTCTCATGAGTCTCCACGTCTCCTTTAGAAGAGGCAGGCGATGTGACAGTGAAGTCCATTAAGTCACTGAAGACAAGACGTATTTGGGTCCCAAGGGGGATTTTAAAACCATCAGGACTCCGTAGTAGGTTCTCCTTTGGACAAAACTGAACTATTCTCTTCAGCGCTGGCAGTAACATTTCACATTGTTCAGTTATTTTAAGTTCCCTCTCCCACCATTTTCTTTCCTTCTGTGCTCAAATTATAGTTGGAAGGAATAAAGCAGCTTCCATCCCACTGAAAACTGCCTACTTCAGAACGTTATATAGGCTCTCCTATACCGGTCGCTAGTTTGACCTTAAATAACAAACACTAAAACGTTTGTGTCTGAATTGTCCCAAATATCAGTAGCATTACAGGTGGGAGGCAAGGGTACCACCAGGCCCTTGCCTGGTTCTTTCTCTTCAGCACCATCTGGATAGGAAAAGATGGGGAGATCAGATGAATACTCTGAAGTGGGGTATTAAAGTTTAAATTAAGAGAGGAAAGAATCTTTATAAAGTCCCACTGGACCTTAAAGAGAACCCCAGACAGGCAGGGCGGAGGGTTGGAGGGTTTCAGGCTGGGCTGAGAAAAGGGTACAGGCGAGAGAATGGGGCGTTGGTAGAGAAGAGAGAAAGAAAGTGGCTGTTCAGGACCGGGAAAGAAGAAGGGGTGGATGTAAAGTATTTTTCCCCACCGAGAAGGAAGGAAAGGGCCGGAGCCATGAACTGTGGAATAATAAAAGGCTTTATTGAGTACAGCGCACATCCCACCTGACGAGGATCTTCAGTCCTGGGGACAGAAGCTAGGCAAGTCGCGAGGGGTGACCCGCGTGAGAGGTATTTAAAGGGTCCCTAGGGTGGTCGAGTTAATATGACCTGGTGAAATCTCACTGGCTGACAGAGGTGTGGCTCTCTTCCAAAGGTCTCCTGGGAAGTTTCTTTTGGCGCGCTTGGTTGTGGGGCGGTCCTAGCCAAAATTCCCAGGCCTGACCTTTCCCCATTATCCACCGACCTTACAGTGGGGATGCCAGGCAGAGCTGCCCCGGCCTGGGACAGCCTGCTCCCAGCAGGAAGGAGCCCAGGGGGCACCCTCCCCAGGAACCACGGGGCCTGGAAGCCAGAGGTACGCCTGAGAGCGCCCGCCGCCACCGTCTTCTTACCGTCGGGGGTAGCGGGCTCTGGGACAGTGGGCTCTGGGGTAGAGAGAGGGCTTAGATGTTACTGCCACCACCTCATAGATGTCACACTCAGCCTCTGAAGCTGCATGCTGCCCCCCCCCCTTGGGGCTGCTTTGAGGCTTCCGGCAGCAGGACAAGGCTTTACCCGTGAGACTTAAGTCTTAAACTCACTACCCTGTCCCTGCCTTCGCTCGCCCTGGGGGCTACGATGTGGAGCTGTGGACCAGGATGACACCGTCCGCTGTTTGCTCTGCAGCAGGGCCGCCGGGCGGGCCACACGCCCCAACAGCTGTCGCCACAGCTGCTCTGCTACTGGGAGATGGCTAGACTACTAGTATTTAAAAGGGGTGGGGCCTGACCAGGCACTGGCGCAGTGGATAGAGCGTGGGACTAGGATGCCAAGGACCCAGGTTCGAGACCCCGAGGTCGCCAGCTTGAGCGCGGGCTCACCTGGTTTGAGCAAAAAGCTCACCAGCTTGGACCCAAGGTCGCTGGCTTGAGCAAGGGGTTACTCAGTCTGCTGAAGGCCCGCAGTCAAGGCACATATGAGAAAGCAATCGATGAACAACTAAGGTGTTGCAACGAAAAACTGATAATTGATGCTTCTCATCTCTCCGTTCCTGTCTGTCCCGTCTATCCCTCTCTCTGACTCTCTCTCTCTGTCTCTGTAAATAAATAAATAAATAAATAAGTAAATAAATAAAGGAAACATTTAAAAGGTGGGGACTAGACAGACAAACCTACACTGGCCAAGTGCAGCGGAAGCTCCTCCTCCTTCGCAGTGCGTCTAAAGTGAAGGCAGTCGTCCTAGATGGCACCAGCCAACCAAAACACGTTCTACGGTCACTTGGTTACGAGGGACCAATCATGCCCAGAGTTCTCTCCACGCGGCCCGCCTCACAGTGAAGGTACGTGGTCACAATGGCCTGCCCCGCCCCTCAGCGGCTCCGCCCCTACCGCAGGTGCTCCGGCCTCAGGTTTCCAATTTTCCCGTGGCTGGGAGCTTTCGGGTCCAGCGGAAGGCGACCTGGACAATTGTTAGTAAGTCCTCTGTTCGTTGGTTCTATAGAAAATCCCCGATAGTGAAGAACAAGTTGGTTAGCAACTTGGTTTCACCGAGTCCAACAGCTGACTAATTTGATGTGTTATTGATCAGGGAGTGAACTCAGTTACACCCTAATTTGTTGACCATTTTTTGTAATTAACTGCTTCTATTCTCTGTTTTCCAAAAGTGTTATTTTTCACCTGCAACCTGCCATAGCAACTCCTAGGGCCCTAGTCCAACTCTCAAATGATCTGTGACTGTGTGTCTTGAATGTGACTCAGTACATGTCATCCTTTCACTTCCTCATCAGTAAAATAGGGACCTAATTAGTCCCTCCCAGCTATGTGACACAGGGAGTCACCAAATTTGCTTTTCTTTCCTGTTTCTCCCCTTCCACGGCAGGAGTTCCCAGATTTTGCTCTTTTGGCCAAAGCAATCGTGCTTAAAGCACGATTTTCCCATAAAAAGAAAAACTTGAGAGCCACAAAGTGGGGCACCACATTCCTGTTTGATGAAATGATAATGACAGTTAACATTTGGCAAGCACTTACTATGCACCCAACCCCTTCCCAAGCGGAGTATTCATTTAATGACCCAAAACAATCCTCATTTCACAGAAGAAATTGAGACAAAAGTAAACTAATGCTTCAAAGGTCATGTGATTGTTTAGGGGTGGGTCTGGGACAGTGTATATCCCCAAGGCACTACATCGTGTTTATCAGAAAATAAAGGTAGAATACACTGTGGGAGAAACTGAAGTTGTATCAAAAAAATTTTTTTTCCAAAAATTTTTTAAAGGAAAATATTTTTTTGTAGATTTTTATGTTTTCCTTTCATTCAACATTAATCTCCTAAATGCCAGTATGTGGGGACACTCCTGCCTTAATGAGCTCCAACAGATGAGAAAACAAAGTTTAGAACAGTGGTTCTCAAACTTTTTGAAGTTGGGGCACATTTAAAATCCTACAAATAATTGTAGCACACTATATACAAATTTCTGAGAAATATGTTATAATAATTAAGTTGAATATTAAAGAAAAATAGTGTGTCCATAAAGTCATGGTGTACTTTTGACCAGTCACAGGAAAGCAACAAAAGACGATAGAAATGTGAAATCTGCACCAAATAAAAGGAAAACCCTCCCAGTTTCTGTAGGATGATGTGGCAGCATATGCACATGCGCAGATGATGATGTAACACCATGTATACAGCGGAGCAGCCCACAGCCATGCCAGTCAAGATGTGGACGGCACAGAGGAAAGTTCAGTGTGTTCTGTGGCTCGCTAAATTCAAATCCATGACCAAAGTGCAACGTGAATATCGGCGCGTTTATAACGAAACACCACCACATAGGAATAACATTATTTGGTGGGATAAGCAGTTGAAGGAAACCGGCAGTTTGGTGGAGAAACCCCGTTCTGGTAGGCCACCAGTCAGTGACGAGTCTGTAGAGGCTATACGGGATAGCTATCTAAGGAGCCCTAAAAAATCTGTGCATGAGCCCACATCGAACTGCACTGAATAGGTATGAAACTGGGAGAGTTGTTTTTTTTTATTTGGTGCAGATTTCACATTTCTATTGTCTTTTGTTGCTTTCCTGTGACCAGTCAAAAGTGCACCATGACTTTATGGACACACTGTATATAAAGTCCAAGTGTGCTTTTATAGTAATTAAACAAAATAAATACAAAATTTTTATTCTGACATTAAAAAACATTTTTATGTTACATTTTTTATGCTTTTTAGAATTTGTAAAAGAGGGATTAAAAAAATCAAAAAAGTTATTTTTTTATATATATACATTCTTAGTAAGATTTAGTAAATTCAGCAGGTCCCAGCATGAATCTGTAAAGTTTTTTCATTCTTGTGTTTATGAGAAACATGACCCTGATGTGTCCTAGAGATTTCTTCAATGTTTGGGCATATATTTGAAAGGCAAACTCTCATTTCCTCATCAATACATTGAAGAATTCCTCTCTTTTTACTCTTAATTGCGTTGAGTGCAGAAAACCCCCACCATACATATCATCTTAACTTTACACCAAACAAAGAATAGAAGAAACTTGCCTCCAGTCTTTGGGGGGACATGGGGGTAGTGTAAACAATCCAGCACCACAGCTTAACAGCCTTTTGCAACCTAATCAGGCAAGTGAGGTGGGGGGTTGGGCAGACTGTCAGCTTACAGCCAATTCCCCACACCTCTGTCCCCCAAAAATCTAAACTCCAAAAACCCTGTTGGTTTGTTGGTTTTTTGGTCCCCAACAGGCACATATTTCTCTGGATTACCATAGGGCGCACCTGGAAATCTTCTAGGGTGCACCAGTGTGGCCTGGCGCACACTTTGAGAACCACTGGTTTAGAGAGTTCATTTGTTTGTGATCACAGTGTTGGAAAGTGCTTATATCTGGGACTCAAACATAGATCTATCTGACTCCCAAGTAGATGCTGGGGTAAAGAGTTTGAATTTTATTCTGGAAACATGGACCAATAGAATGACATGAAGTTAATGAGTCACTATCAGATGGCTTGTAGTGAGGTCACTCTGGACAATGAGGCAGATGGAAGGAAACAGCAAGATCAATTGAAACACTCTGTGTTCATCTAGGGGAGTAATGAGGGTTCAAACTAAAAGTTGTGGTAGTGACTGAAATGAAGGGAAAGGATTTGAGCTCATTGGGGAGTAGAGAAGAAGTACCTGGTGACTAGCTTGGCATGGAGAAGTGAAGAGGGGAGGCAAGATGGCTGCCAGGGTTCTGGTCTGGGGCACTGGGTTGATAGCAGTGACTTTCTCCTGGACAGAGAATGCAGGGAGAGGAACATGTATGTGGAGGGAGATCAGTTTTGGCTCTAAGTGGAACATGGAAACAGAGCTCTTGGGTTGAAAGTTGGATATCCATCTCTTTTGGCTAAGTTTTTTTTTTTAATGATATCCTAACTTACATTTTTGAAAATAGAAGACATTAAATCAAATTTTAAAAAGTAATTAGGAATTTCGGTCCTTGCAAGGAAGGGAACAAGGTTGTGCAAAAAAGGAGTTGGTGTGATATCGTCATTTTTTTGCAAGGCTTCCAACAGCACAATGTTGGGACAGAGCATTCGGAGGTTCACTGTGGACAAGGCCCACCAGGGTGAGGATGACGAAGATGCAGAGCCCCGACTCCGGGGACCAGGTTCAGTGACGCAGATACGCTTTATTCAGGAAGTAAGCTAGCTTATATACACAGGTTCAGTCTATAGGGTGTTACAGCATGTTCTTCAAAGCCAATGGCTGAAAAGATCAGGGAGCTGCGTGGTTGGCACTGAGTCACTTCCTTATAGCAGGCGAACTCCCTCCTGGGTGTGCCTAGGAGGGTTTCAGGTGCTGGAGTGTTCTCACAGCATTGCATCAGCCACAGCTGCTAGGAATGCACTCTGCGCTCTACCTGCATTTCCCCCTTCTCTTTTAATTAGGGCCAATTGGACTTAATGAATGACAGCTTGCTGTTGTTGTCTCTATGGGCAGGATAATTCCAGGGTGGGGAAAAGCAGCCCAGACATGGGGGTCCACCTGCATCTGGGAGTTAGTGGTTACTATAGCACACATAAGCAGGAACAGAGTACCAGGGCCTGGGGGCCTGCCAGGGGCCACTCTCTGGGCCAGCCCCGCCAAAGCCTCCACATCCCCCCAGGTGATGGGGCGTGCATGCTGGCCACGAGGTCTTCTTCTGGAGCACTGAGGACCTCCTCCCCTCAGGCATAGTCGGTGTGGAGGAGGCCAGGGCTGTGGCTTTGGACAGGTGAAGACTGAACCACTTAGTGGGTGCCCAAGAAACCCTGTCAAGCAGGTTGGGAGGTTCCTGGGATCCAAATTGGCTGAAAAACACAAGCATAACCTCTCCCTTGCGTTAGAAGAGGGTGTGGTCCCTGCCACTGTGCTGTGGCTGGGTCCTTCCAGCGTCATTTCAGAGAGAAGGGAGAGGGAGAGAGAGAGCGAGAGATACAGAAAAATAGACAAGACAGACAGACAAAGGAGGGGCGAAAAGAAAAAAGACACATAGGGTGTATAGGCTGGCCCATGGGTCTACAGCAGGTACACGGGTTAGGTTTATAGTCTGAGGAATTGGGGCGGGGCCTTGAGCCCCAACAGGGACTGCAGAAATGGTGGCTTCTGCTTTTTCCAGCGGAGGAGCTGATGGCGCAGTTAGCAATTCGGTTGGTTTCATTTCTGCGCAGCCGTGATTTTGTCAAACTCGGAGGCTAAACTACTTTCCTCCTTGGTGGAGGGGGGTGAATAGGAAGGTAGGGGCTCCCCAGAGAGAGGTGTAGCCTGTAATATCTTGGCACTGGCGGAGGGTCCCCAGCAGGAGCACTGGTCAGGCAGGCATGTATCGCTAACAGGGCAGGAATGAGGCCAAGAGAGAAGGTTTGTCCTTCATGTACTTCGGTTGAACAGACGCGCCGGAAAGCTCGGATCCAAGTATCCGGGTCCCAAAGAGGCATGTCCTGGAGCCAAGGGTTGAAACCTGAGAGGATTTCCCAGTAAGTACGAAGATCCTTTTCACTAACTTTAAGTCACCTACTGTGCAATTGGGCATGGAAGGTTCGAGTTTGTGGGGCTCAGGAGTAAGGGAGAAGGTTTCCCGTTGCAGAGGGTCACTCACCCGTCCCTTGGATGCTGGTTAGGTCCCTGCCTGGGTGCCAGAATATGGACAAGGCCCGCCGGGGGGTGAGGATGATGGAAACGCAGAGACCCGACTCCAGGGGACCAGGTTTAGTGATGCAGTTCTGTTTTATTCAGGAAGTAAGCTAGCTTATATACACAGGTTCAGCCTATAGGGTGTTACAGCGTGTTCCTCAAAGCCAATGGCTGAAAAGGTCAGGGAGTTGCCTGGTTAGCACACGAGTCACTTCCTTATAGTGGGCAAGCTCCCTCTTTGGGTGTGCGTAGAGGGTTTTAGGTGCTGGAGTGTTCTCACAGCATTGCATCAGCCACAGCTGCTAGGAATGCGCTCTGCGCTCACCTACAGTTCACAACCTCTGTAGGCTAGGAGCCACTATGAGGAGGGGCCCAGGGAAGAATTTGCCATTTTCAGTGGAAAATAAGTGGTGGTTACGAGCCATGATGACACTGTTCTTTGGGTCTGGATTTGCTGCACCTTTCTTCATAGTAAGACACCAACTGCTTAAAAAATAAGGATATTTTTGTTAATTCGTGAAACAGATAAGAAGAGCATCATTTTAAGAGGTGCAGTCTCTTTGAAAAATGGATTAAACTGTTGAACTAAAAAAAAGTAATTAGGGAAATTTTTTAAATTGACATGCTAAGAATATCACTTTTTGTGTGTGTGATTATTTTCATGGAGCAACTTGGAACCCATGATTTTAGTAAATGAAGCATCCTATGTAAAATAAAGCTGTTAAATGAAATCTTTAAAAATTATATTGTCATTAGACTACATAGAAAGTGTACAGAAGTAATCTCTTTGGGAAGATATGTATGATAAGAAAGAAAAAAAGGGGACTTGGGGAATAGGGAGATTTAAGTGGCCTTTAAGTGAAGCCTGCAAGTGGAAGTTAAGGAACCTGAGTGTTATCAAAAATGGCTGATCAGGCCCTGGCCGGTTGGCTCAGCGGTAGAGCATCGGCCTGGCGTGCAGGAGTCCCGGGTTCGATTCCCGGCCAGGGCACACAGGAGAGGCGCCCATCTGCTTCTCCTCCCCCCCCCCCTTCCTCTCTGTCTCTCTCTTCCCCTCCTGCAGCCGAGGCTCCATTGGAGCAAAGATGGCCCGGGCGCTGGGGATGGCTCTGTGGCCTCTGCCTCAGGCGCTAGAATGGCTCTGGACGCAACAGAGTGATGCCCCGGAGGGGCAAAGCATCGCCTCCTGGTGAGCGTGCCGGGTGGATCCTGGTCGGGCGCATGCGGGAGTCTGTCTGACTGCCTCCCCATTTCCAGCTTCAGAAAAATGAAAAAAAGAACCACAAAACAAACAAACCAAAAAAAATGGCTGATCAGTTTCTCTCCATAAGGGTGGGAATCTCTTCTGCCTACTCTAGTTTTTGGCCTGTAGGCACTCCATACATAACCCCCTAAACAGCATCAAATGTCAGGAGGACAGGGAAGCTACAAGTGCCACTGGCTCTGTGAACTGGGTGACTGGTGATATGTGCCTGCAGGACAGCAGGCAGTGAGTGAAGGAGTGACTAGAAAGTGAGAAAGTAAAGACAGGAACCGAGGGCTTCTCTTTCCAAACATTTGGCTGAGAAGACAGATAGGAAAGTGTTCGATGTGATAACAATGAGATACACTGTTAGGATTTTTTATTTTGAGAAGGAAAAAAATGTAGGTATGTTTGTATGTTTAAAAGTAAGAGCCAGTGGAGAAAAAAAAACAGTTTGGAAGTTAAAGGAAAAGGGAGAATAAACTAAGCAAAGCCCCAAGTAGGTAGAAGTGGGCATGCTCCAGAGCAGGGAGAGATCAGCTCTGGGCTGACAGAAAACCAAGAAGGGAGAAAGGACCCGTGTGGCTATGGAGACATTCCAGGCTGAGGGGAGATTCAGGAAGAGCTCTCTGATGACCTCTATTTTTCTCTATTTCAGCAGGCTTCTATTTGGAAAGCTACTCTGGGAAAGAGAAAGTAATGTGTAGAGAAGTCTATACCTAACAAAAACCAACTTATATCTCCCCTCAAAAGTGGGTAAATTTTGTGCAAAAACCAAGGTATGTCACAAAAGTAGAAGATAAGGCTAATTATTTCCTCCAAATAGGTAAAATAAATAGCAACAACTTTTAGAAAAGAGTAAAGAAAAAAATTATGAAGAAAATGACATGGTCTAACCCAGGCATGGCCAGCAGTTTTTGTCCCCGGGCCAGATTAGAAAGAAAACTTTTTTCACGGGCTGGATGAAATATCAAAATTTAAAAATGTTAAATACAAAAATGATTCATTTAAGTAAACAAAATTTTATCGTGTAATTTGTTTATAAATAAATATAAGTGAGTGAAAATTTTTAATATACATTATTTTAATAAATATATTTTATTTATTTTTTTTTTTAATTTTTCTGAAGCTGGAAATGGGGAGAGACAGTCAGACAGACTCCCGCATGCGCCCGACCGGGATCCACCCGGCACGCCCACCAGGGGGCGATAATCTGCCCATCCTGGGCGTCGCCATGTTGCGACCAGAGCCACTCTAGCGCCTGAGGCAGAGGCCACAGAGCCATCCCCAGCGCCCGGGCCATCTTTGCTCCAATGGAGCCCTGGCTGCGAGAGGGGAAGAGAGAGACAGAGAGGAAAGCGCGGCGGAGGGGTGGAGAAGCAAATGGGCGCTTCTCCTGTGTGCCCTGGCCGGGAATCGAACCCGGGTCCTCCGCACGCTAGGCCGATGCTCTACCACTAAGCCAACCGGCCAGGGCAATAAATATATTTTAATAAAAATATAATTATAGGAGTGACGTCATGGAAATGGCGCCGTGAGCTGCGCGTCCGACAGCTCTCCCCTAAATCACAACAAATTTATCAACTAGAAACAGAAAAATCTATCCTCGGAGCATTCCGGAATTCCACACAAACTGATAGCAAAAGGACTGTTATCACTTGAATCTGAGAGACGAGGGTGTGGAGGAAGCTACCGCAGGGACGTTCATTCAAGCCGCGAGGAAGTGAGCCTGTGGTGAGTTAGCCCACACTCGGGAGCCGCGAGCCGCCGCGAGCCGAGCCGCCGTGAGCCGAGCCGCCGCGAGCCGCAGGGCGCGGGCCCGGTCCGGTTGCAGAGTGAGCACCGCTTACGTTCCCAGTGGCCCGCGCACTACGAGTGAGAGTTGCCAGCCACCGGTGCCCGGAGCACCCCATTCGCGCGCGTGCCCTGGGCATTCCACGCGTCCAGAGCGCCCTACTGGCCCGCACACCCAGGGGGCCCCATTATCCTGCGCCTGGTGCGATCCAGCCGCCAGCAGCAGGGCGAGCGGGAGAGGCTTGGGAGATTCTCTCCGGGCGGGGCACCTCACCCAGCCATTCAAGCTAACAATCAAGCGTTGGGGAGGGGCGCACGCAGGCAGCCTAAAATACCTTCGGGAGCACAGCTGCGACCCAATCACTGAAATTAGCTTAACCCATGAAATCTGCGCACCCTCGGTTCTAATTGATAAGATCTCTCTCAGTTCAGCGATCCAAGACAAGAGGCGTGATATTTTTTAGTGCCTCTCGCTAAAGGGGCGGGGGCAACTTCTGATTGATAGAGCCTCCATATTCAGGGATAAACGCTAACAAGAAGGACTTGGCAGATAATAAGATCTATACTACACTAGTCGCAAGCAGAGACTAGTGCCTCTTCTTCCCAGCAAAAACAGGCTACAAAGTGTGGAAAGCCTGGGTTAGAGGTCCAACTGAATGATAGGCGCTGAACAGTCACCTTGACAACAATTGACTCCCACCCCCGCCTGATTACACTGGAGGCCCTGACTGCCAGAGCCTTTCCCAAAGCTTTGCACTGAGTGGGGATAGAGTGGGGATTTCCCAGCTCTTTGAGCCTCTTACTCCCCAGGCAGAAGCAGTTGCAGCCTTATAGCTGGATCACCAGGCTGCTAATTCAGAAAGGGGGGACTAGGAGAGAGAATCCAGGAAAGCAAACTCTCTCATCATTGGACCCTGCAAACACCAACAAGCCTTGACTACCAGCAAGACTAAAGCCAATTATATGACATTGCCATAGAATCCCATCAACTGCAAATCCCTACCTAAGTGTGACACAGGGGCAGAGCCTGGGGTACAGAGTCACCGACCAGGAAGAGGGAGAGAAAAGAAAAAGGAAGAAGTTAACCTCTCAAAATCAAGAAAAATCCACAGACTTTACAACTTGTTCCACTAATTATTTTTTGTTGTTGTTGTTTGTTTCTTCTATCTTATTGCCTTTATTTCCTCCACCTCGGTCCTTCTATTCTCTGCCCATCTTATGCTTCCCTTTTCTTGAACTACACTACCCATGAGTGTTACATTTTATTTCTCTTCTTCATCCTCACCCTCCTTTAAGGTTATACTCCAAAACACTTAACTCTCACTCTCTCCTCTTTTGTTTTTTTTTGTCTTGCTTTATTTTGTTTTTTTTCTCTTCCTATTTTATTTCTTCCTTCGTTTTTCTCTTTTTCTTATTTTTTCCTTTCTATTCGTTTTTTCTTTTCTCATTTTACTTTCCTCCCATTTAATCCTCAATCACGAACAAATTAGTTAATTTGGGACTCAAGGCATTTTTTGGCTTTATTTTTCTTTTTTGCTTTTGTTTTTTTTTTTTCTTGTTTGTTTATTTTTGTGGCATTTTGGGTCCTCCCAACCCAAGGTCTCCATTGTATTTAGTCTTCGCTCCACTTAATACAACAGATTTTTACTTATTATTTTTATTTTTTTCTTCTTTATTATTCTTTTTTGGTCCTTTTTTCTGGTTCCCTCTTATCCCTCTCATTATATCTCTTAGTTGACCATCACTTACAAGCAAATCATCTTATGCTTGTCTAAGATTTTCTTCCTTTTTTTTTTTTTTTTTTTTTGCATTTAGTAGGTCCCTACTCCCTTTTTTTGCCCCTTGAACTCTTCACCCAAATCAGGCCCTCCATTATAGGCACATATTTCCCTGAGGAGGGGAGAGGAGGGAAAGAGAAGAAAGAAAAAAGGGGGAAATAATAAATTATTACTGTTTTTTTTTGTGGGGTGTTTTACCTTTTTTTTTTTTTTTTTTTTTTTTACTTTTTACTCTTTATTAATTCTAATTAGTGCTATCAACAAGACCACCCTCAGATGCCGATAAGAAAGAGGAAATCGAATATTATGGATACAAAAGAAAGAGAGGTAACACAAATAGATGTGGAAAAATCTATGGAGAAAAGATTTAACATATTGGAAGCCTTGGAGCTAAATGACAGAGAATTTAAAATAGAAATCTTAAAAATACTCAGAGATATACAAGAAAACACAGAAAGGCAATATAGGGAGATCAGAAAACAACTCAATGAACACAAAGAATATATTACCAAGGAAATTGAAACTATAAAAACAAATCAAACAGAAATGAAAAACTCAATTCACGAGCTGAAAAACGAGGTAACAAGCTTAGCTAACAGAACAGCCCAGATTGAAGATAGGATTAGTGAAATAGAAGACAAACAACTTGAGGCACAACAGAGAGAAGAAGAAAGAGACTCAAAAATAATAAAAAATGAGAAAGCCCTACAGGAATTGTCTGACTCCATCAGAAAGAATAACATAAGAATAATAGGTATATCAGAGGGAGAAGAAAAAGAAAATGGAATGGAGAATATACTCAAACAAATAATAGACGAGAATTTCCCAAGCCTGTGGAAAGAACTAAAGCCTCAAATTCAAGAAGCAAACAGAACACCGAGTTTTCTTAACCCCAACAAACCCACTCCAAGGCACATCATAATAAAGATGACACAAACCAATGACAAAGAAAAAATTCTCAAGGCAGCCAGGGAAAAGAAGAGTACAACATATAAAGGAAGGCCTATTAGATTATCATCAGATTTCTCAGCAGAAACTCTACAAGCTAGAAGAGAGTGGACCCCAATATTTAAAGCCCTGAAAGAGAGGAACTTTCAGCCAAGAATACTATACCCATCAAAGCTATCCTTCAAGTATGAAGGAGATATAAAAACATTCACAAATACAGAAAAAATGAGAGAATTTATCAACAGAAAGCCCCCACTCCAGGAAATACTAAAGGGGGTTTTCCAACCAGATTCAAAGAACAAAAGAAAACAACACCACAAGTAACAGCTCCACCAAGAACACAATAAAACCAAACTTAAACTGTGACAACAAAGGAAAAAAAGGGGGGAGAGGATGAGATTAACAGTAGCAAAGGACGATGAAGTGCAGAAATACTTATAAGATAGGGTACTACAATGAATATGGTAGGTACCCTTTTCATTACTTAATGGTAACCACCCTTGAAAAAACCACCACAAAAACACTTGACTTAAAAAAGGTAGCAACAGAGGAAAGAAGTATGGAACACAAACAAACAAAAACAAATGATAGAAAAACAAAAGAGAAGAATCAAACTAGATACAAAACTAACAGAAAGCAATTTATAAAATGGCAGTAGGGAACCCACAAGTGTCAATAATTACACTAAATGTAAATGGATTAAACTTACCAATAAAAAGACACAGAGTAGCAGAATGGATTAAAAAAGAAAATCCAACTATATGCTGCCTACAAGAAACACATCTAAGCAACAAGGATAAAAACAAATTCAAAGTGAAAGGCTGGAAAACAATACTCCAAGCAAACAACACCCAAAAAAAAGCAGGTGTAGCAATACTCATATCTAATAATGCTGACTACAAGGCAGAAAAAGTACTCAGAGACAAAAATGGTCATTTCATAATGATTAAGGGGAAGTTGAATCAAGAAGACATAACAATCCTTAATATATATGCACCAAACCAAGGAGCACCAAAATATATAAGACAGCTACTTATTGACCTTAAAACAAAAACAAAAAAATACAATCATACTTGGAGACCTCAATACACCGCTGACGGCTCTAGATCGGTCATCCAAACAGAGAATCAACAAAGACATAGTGGCCTTAAACGAAATACTAGAACACCTGGATATGATAGACATCTACAGGACACTTCATCCCAAAGCGACAGAGTATACATTTTTCTCTAGTGTACATGGAACATTCTCAAGAATTGACCATATGTTGGGCCACAAAGACAATATCAGCAAATTTAGAAAAATTGAAATTGTACCAAGCATATTTTCTGATCATAAAGCCTTGAAACTAGAATTCAACTGCAAAAAAGAGGGGGAAAAACCCACAAAAATGTGGAAACTAAACAACATACTTCTAAAAAATGAATGGGTCAAAGAAGAAATAAGCGCAGAGATCAAAAGATATATACAGACAAATGAAAATGAAAATACGACATATCAGAATCTCTGGGATGCAGCAAAAGCAGTAATAAGAGGAAAGTTCATATCACTTCAGGCCTATATGAACAAACAAGAGAGAGCCGAAGTAAACCACTTAACTTCACACCTTAAGGAACTAGAAAAAGAAGAACAAAGACAACCCAAAACCAGCCGAAGAAAGGAGATAATAAAAATCAGAGCAGAAATAAATGAAATAGAGAACAGAAAAACTATAGAAAAAATCAATAAAACAAGGAGCTGGTTCTTTGAAAAGATCAACAAAATTGACAAACCCTTGGCAAGACTCACCAAGGAAAAAAGGCACAGGACTCAAATAAATAAAATCCAAAATGAAAGAGGAGAGATCACCACAGACATCATAGATATACAAAGAATTATTGTAGAATACTATGAAAAATTATATGCCACCAAATACAACAATCTAGAAGAAATGGATAAATTCCTAGAACAATACAACCTTCCTAGACTGAGTCATGAAGAAGCAGAAAGCCTAAACAGACCAATCAGCAGGGAGGAAATAGAAAAAACTATTAAAAACCTCCCCAAAAATAAAAGTCCAGGCCCAGACGGTTATACTAGTGAATTCTATCAAACATTCAAAGAAGACTTGGTTCCTATTCTACTCAAAGTCTTCCAAAAAATTGAAGAAGAAGCAATACTTCCAAACACATTTTATGAGGCCAACATAACCCTCATACCAAAACCTGGCAAGGATGGCACAAAGAAAGAAAACTACAGACCAATATCTCTAATGAATACAGATGCTAAAATACTAAACAAAATACTGGCAAACCGAATACAACAACATATTAAAAAAATAATACATCATGATCAAGTGGGATTCATCCCAGAATCTCAAGGATGGTTCAACATACGCAAAACGGTTAACGTAATACACCATATCAACAAAACAAAGAACAAAAACCACATGATCTTATCAATAGATGCAGAAAAGGCTTTTGATAAAATACAACACAATTTTATGTTTAAGACTCTCAACAAAATGGGTATAGAAGGAAAATATCTCAACATGATAAAGGCCATATATGATAAACCATCAGCCAACATCATTAAAAAAAAAAAAAAAAAAAAAAAAAAAAAAAAAAGCAAAATAAAACTGAGGACTTTCTACCTTAAATCAGGAACAAGACAGGGTTGTCCACTCTCTCCACTCTTATTTAACGTGGTGCTAGAAGTTCTGGCCAGAGCAATCAGACAAGACAAAGAAATAAAAGGCATCCATATCGGAAAAGAAGAAGTAAAGGTATCACTTTTTGCTGATGATATGATCCTATACATCGAAAACCCGAAGGACTCCACAAAAAGATTATTAGAAACAATAAACCAATACAGTAAGGTCGCAGGATACAAAATTAACATACAAACCATAGCCTTTCTATATGCCAACAATGAAATATTAGAAAACGAACTCAAAAAAATAATCCCCTTCACGATTGCAACAAAAAAAATAAAATACCTAGGAATAAACATAACAAAGAATGTAAAGGACCTATATAATGAAAATTACAAAGCATTGTTAAGGGAAATCGAAAAAGATACAATGAGATGGAAAAATATTCCTTGTTCTTGGATAGGAAGAATAAATATAATCAAAATGGCCATATTACCCAAAGCAATATACAAATTTAATGCAATTCCCATCAAAATCCCTATGAGATTTTTTAAAGAAATGGAACAAAAAATCATCAGATTTATATGGAACTATAAAAAACCCCGAATAGCCAAAACAATCCTAAGGAAAAAGAATGAAGCTGGGGGCATTACAATACCTGACTTTAAACTATATTATAGGGCCACGATAATCAAAACAGCATGGTATTGGCAGAAAAATAGACACTCAGACCAATGGAACAGAATAGAAAGCCCAGAAATAAAACCACATATATATGGTCAAATAATCTTTGATAAAGGGGCCAACAACACACAATGGAGAAAAGAAAGCCTCTTCAACAAATGGTGTTGGGAAAACTGGAAAGCCACATGCAAAAGAATGAAACTCGACTACAGCCTGTCCCCGTGTACTAAAATTAATTCAAAATGGATCAAAGACCTAAATATAAGACCTGAAACAATAAAGTACATAGAAGAAGACATAGGTACTAAAATCATGGACCTGGGTTTTAAAGAACATTTTATGAACTTGACTCCAATGGCAAGAGAAGTGAAGGCAAAGATAAATGAATGGGACTACATCAGAATAAAAAGTTTTTGCTCAGCAAGAGAAACTGATATCAAAATAAACAGACAGCCAACTAAATGGGAAATGATATTTTCAAACAACAGCTCAGATAAGGGCCTAATATCCAAAATTTACAAAGAACTCATAAAACTCAACAACAAACAAACAAACAATCCAATAAAAAAATGGGAAGAGGACATGAACAGACACTTCTCCCAGGAAGAGATACAAATGGCCAACAGATATATGAAAAGATGCTCAGCTTCATTAGTTATTAGAGAAATGCAAATCAAAACTACAATGAGATACCACCTCACCCTGTTAGATTAGCTATTTCAACAAGACGGGTAATAGCAAATGTTGGAGAGGTGTGGAGAAAAAGGAACCCTCATTCACTGTTGGTGGGACTGTAAAGTAGTACAACCATTATGGAGGAAAGTATGGTGGTTCCTCAAAAAACTGCAAATAGAACTACCTTATGACCCAGCAATCCCTCTACTGGGTATATACCCCAAAACCTCAGAAACATTGATACGTGAAGACACATGTAGCCCCATGTTCATTGCAGCACTGTTCACAGTGGCCAAGACATGGAAACAACCAAAAAGCCCTTCAATAGAAGACTGGATAAAGAAGATGTGGCACATATACACTATGGAATACTACTCAGCCATAAGAAATGATGACATCAGATCATTTACAGCAAAATGGTGGGATCTTGATAACATTATAAGGAGTGAAATAAGTAAATCAGAAAAAAACAAGAACTACATGGTTCCATACATTGGTGGAACATAAAAATGAGACTAAGAGACATGGACAAGAGTGTGGTGGTTACCAAGGGTGGGGGGAGGGAGGACATGGGAGGGAGGGAGGGAGAGAGTTAGGGGGAGGGGGAGGGGCACAGAGAACTAGATAGAGGGTGGCGGAGGACAGTCTGACTTTGGGCGAGGGGTTTGCAACATAATTTAATGACAAAATAACCTAGACATGTTTTCTTTGAATATATGTACCCTGATTTATAATGTCATCCCATTACCATTAATAAAAATTTATTATAAAAATATATATATATATAATTATATACCATATAAATATCCAAACACTATCACAATCAATCGAAACAATATTTAACTAATAGAATGAGCTTGAAGGGGTTATATCGCAAATAGCTCTGGTTATTTTACAAACAGCCTGGACACGTTTTCAGTTATGAACTGCAGTTACTGTCTATGCTACAATGCCGCTTGATTCAGCACACTTGACCACAAAAATAACGAATTGTTTGACCCTGGGTGCACACTGACAAACTCCACCTAAAAGAATGTGGGTTTCACATTGCCCCTAAATGTCAAACAGCTCATATCGAGTACAGACAAGTACAAAAGTTGTAAATCTTTAAACAGAATTTTTTTAAAAAAAAAGAAGTATCGCGAATCCATTCGACCAATTATTGGAAGTTAACCCTAAATTAGTCACACGCGGAATTCTTTTCCACATATCACTATCTTCTTAAATATCTCGATTTCCAATAATCAAAGATGCTTCCACTTCTGAGTAGCTGAGATTTAAAGTAGCGGAGAATATTAAAAATTTAATCACGGGCCGCATAAACTCATTACGCGGGCCGTACGTTGGCCATGCCTGGTCTAACCACTATATATGCTGTACACTTGAGACTTATGCAAAATAATATTGAATGTAAACTGTAATTGAAAAGTAAAATTTTAAAAATTAAATAATATGTAATTGGAAAAAGTGTGAACATTTACAAACCCTTTAAATACATAAGGTGGCAAAAAAGAAAAGAAAAGGACCATAGAGAGTTCCCCTTTATTTAAAAGATAGTGGAAGGAAGAAGTCACCTTAAAAATAAGAAAAGAGAAATGATCAATATTTAATTTAATAGTTTAAAAGATATAAGTAAAATTTGATGCCAAGAATAGGCAATATATTGAAATGTGGGAAACCACGGGGGAATGGAAAGGATTTGATGAAGTTGGGCACATGCAGGAGCAGATCAATGTTCCTGTCTCTCTCTCTCCCCCATCCTCTCTCTCTAAAATCAATACAATAAACATTTTTTAAAAATCTGGACATATAGAGGGACACCAGGGGGGTGTGCACAGAGAAAAGACCATGTAAGGACTAGAGAGGTGACCATTTGCAAGCCAGGCAGAGAGGCCTCAGAAGAAATCCAATCTACCTTTACCTTGATCTTGCACTTCTAGCCTCCAGAACTGTAAAAAGAAATTTTTTTCATTGCTTAGGCCACCCAGTCTGTGGTAGTTTGTTATGGTAGCCCTAGCAAACTAATACAGGTATGATGAAGTAAATGCCTTGGCTTAAGTTATTCTTAAGAGTTCATAGTTTAATGTTATAAAGTTCAACATGTAACATTCATAGTACCTACTCTAATTTTCTCCTTGACTCTCTCATTGGTTACATCTTCCCTCCTAAAATGCAAATGCTTTACTTTTTTTCCTTTTACCTCTTAATTTTATATTTCACAATATTTTCCTCATCCCTTTTAGACTGTTCTGAGACTTGAGTTCAAAGTTTTATTCCTTTTAGCACAGGAGCTCAAAAAGAAAAGCTCTGAAAAAAAAAGTTAAGAAATATTTAATGAGCACTAGACCCATTCTGTGCTATCAGTGACCCCAGGTGTCAAGAGATACCAGAAGAATGAGATGTGGTTTCTTCCCTCACCTGCTCACAATCTCGAACTGGTGGGGTACACAGACCCAGACCCATGAATGAGTCAGTGGTGTGCTATTTTCCTTAAATGTTAGAATCTTTCTTATTCTCCCACCCAGACTGGGTAGAGAAGAATAGAAAGAGAGTGCAGACTTGAGTCTTCACAGATCTTAGTCTCTTCTGACCTGAACAGTCTCTTTAGGGTACTGTTATTTGAGATAAATAATCAAAATTTCAGACCTCCTCTACCCACCACCAGGTGGCATCTAGGAAGAGGAAGATTTATTGTTAAATAAATAAAGCTTCAACTTCAGGTTTCCTCATGTTCATGAGTCACTTCTGAAGACATGTATCTAATTTTTGTATTTTTAATCTGATATTATCTTATAAAGGAGGAATCTCTAAACTGTATAGAGTGTCGTGGGACATGGATCATCCCTGCATTTGGGTGACATGAGATAGGTGAGAGGGACACATATCTGTGTATGAAGGTCTGTGACTACTTTTCTGGACACTCAGTCTCTTTAGAATGCCTCCTCTCTGCCTGAAGCCAAGTTGCTAAGTGGGCATCTGCTGCCGAGGCCTGAGTTGAGGATCCTGTATCTCTTCTCTTAGCTCCATCAAAGACCAAGAAATCCCTCATAACTGACTTGGCTAATACATTTGTCATTCATATTGTGGCTTCAGAGCCAGCTACCCTCTGCCTCTTTTATTTGTCAACTCAGCATCCACTATAACAGGCTGCTTGGGTCCTCACTCAAGCACCCTCAGTAACTTAAACACTTCTAGTTCTAAGTGACAAGAAACTTAAGTTAGCTTTGCCTATTACCATGATAACAGGAATCTAAGAAAGGAAAAAAAATTTTTTTGTCTAGTGCTATTTCTAATGTTTAAAACCAGAGTATTGCTAGGGACTGAAAAAGTCTGATCTAGAAATCTAAAAACTAAACACCAAACCTTTAATTGGCATTCCTGCTATATATGTCCTCTTCTTGAACTCTCCGTCCCCACTCCTGAGAAGGTAGATGAGTATCTCTGGTCAACTATGGGGTAGATTGCACACACAAATAAGCTAGATATAAATACACGGTAATATACTTCAAAATATATTAACCTTAATGCATAAATAATTTCAAGTAACATACTATTTTAGGGATATAGGAGCATGGAAGATGGAGCAATAACACTGCCTATGAATGTGAGGAGTCCCACTGGACACGGATACTACAAATGTAGGCAGAAGAAATGCTAGATATTTAACACGACTCCCCTTACAGTTTGAATGAGCTCTGTCTTTCCATTTCTTGACCACCTGCCATTGAAACATTGCAGAGGAACACAGACACTATGATGACAAATGTTTTTCCTATATCTCCTATCTACTATTTATGGGAAATTTCACCTGCTCATTATTTTAATATTAAAAGACTTCAACCACGCAGACTAAAAGTTCACAGTGTCTATAACTTGACATTATGCTAACAGTAACTGGAAGAATAAATTATTGGTTTCACTCTTTTTTTGTCCAACAGATTTATACTTGACTTATATGAAGATTCTCAAAATGAGGTCATCGACCAGAAATATCAGTATCACTTGAAACATGTTAGAAATGCAAATTAGCATTATACACTCGGTGGGTAAGGGCCAGCAACATGTTCACCATGTCATCCCAAGGATCTGGATGCATGATAAAGTTTGAAAATGACTGCCTTAGATTCTAAATTCAGTAAGTCATGAAATGCTTATTTGCTATTATTTTTCAAAGGTATATATTACAGGGTTATGTATATTGTAGAAACTTAGTAAATTATTTTCTTTTAAAAAAGCAAATAATATCAAAATTTATCCAGCTACCTACCTACCCATCTACTCATTTATCTACCTAAATAAGCCATAATTACATTTTTAAATTATCACATTCATGTTCTTACCTTAAAAAGTGAAGAACTGAAGAATACTGCGTGTCAAGTTGATTCCCCCTTTGATGACAATTCATCGGGAGAGCAATTCCTTCCGGCATTCTCCCACTCCAGTGGCAGATCACATCACAGATGCTTTTGGTGCACCTTAAGGAGTCATGTGCTCTGGCTTTTCTCTTGTCTAATGGCATTGATGCCAAGGCATGCATTTTACACACATTGCTATGGGAAAACTATTTTAAAAATTTCTTTAAATCTCAAGAAATTATGTTACAGAAAAAATGCTCAATGATTAAATAAAATTCTATTCCAAATCAAATAAAAAAGTAATTATCAAATTCACTTATTTAGCTACCCTTTGTTAGTAAATTTAGATATTTTAAATAACCCCAGCCCTGGCCGGTTGGCTCAGCGGTAGAGCGTCGGCCTAGCGTGCGGAGGACCCGGGTTCGATTCCCGGCCAGGGCACATAGGAGAAGCGCCCATTTGCTTCTCCACCCCTCCGCCGCGCTTTCCTCTCTGTCTCTCTCTTCCCCTCCCGCAACCAAGGCTCCATTGGAGCAAAGATGGCCCGGGCGCTGGGCATGGCTCTGTGGCCTCTGCCTCAGGCGCTAGAGTGGCTCTGGTCGCAATATGGCGACACCCAGGATGGGCAGAGCATCGCCCCCTGGGGGGCAGAGCACCGCCCCTGGTGGGCGTGCCGGGTGGATCCCGGTCGGGCGCATGCGGGAGTCTGTCTGACTGTCTCTCCCTGTTTCCAGCTTCAGAAAAATGAAAAAGAAAAAAAAAAAAAAAAGAAAAAATAACCCCAGAGATTTCCAGCATCTTGTTTAAAACACATATCATCTAATGTTGCAATTGTCAATTCTGAAAGATTAGATTCTGAATAGAAAATATAAGTGCTTTGGATAAACATTATAGGAGTTAAATCTTGCTGTGTAATTAACTTAACTCAATTTTGTATGCTATAAATTAAAGATAGCATTTCCTATGATAGTTTCCCAGATATATTTCAAACATTCATCACACATGTTTACACAAAGATAAATTTATAGTCATTTTCTTAACATCTGTATTTTAATACTTGAAAGGGCACATCTTGTACATTGGCCTCATGAGGAGGGATTCTCATTTTAAATATTAATCCCAGGGATCTATTGTTCCTATGAATGACTCTGTTCTTCCTTTATTTTTTTAAAGAACATGTTTCAATTTTTAATTTATTTATTGATTTTAAATAGAGAGAAACGTCTATCTGTGCCTGTACATGCTCTGACAAGGCATCGAACTTGTAACCTTTGTGTATCAGGTCGATGCTAACCAACCAAGCTATATGGACAGGGCTATTTCTCTGTTCTTTATACAGGACAATGCAATCTCTATTTCCCGACACCTCCTGCACCAAGTTGTGATATATGCTTATTTTTAAATGGAGTAAAAACATCACTACCAATTTTACTGCCTACAGAACATCAATTATCTAATACTATACTATTTGTTTCATAGCGATCAGTCACAAATCTGTCACTAGCTTTGACTGACAAAAAGAGCTCAAGGAACCAATCTAAATGACAGTTCACCAGTTTGCTAGCTAGCAGTTCTGTATCACATATTATAGGAAAAGAACATTGCTTTAGGTAATGGTTTGACTACCACTGCTCAGGCCCTGGCTCTGCCACTTACTCTGTGACTTTATGGAAATAACTTGACCTCTCTTTCCTCAGCTTCTTCATAAGTAATGTACATAATAAAGCTAATATATCCTGAAGTTAGCAATTAAGAAAAAATAATTTCATGAAGAAAATTAACACCATCATAAGCCTTAAAATCACACACTTAACAACAGTGTAGTGAGTGTTGACTATATGTGGGGAAGATGGAGGAGGGACTAAGGGGAATAATGGTGATGGACAAGGACTTGACTTATGGGGGTGAACAAACAATGCAGTGTACAGAGATGTAGAATTGGGCACCTGAAACCTGTATAATTAGGTTAAGCAGTGTCACCCCAATAAATTCAATTACTTTTAAAAGTAAATAGATAAAATACATTGCTCACAACTTTTCAGAATTGACCAAAAAATCAAACCACAATAAAAAAAAATTACTAGGAACACCAGTAAGAATAACTACAAAGAAAACTTTTCTAGGTATATCGCAGTGAAGCTCCTGAAAACCAAATATAAAGATCAAATCTTAAAAGTGCACCAAAAGAGCCTGACCAGGCA